>NW_022170596.1:2083010-2604835 GCF_008802855.1 Photinus pyralis
TACACTGAAAAAAATGACTTCCTTGTGGTAACAAATTTAGAATTGCTACATGCATATTGTTGCAGCAGCAAAAAGAAATGGTTTTTAGAACTAAATAATTTACTGCTTTAGTTTTCCCAAGTAGTTGCGATTTCCTGGGGTTAATAATCAAACTTTGTTGGAGGATAGCAAACATTTTTTGTTAAGAGCGCCAACGAGCATTTTGCATTGATTCCATGAACATAAAAGTATGCCTTCATAACAAAAAGCAGTTTGCTGATTAACCTAATACCACTGTATTTGTGACAACATACTAAATTCCTTAACTTGAAGGACGAAAATAATATAAAATTTTATTTATAATACTGCAATCATGCAATTCCCAAGTAGTTGACAGGATGTGCTTATCTCACCTTGCCTTGCATGTCCCAGAGTGCCAGCCAGATGTGAGAGGACATCATTACAAAGTACTCTGTGACCCTGTCCAGTGTCATAATTACTAGCTCATTTTTTCATGGTAAGTCGCCAATCTTGTACCTACTGAATTTCGGTTATTTACATTACGAACTTTTAGAATTTTAATGTTTTTTCAATGGCTGAACAAAGTGTAGGTGATATATTGGAACAATGGGGATTCCCGGAACTACTTTTGGTGTTTGAAGGTAAGTGTAACTTTAATCCATAAATTGTTTTGAATTATCTTTTGTTTTCCGGCATTTTCATTTTTAGATTTTTCGAACAACGACAACTCGAAAAGTGCCGGTCTGATCAGAAACTGGTCGAGGAACTTTTTATTCGGTTTTCTTTGTATAACACCATCCCATAGTCCGTGTGCGCGAATTTCGAAACACGCTGTATATGTAAATTTGTAAAAGCTGTTTACATGTAGTGTAGGTAAGTTTTAATCTCGGTTTTAATTTAAGTGTTTTATATTTTGTCTTTGGAGATGTTAATGATAAAAAAGTTTTTCTTTTGTAGTTAGGTAAACAGTAAGTGATTTAATAAATGTGTATTTAAAAAAAAAAGTGATTTGTTTTAATTGACATCACCAAAACGCGTGGACGATGCAGACAGAGCGGAAAATTTATTGTTCCAACCAGGATTCATAGTTAATCCAACTAATCATTTGAGACAATTTATGAGTTTCCAGCATAAATGGTATGCTACTACAACAAAGATAAAAAAAGACAAATTAGGAGGTCCAGCAAATACTCGTTAGTTTATATAACAATACCGCTCTGCTGCTGCGACTAAGTATTATTTGTTACAGGGACAAATTTTTTTGCAAGCTTATTTAGTTCCTCAAACAAAAATGGTATGCTTTCTTAACTAACTTGTATAATTTGTCACAAGTAATTGTTTTAGCTACTGGAACAAATTTACTTCCAACAAGTTGTTGATTTCCTACAGCAAATAATTTTGTTGAGGCTATAGCTACTAAAAAAATTAGTTGGAGTAACTAATTGTTAGTTGCGACAACATTTCTTTTTTTTCAGTGTATATATACCACGGTAGAGAAGTCTATTATTGCCTTCGCACCTTACACCCCTCGGCGCAAGCGCCTCGAGATGTAATCTTGGTGCTCAGGCAATAATAGTGGATTTCTCTACCTTGATATATAATGTACTATTACATTATTTGTATGTCAAATCAGTTTACGTTACTCGTTTCGAAATTCCTGCCTCAGCTACGCTTCGGCAGTAAACATCTCACTGGTTAACGTATACCTTGATTTAACATACTCATATGTAAATAACTATTTCCTCAGTGAATCGCATTTTACAAAAAAATTAAAGCCAGTTGTCATAAACTGATTAATTTCGACGTTTGAATCTGCTCGTTGTCTTACTATATAGTGAATGGCTTAAAATGATTTTGGTAAGTGGATTTATTGCCGAATTTTTGATAAAATAGTGAGAAATACACCTGAAAATGTACTAATTCGTATATCATTAGACGAGGAAACAAATCTTCTTTCGATTGGTGTCATTATAAACCCTCTAAGTTAACATGGGGAGCGCAACTATCAACAAAATACCCTTTTACCATGTTAATTCCCTATGTTCGGTTTAGATTTTTAGATGGAAATATTCGCCCGGTATATGATTGTGAATAATAGCTTAGTGTAACACTATGATAATAGTACCTACCTCCACCCATATCTCTTGTCACGGGGACCTTGTAACAGTTGTTTACGGGCGATGCCTTTCCTGTTACGGAGTATTTACTATAGTTCAATGGCATATGTACGATACTCCTTCCAACCTTACTTTCACAAAAGAGTTGATATTCTGAGCTAATTCGGTAAAATAATAAGTATTTAATTTGCGTGCGGCAACTGACAAATTATTTTGAACTTTGACAGATCACAGATCATGTCCTCCTAGATGACGAATTTACTAATTAATTAGCCAATGAGAACCCTTGCTTTGCGTGAACAAATAACTATACCTTGACTTGTATAGCTGAATCTACCCTATCTCATACATTACAAAAAAAGACATTAAAAATACCGGTGAGATAGTCTGGCTACATTTACCGACCGACTACCGGACTACATGAGGGTATAGCAGAAAATTGTGATTCAATTTTCATAACAAAAAGGCTACAAAAAAAATCTGTTATCCCTACTTACATAATTAGTACAAATGGACTAATCCACGCTGTTGCAAATTCTTATTACACGAAGCAAGTGCCACGTCTGTAGCTGTGTACAACGTAAAATAAAGTACTTACTCTTTGTACGTTCATTTTTCCATTTTAATAAGCAATTCTCATGTGACTTGAGATAATACAAGGTCGCGCAATATGTGATTAGTTTCTCTATTGATTGTTCAAATTGTTGTATATAAAATTATAAACATTGATATAGCCATTGAATTCAGATTCTTTATTTAATGATATAGCACAACAAGGACGATTTATAAAGTGTTCCTTATTCGCGCGTCGCGTCGCCATGACAATTTAGTACCACAGGGCACAGACATAACATATACGTATTATTTATTATTATTATTATTATTTTTATATAACCTTAAACGTGTGTGCTTTCGATAACTGTGACCGTTGAGCGCCACGATTAAGTTTTGTCAGAGCAGATAATTATTATTTTGCAGCAGTGTCATCCATTATTTCCCAATCATTTCTTTAGATTTCTTTCGTTATATTAGGTAATGTCTTTTAGGAACTGTATTATAACTTTCCAAAGTTATTTTCTTTTAGCATCATAGCAAGTTCTCCCTCAATTTTGTGTTTTACTCTATACTCATTTAATTTCTCACATTCTTCTACTACATGCTTTACGGTAAGTACTTTTTCTTTACATTGTGGACATTTGGGAGCATCTCTTCCTAAGAGCAGATACGAATGTGTCACCCTTGTGTGACCTATTGCTAACCTTGCCCATATCACTTCATTCTTTCTGGCGAGAGGAGCTACTGGTAGGGTATTCACTTTTTTTATACATTGTCGCAATTGGGTTGTATTTTGGTCCCAGTTATCTTGCCATTTACGAATTATAACTCTACGAATGTACTTCCTCAGATCTTCGTGGGTGTAGATTGTCATTTGTTGCACATCGTTTTTATTTATTTCGTCTATTTGGGGAGTGACTAGTTAACGTGAAGGCACATATAAGAATTTGATTGTAATACCACTTTCTGAGTGTAGTTATTTTTTGTAGTATGGTTTTTATAAGTTCGTTAATTGAGAATGTGTCCTTTAACATTGTTTTTATTACGTTTGATGTAAAACATATCATTTTCTTTGTGGTTAGTTGATCCATGTCAATTCCTTTAACGATACCTATAAGACCAGCTGTCAGGATTGAGGTTCCTTGAGGGAGCTGCCATGTACGCGTACGTTCTTTCGCCTGAATGTGGCAGTAACATTCGTCGTCAGTAATGTGTCCTTTTGTTATTATCACTGAACCAAAAAAAGGCATAAATACAATAAAAAAGTTTGTTGAATTGATGTAAAATTGCATTAAAATTGGTCCAACGAACGATTTCTTTCCGTTAACGAAAAACTTTTCATTGTTTGATAAATGCATTCATTAAACAATTAAGAGTTTATTGGACCAACAAACATAGATCATTATAATGAAGAACTTCATTTTATATATTCAACCGATCATATCATTGACGTAACGATCATCATACATTGTTTAACCACTAAGGTTATTGTTTCTATGTATACCTTACATAGACTTAACGAATATTAGTAATTGATGAAATGAATACTATTCGCTAATATAACAATTACTGTCGTTTATTCAATAAGTTTAATTCGTTGATGTAATAAATGTTTTACGTACACTCAACAAACATTAGTAATTGGTGTAATGAATCTTATTAGTTAATAGGTATAAGAAAAAAAATTTTTGTGCCCTTTATTTTTAAACTAAAATATTTTTTTATAATTTTATAATTTTTATATACATTATGTAGGTATATAAACAACTAAAATAATTCCTAAAAACATAGATATAACTCCAGTCATTCGTGTGACTCCAACGAGGACTTCAAGTATTCATTTAAAATAAATACTTTGGAAAAGGTTTGTTTAGATTTCATTTTAAAAAAAAAAGATTCCAAAAAACAGTAAAACATCGAAGATGCTAACGGGAATTCCAGATCAAATAAATAAAATATTTTAAAACATATATCCACCGCCCGTAACACACTAAAAAATGTATATCGTATGTTATCAAAATAAATGAAAATGTCCGTGATTGAAAGTATATCATCCCCTATACAATATACAAACGGCTGAATGCTGACCATTCTCTGCCCTAAATGATTCAAGTGGTCCTCCACCTCTTGGAAGGACTTCCCTAAGAACAGGAAAGATTCCTGGGAATCTTTGATTGTAAATTTTATTGTTTGGTTCTTTCCAGTCTCGTCTTTCTTGACCGATTTATTTGTGGGCACAAAGTACCCATGCAGAGCCCACAAAAGTGATGCTGTTCTTGAATCTGCAAAATTAATACTTAACGCGAAATCATTCTTCCTAGTTACACTCACTTTCAGACAAGCTGCCGTTTTTTCTTATTTCTTCCAAAATTAGTTTTAAGTTTTTGTCTTTTAAATTACTATCCGTGTAAAAATGTCAAGATTTTATCGTAACATTTCTCCCAGTTGTCTAGTAGACCCTCTCCATTAGAGAAGGCTACCGTGAAGTCCATGTCGATCTATAAATAAAAACGAGTAAGTACCTAGATTGCAGTATGTGCTTTAATCAAAACATACCAGTCGAAAGCCCGAAGGACTTTTATACAACGACCATTTATCGATTATTGCACCAGTATCCCCAAAAGTTTTTATGTCATGCAGCCGATACTGGCTGCAAGCTTTCCAAGTGCTATCAATTTGCTCACTTGATAAATTGTCGTACTTCAAGGCTCTAAGGCAGGCTTCGCCGTCAGTTTCTGGCTCTAAAATGGTGACCATATAGGTATGTAGTACATGTGTTAATTAAGTTTTTCTTCAAACGTCAGTAAAACATGACATTTCTCAGCCCATTTCATGCCATTAAAGTTTGACATTTTAGACGTTGACAGCGTCAGACAAATTTCTGAAATCGCTCGAGAACGCCTACTTTCTTGGAGCAAATTCAGACCTCAAAATACGTCAGCAGCAACGAACTTTCCTGGACCAAAAGTAGTCCGGGAAAATTTTTGCCGGCCTACGCCATCAAAATATGTCAAACACAGTTGTCAAGGAAACGATTTCATAGGCAATAAGATGGTAACCAAAAATTGTTATGCATTTACAAGAGTTCCTTAGTTTATGATAATGTTGATTGCGATTTCAGAAACAGTAGTTTGTGTACCACGTAGTATAAAAGCACAATCCCGGACTCCAATGCTTGTTAGTCTCGGCTAACAATTTACTTGGCATCCAGGAATGTATTGCTTATACTACTAGATACACAATATACTATTTTTTCGCGATTTTTACTATGCGTTTCCATGGCGATTAGTCTTATCTATCAATTTTTGAGAATTTAGTTCGTTTACAACACGTCTTAATAGAGTCTTTTTTTCCTTATGTGCTTGATTAACTAGGGCTTCGTCCTCGTTAGTGCAAATTCATGAAAAAAAGTATTACGTTTAAAACTAGTTGTACAAATAACTATTTTAATTGATATTCAATTATATTACCAAAGTTTTTTTCTAATCTGTACTTCTTTTCAGGCTGGTTTTTGGATTTGGTGTTTGATACATATTTTCCAATTGCAGTTCCCACAGACTTCTTCAAATTACAGAATTTATTATATATTAGTCCTCGTTTATTCGAACGATAGTATTCCTAAAATAAAACATATGAGGGTGAAAAAATATAAAACTTTAAATTTCATCTACCTACCAGTCTCTCAGTTGGAAATCTTTCCAAAATTTCTCGTTCCAATCTGTAACTTCCTGCAAGGGTCATCGCTATGCCTTTATCTTCATGAAATTGTGCGACTAAAGTTATTAATATTGTACGCTGTTCTTCTTGTAGTTTCGAAAACTTATTATAAAAGTCAGTAAGCATAACACCTTTAGTTGTTTCATTTAATATAGTCGATAAAGGTTGACTGTCCGGTTGTTCTTTGCAGTAGGGTGTTACACGCGAGTCGTGAGCGGGTGATGACGCCCTGGAGGAACTACACGATGAAGTTGGGGATAATGGTGAAGTTAGTGTTGAAGTATTTCCACTATAAAGTAATGGTGCTCCCATGGACTGTCTCCACTGTTCTAAATTGTGTTCGAAAACAATTTGTATTCCAATTTCGAAATCTTTCAAAAGGCGTTCAAGGTGATGAGATTTAATAACCTTCAACACATCGACAAATACTTTTTGTTCTAAAACAAATAAAACATTTATGAGTTTTATTAAAAGATGGATTCAAAAGGACTTACGAACAAAATGCTCCAAAAGAAATTCTTGTTTCCATTCCTTCAACAATTTTGTTAAATCCTGTATGGGTTGATCTTCGCAACCAGATATGTCCAGTATCGTTTCACCATCAGGAGACCCCAAATTGTAATTACTCTCTCTACCTTCATTGTTTACACTTACAGGCAAGTTTTGAATGGAATTAAAAATATTTCCGTAATCCACAGCCACATAGTCATTTGTATACGGCGAATAAGGGTCGCGATTACAAGAGTTGGATTGATCCATTGATAGAAACCGTTTGTAAATCGTTCAACTGTATCTGTAGGTATAGTCTAAGTAGGTACGTGTACAATGTTACTGCGGAAGTAAGTATACGATGTTTTGTAAAAGATGCATAAAATGGTGGTTATATCTAAATTTTTCAAAAATGTTTTCTCAATATTTACAGTGTGAAATTAAGAATAATATGCTGTTATGCTTTATTTTAAGAATTTATGAATTACGGAGCTAGTTTGTAATATTCTTTCAAACGAATCATAGCTTTACCTTTTGCTGTCTTTATCAGAGTCATAGGAGGACCAACAATGTCTTCTATAGAAATTATGGAGAATGGTCCTAATGCATTTGGATTAACTTCATATGCAATCAAGTTTGGTACGTAGCTTACAGATTGTAGGTTTTGAACAAAAAAGTATACGCCTTGATTTTTTAATACTATAATTTCCAATATTATGTTAAATATTATATCATCTACAAATAAAGCAATGTAATTGTTGCGTTTATAATCAACTCCCTCATAATTCAATTTGTGATATAATTCGACATCACCTTCTTCAACATTAATTTTTTCACGTATAATGTTTTTGTAGTTACTTTCTACTTTATGTTTATCTTCTACCGTGTATTTAGTTATTACATCTGTACGTACCATTATTTGATATGCAAATTTTAATTCGTACTTTTTGGCTAAACTCATACAAATATTTTTTCTGGAAGTTATACAGTGCGAGTATATTTTAAATTGTCTGTGTTTCGATTCATACTTAAAGCACCAAAGCTTCCTCAGGGGTCCTACTTGACGAAGTATTTTTGGATAGTGTGATAAATTATGAAATTTTGGTTTCAAAGTATCGTTAAATAGCAATATATAGTCATCATTGTGTTTTTTTATTTTATATTCTAGTAAATTAATGCTCATTTCAGATATTTCGGAAGACAGCAATATATCGATAATTTCTATTAAATTTAAAGTAAAATTCCAAACTGGATCATCTGAAGGAATGAGATCGCCTACCATAAGAGGAAAATATTGTACAAACGTCATAGTTTGTCTTGCTGACATTTTCAGTTTCTTTTTCAAAATGTGATGCTGTTCAATTTTTCCGGATTTATTGTCTATTTCTATTGGCCCGTACTCAAAATTTTGTTTTCTGGAGTTAAGCGTTGCAAGGTCAAAATATTTCATCGTAGTAATGAAGTGAGCAATAACTTGACATAAGCTGTAATGGCACACACCTTCAAAGAGATCATGCATGATATCAACATAGTAATTTTCTACGACATGAAATGATGGTATTTTGTTTAAAACGGATCTCTTCACAATTCCACTTTCTTCCAGATTTAAAAGATCGGTTTCGTAATTATCTCTCGTCCTATCTACATCACTTGGTTGAGTACTTAATTTTTGTGTATCTGTTTTCGGAGCTTTACAAAACCTACAAAAATATTTGCTCGAAAATGATTTGCTAAATCCAAGAAATGAGTTCATACTACTATTTCATATCCTTCACTAATGTAATATTGCCAGTGTCTATTAATTGGTGTGGTTGTGTCTCCTTCTGCTATTTCCTCTATTTGTGGAGAGTTAATTTCCCAGTCGTAATTATCATTTGGCGCAATATGGGTGTCGATTATTAGGCTCTCAGACTCCAGTTGTTTATGAATTTTAATGAGCGCAGGGATAGTTCTTGTTTGGCTCCATTCATACTTATCAAGAATTTCTGGTGCTGATATGCTCTGTCGGAGATAGTGATGTCTTTTACTAAGAATTTTGGCGCCATACTTCAAATTTGTCTCCAAAAATCGTAGTTGAAGTGGTGGGCATTTTGCAAAAACACATACCGGGCGGTGCCTAGTGCGACGCAGCATAGAGGGATTTCAATGGTAATTTCTTTATAGTCAATTACTAGCTCCCCTAATTATTTTAGACCAAAAGTCTAAATAAGTTTTTTTTAGACAAAAAATACTGAATCTGTTCATGCTATTACTCATAATTTTCCGTTTTTGAAAACCGTAGAAATCGACAAAATAAAAAGGTTCATTTTACAATAAATCAAATATGCCTTGGAATTACCTAAAAAAAACAGCGATCACGTTTCATTATTTGCCTTTGACGTATATTAAATTTATACTTGTTTATAAATTAGTTAAAGAACTGCAAGTGCAATAACGTTCAAAATGTCCGTCAAAACCATCAGGAAAACGACAATACATTCAACGTTTTGGCTGCAGTAGCGGAAAATCCGAATATAAGTTTAGGAACAAATCTTTTTCAAATCAGTTTTTTTCTTCGATTATGTAGGTACCCTGATTCCGGAAAATGATAAACATCTGATATCTGATGCAGATGCAGCATACATTCTCTAAAAAAACATTACTCAATTGCTGCTTTTTCTTGCATCGGATAGTTGTAACAGAATTAAATATGAAAATCGTTCGACGCCAAACAACGATAACTTAGATGCGATGCGCTTGCAGTTTGTTATAAAGATTCCAAAGATTTATAAAAATGTAATTTTTTATTTTGTCGATTTCTACGGTTTTGAAAAATGGAAAATTATAACTAAAAGTATGAACAGATGCAGTATTTTTTTCTCTAAAAAAACTTATTTAGACTTTTGCTCTAAAATAATTAGGGGAGCTAATAATTGACTATAAATTACCATTGAAATCCCTATGCTGCGTTGCGCTAGGCACCACCCTGTATATACTGTTGAAATTGGGACAAAGTGCTAAACGCTGGTTTGCTTATTTGCCTAGTTATTTTAATTTTTTATAACTGATAATGTAAACAAAATAATTAATATAACGTCATCTAGGCTTGTACGTTGGCAACGTCGGCGTCGTATGGTCGATCTCATTGAACTTAAAGGACATTTGACTATAGTCAATGGTAAGGACTGACCAGCAGAGCCGTCCTTAGGGTGGAGCGGCCGCTCCAGGCCTCGCGCTTACTCTCGCTAAAAAATAAGTAAATGTTGTGGTTGAATGAAAATAATATAATAATGTACAGATATACGTACGTACCTAAAATATCTGTCTGATTACCCGCCCAATATGTTCAATTATTGATTAACTAAAAAACCTACGAACAAGATCTCATTCGGTAACATTCACAATACAAAAAATTAATCGTCGAAATTAATAATGTACTTAACGCAGAAGTTTGCAAACTGCAAACTTTGCCGCTTAATTTTACGGAAATGAACAGAGGTACGCATGCGTGTTTTTATATGACAGCCAGCATAACCATGTTTTGTTTGTTTTGATTTTGTTTACATATACAATGAATGTGGCGAACAGAAAAAATTATCTTGCCACTTTAGGATTAGGCTAGTTATAGTTAAGTTAAAAGACGAAAGAAGATTAACACAAACACTGAATCTTGTGCTTGCGCTACAAGGTTATGTTGAAAGTTGTTGTTTAAACAATTAACCAAGGTACGCCGGTACATAGGTGGCGACACTGCGTACACATTAATTTCGCCTATTAATTTCAGGCATTGCGAATGTTCGTTTTGCGTAAAGTTAACGAAATAATTTCACTCATTAATTATAAACATTAATTGAAGGTTGTGAGTGCAGCAGCGCAGAGACTTGCTATAACTATAACTAGACTGCGCTTAACGTATCTAAGGTGTTGTCGACACAGTATGCAACACACAATGCACCGCGGGGCAAAAATCGCAGAGATGATGTGCAATATAATGAAATAAGCTGTTATTTTAGATGTTCCGTTCTTTAATTATTCTCGTGATTAGCTCGAATTAGTGAACAGATAAATTTCTGTTGAGAATAAACCAATAAACTTAGGTTAACTCGTGCGTATCAACATGTACTCTGTAGATAGAATTTTAAATAATATGCAGATTTCCAACGGATAAAAGTTTAAAGGGCCAATGGATCAGAGCCATTCGAAGAGAAAAATTTACTCCCACCATAGTGCATTTGCGGGGAATGAAGCCTATTTTAGACAGGTACCTACGAAGGTGTTAAACAATAACGCAATACCGAGCGTTTTCGACTTTCCCATTCACTTAAAATAACGTAGAACTATTATTCGACATCCTTTACCAGATAACGGCAGTACCTATTTGCCTATTAGGTATAGACGTAACTAAGTACTTACTGGTACTAAGTATATTTCAGGTTTTGTTACAAGAAAAATAGCTAAAAGTCTGTTAAATGTTCCATATGTGCAGATGCGATATTCGCATCAGAGAGTCATTCAAAGCTTTTAACTAGAAAAAAATCGTGGAGGATTGTTGCACGTATCAAGCGATGAATTAAAAATTTGCCAAATTGCTGAAAATGTGTTCAGGTTTTTCATTCAATCCACACCACACCGCGTTGTAAACAAAATGGTTATCAGCAGTCTAAGAAAAATAAATAACAGTTACAGCCCATTTGGGTTTTTGGATAGGCATATATTGAATCAAAATCCGCTAAATAATCATATCTTACTACTTACATCTTTAGTTTTAAGAGTATATTTTCCCATGCGTGTTCACCACCAAAATACACATATAAATCGAATTAGGACCAGAGTAAGGCAGTTATATACCAATTTAGTACAAATAAAATACCAATAAATTCGATTAAAACAGTTAACAGTTATATGTTATCTTTTTTTGCTACTAAAATTTAGAATAAACATATGCTAAAGCAAGCTGCAGAACGTACGTCTGCCCCGCGATGAACAGTTGGTTGCCTATCCTATCTTGACAACAGGCGTTTATAGTAAAATCTACGTTACGCGCGGTCTAGTTATAACAAGTCTCTGGTGCAGCGTGCTGTTGGTACGCGCATGTGGTTTATGGAATCACAGCCAACAGGACAAGACACTTTAATTTGCATCAATTATAGCGTAAGCATAACCACAGACAAACATTACTTGTATGATAAAAGTTTGCAAAATATAAATATGGAAATATTTCCTAAATATCAACATCTTCAAATAGAAGAAATTTGCCGGATTTGTTTGACAAAAAAAGATCCAATGCAATTACTTTCCGATGGTGGTTTATTAGATATGCTGATTGAGTGTGTATCAATACAGGTAAACCTAAATTATCAGGACCAAAATAAGCTATTCACCTAATTTTAAGTTGGTGGAAGAAGATGGTGTTTATTTAATTTGTAATGATTGTAAAAGCGAGATCAGTCATTGGTACGTTTTTAAGCAACAAGTTGTTAAAGCTTTTGCAATTTGTCGCCTTCTAATTAAAGAGAAGCAACAGAGAGTTGGTGATGGGGAACGAAAATTGGAGGATAACGAAAGTGTAACTGAAAAACATTGGAGTTGCTTTGTGAATAATAGTTGTCTTGAATTTGGTGGCGCTGCTTCTAGTGAGTTGTCGCCTTTAGTCAATGTGACTAATGCAGATTCAATGATTTTGAAAGACGACTTTAAATGTTCCCAGTGCTCGAAACAGTGTGCCAATCATAACGCATTACAAAGACATTTAAAAAGACATGCATATGGCAAAGTTTACGAATGTTCAAAGTGTACCAAAGTATTCAAACAATCCCAAACGCTCGCCGATCATATGAGGCGACATTATGACAATAGAAATTTTGCATGTGAAGTATGCGGGAAAAAGTTCTATAAACAGTTCAATGTGACTGAACATATGCGTATTCACACTGGGGAAAGGCCATTTAAATGTGAATCATGCGAACGGACCTTTACAAGAGCCTTATTACTACGAAATCATGTAAAAAAGGTTGCCTTTTTAATTATTTTTACTATACATAGTATAAGCAGTTTGTTATAGGCGCACACCGGTGATAAAAAGTTTATATGTGAGGTGTGTTCAAAAAGTTTCGTAGATGGATACCAATTGAAAATTCACTTACGAATCCACACAGGTGAAAAACCTTTCCGCTGTCAGTATTGTGATAAATCATTTGCAATGCAGGGTCAGCTTAAGTCCCATACAAAGTATAGACATACACATGAAAAGAATTATATTTGTAATGTTTGTGCCCGAGCGTTTACAGCAAAGCATACCTTAGAGGAACACTTGCGTACTCACACCGGAGTCAAGAAGGAACCCAAGCACACTTGCAACATCTGTAATAAAAAGTGTATAACAACTACACAATTGCGGATACACATTAAATCAGTGCACACAGGCGAAAGGCCGTTTACTTGCGCAATTTGCGCGAAACGTTTCGTTACAAGAACTGCTGTCGAATCTCACATGAAAACGCACACAGGTGTTAAATCTTTTGTTTGCACAGACTGTGGCAAAGGGTTCAATGCAAAGTCCAGTTTGAAGATTCACGAAAGAATTCACACTGGTGAAAGGCCGTACAAATGTGAATATTGCGATAAAACATTTGCGCAGGGCAGTACTTTGAAAACGCATCTAAAATTGCATTAATTTAGGTTGTAATTAATAAACGTTTGTTGAATGACCTTTTTGATTGATCAAATAAAACTACAGTAGGTACCTGCCTGATACATGCCTGAAATTTTAAAATAGGCTGATGTAAAACTGACATTGATGCTATACACGGGAACCCCTCCAGTTTTTAATGATTGCCCTGTATAACATCTCTTACATAACATTTTCTTTAATCTAAGTACCTTCCCATTAAGGCCCGGTTGCATAAAAGTACGGTTGAACCGCCGGTTAGTGAAACTCCGGTTTGGGGTCAACCGTCGGTTGGAATGGAACGCATTGCATAAACGCTATTTCTCTGTCGGTTGAGGAACCAACGGTTGGTTTTAGATTTCTACGGTTGACTACACTGACGATTCGGTACTAGCCAATCCACTTTTAGTATACGGAAAGCGCGGCAGGGGTGTTTGTAGTGTGCGCATGACAAATGTGTAATGGGGTTATTTGCCTTGTCTAAGGTTATTTGACAAGGCGTCAAACTAATAAACATTGTCCTCTTTCATGTAGTCTCCTTAAATTGAAAGGGACAACTTCTTATCCTCCTCTCTCCAATAAATATGATCGCTTGCATTCAAGATTGGATGTTATATTGTAACAAATTACTGCGGTACCTTTAATTATTTGGGTTGTGGGTTACAGAGGTTTTGGTTTCTGATGGTATCCAAATTGAAAAAAAAACTTAAGAAGAAAACCTTAATCCTACAAATAACCTATAACGTTCACAACTCAGATGAATTAGCTACGCATTTTTGTTTTCTCATGGTATCTTTTCTTAAACGAAATTACTGCCAGAATTCTTCTTCGTTCCATCTTTCATAGTGACCCTCTTTCGAAAATTTCTAGGTGCTGGGACTGCCCTCACATGCTCTTCATACTCGGATGAAGGGTTTTTGCCCACAGGAAGCTGCCTCTCCGTCCCCTGTCGTCTTCCTCGGAATCACTTTCTGTCCACAAAAATCTCGCTTTTCCATCTTCAATTCTAGCCATTCTGAAACAGCTCTTTGCACTGAACGCACAAGAAATGAGCGATATATTTTTGACGTTTGTATTAATTTGTATGTACTAACCTCACTTTTACACAAATTCCGTATATGTAGTGTATACGCTGAGCAAAACGATGATGGAAAATCACAAGCACTGTTCGAGACCACATCACAAGAACTAACAAAAGCGCAAATATGAGCAGAAAGGATGGTTTTCAAGTTATTTTTGTTCTTGCGAACGGATCGACTGGGCCGTCAACCGTCGGTTGAAGCGGCTCGACCAGTGGATTTCCGCCGGTCGAAATTTCATCGGTTCAACCGCCACCCGCGGTTAACCTTATGCAACGCAAAATCTCGCTCAACTGTCGGTTGAAGGCCAACCTGCGGTCAAACGGGTTTTATGCAACCGGCCCTAAGACTATCCATTGTTTGGATTACAATGGTCTTGGCTCCAAGTCCAACTAGATGTATATTTTTTATTATTCTTTTAAACCGTGGAAATTATCAAATTATTTTATGTGTGTATGTGTACTGACTTGTTTGTAAACTAACATTATCGCTTTGAAGAGACGGGCCTAGCAAAAACTGTAACCAAATGAATTACGACACTCAATAAGTATATACCGGGAGTGATCTCGACAATTGCAGGCTCGAAACCCCGAACGAGGGGCGAGTTATCTATCTCGGGGGCGTAATTTTGCTAATAAAAACTCCTCGGTTTAGAATCTGTGTTATATGAGTTGCAATTCACCGATTTCCACGTATATTTTGTTGTAATATTGAATTCGCCCTACAAGACCATGTAATATTCCATTACTGCACCCATTGTTCCCAAAACTTGTTTTTAACCTACAGTGAATTTTTTTTTAATGCGAACATAGGAGTTTGCATGCAATGTAATTTCCCTATGTTCGATTTTTAAAAAAACAAATCAATCTATTAGTAGTTCAAATGAGTAGTAGATACAATTGACAGCTGTCACATTTTTAAAAATACCGCCGTCCAATTTAATTATGAAATGGGTTAGGTTATTGCTTAGAATGTCAAGGACACTTCGAACATTTATTGTAATTGTTTTCGTTATTTATTTTCTTATTTTCTTCATTTATGTATTGAATAGATCAAGTTAGTTGAATAGCAGGTGCACATGGCCTACAAATAATTGAAGGTTGGTTCACCTTCACAATGAGTTGTGGTGTCAGCGCGTGCTCTGTGAGATCAAGCATAGTGTAATTACACTAAGTATCAAGTTATCGTAAGTTTAAGAAAAATTTATCCTAAAAGTTGCTATGGCCTCACATGGCTTCTTTAAAAAATCTTACCGAGCGCTATTCATCATCAAGACTATAGAGTTGCTGTTCATATAAATACAAAGAGTGATTATTGTCTAAACACAGACACATAAACATGACATACTGAACGCTCCTCACTATCATTGGGATAAAATTACATTTGTACGTGGGCGTCATTCAAGACAAGGTAGATTCTATTCCAGACAGGACGTTACAATTTTTATTATACCATGTTGTACACAATTATTCCCTTTGCTTTTTTTTAACCAGCGCTAACCAATACATTTTTCAGTTTTTCGGATAAAATTAATAATTGCAAAAGCGTGTGTTTTTTCTTAGCATAATTTCTGAAAACTTTTAGTTTCGCGTATCTACGATACTTTAGCAAATCTTCAAATATAATATGCACCTACTCATCCAGGCCATTCCAGGCATATTTACATTGTAACTACACATTTATCTAATTTAGATTTGTTGTAATTAAGCATTTTATGATTGGGATAAACGAGATATCCCGCTTAGCCTCCTACATAATAAAATTGTGTCCAGCTAAAGTGAGTCGGAACCATTGAATAAAAAATTAGTGTTTTTATTCAATGGTTATAGTGTCTTTATTCAATGGTCGGAACGGAACTTAAGCGTCTGTGGTTAAAATTTCAAAGAAATATCTCCATAAATATGAGTTTACATTGCGCAGTCTGCGCAAAATATGGAAAATATGAAAACTGATCGAAAGGGGCAAATATAGACCATAACAGCGAAAACCCGAAGTCTCTAGGTGGCCCAGGGGCCGAGATCTCGATAGAACGGACGGACGGAAACAGAGCACATAAGCTTTACCTCAACTTCGTTGTGTTATGATAAAAAATTTAATTTAAAACAAGATGTGAATATTCGGAATTTTAATTTTGAGTAAGATAACCAGATAAAAACATTAACACCCACACAAGGTTGCGCTTAAGAATGACACCGATATCCCATACAATAGCCCTTTATTCTACAAATAACTGTGCTTTGCCATTTCGCGCGTCTTCTTACCCCGCCTGGTAGTTTGTACTATTCTCATAAAAACATAGCCGCTGGAGGACGCAGTCGACTTATGTGGCGGGACGAATTATGAGAGTCTAAAATTTATACAGCGCTGTCTATCTAGTGTAGTATCTTTGCGTAGAGTAAGTGTGCGTTTACAATGAACGTATACGTATCAAATACATAAAACGTAAAAATTTCGCAAAGTTGAACTGTATAGAAACATACGAAGGTGTCTATGTCTTACGGTTTCAGAGATCCTAATGCTTAAAATGAAAAAAAAACTCACCCTGTATAGGCGCTAATTTCAAAGGATGAATAGCCCAGGTGTCTAGGTATAATTCAATTGCATAAGAATCACCTCCAATTTAATTAAGATATGAGAACGTTATTAATTCGCTCTGTAGAATTCTTTAATAGGGCGTTGGTTGGTTTTTCTAATAATTTTTAAAGCACATTCGCTGGGAAGCTATTGCAGAGATATTGTATGCATCAATTTTTGGTAATTCCTTGCCATATTTTTGTATTTTATCTGGCTATTCGACGAGAATCTTCTGTGCAATATTGGTACAATCAAGACCCAAGGGATTCGGTGGCCGCGCTAAGCTTTAACCTTGAAGAGAAAAACGCTAATACTAGTATGTAGGTTATTCAATAATAAAATCAAGACGATGAGATTATTTTATTTCACAGCATGCATTCACTCTTTAAAATATAATGATAGGTCAGTCATTTACAAAATGAATAATTTACAATGTTTATACTTAGACAGGTAGGAAACCTACTATGTACCTACCTATACTTATAATAGCATATAACAACATTTAAGAATATGGATGGAATTGTATAAATAAGTAACATTATACGAGAGGAATAAAAAAAATCGGTTAAAATCAATTTCACATACACGTGAAGTAAAAGGAATTACTAGAATAAAATCACAGCTGAATATAAATTGCAATAATAAAATTGAACCATTAAATGCTATATTAGTAGCAATATTTATACAGAAAGATGTACGTAATAAATATTAATAAATAGGAATTTTCTTAGTTATTGTCTTTCTGCACATATGACAAGTTTTTAATGTATCTGCGCATTTCGAGCATGTTCCGTGCCCACAAAGGAACACTACATTTCGTTTTCGTTCCATACAAATACTACATGCATGACTTTCTTCAATTTCGGCAATCTTACATTCTAAGTAACGCATTCTTTCTGCACTTGGCTGTCTACTTTTTGCCGGTATGATTCTTCCATCTTTAGTCACCCTTCTTTGTACAGCTATCCCGCACTGCAAGCACTTTTTCATTCGTGAGGCACAATCTTCGCAAGCCGGTTTGTGATTACAGGGTTCTAACTTCACGTTCTCCTCCGATAAGTCCGAGCAAACTAAACATTCGACAGGTTTACTAGTAACTATTTCATTTTGGTAATGGTTTTTGTGATTTGGCGAATTTTCCTGGGAGGTGCTGCCAATTTCTAGAGGACTTTTATCAGTCTTTTGTTCTCTTCTGCTCTTACGCGTACTTTTCACATCTTCATTAACTACATTACGATAGGGACTTCCTTTAGGAACATTTTCAGTTAAATTATAGCTATCAGGTACATTTAATGGCTCATTCAACGTTAAATATTCCACGTTTATATTTTCGGGCGTACTCTGCTGCACTTGGTTGCTATCTACATTTGGCTTGTAACTTTTAAGTAACTCCTGCAAGCTGGAATCTTGCAATAAATTTAGCGCCGATTGACTTTTCGCGTTTAATAAATCCATGTCTATTCCCATTTGAATGAGGTAACATGCAATCGCTATTGCCACTCTATTTTCGGAGATATGAGAAATATTTTGATGTATTGTAAAAATAGTCGGACTGTCGTCTTGTCGAACGTCTGTATTGATGTGCGCTCGTTTAATTAAAACAAGATGTAAAGCTGTATCACCGTCTTCGTCCTTGGCGTTAATGTTGGCTTTTAATTTTATTAGTAATTCTATTACGCTACAGTGACCTGAAATAAATAGGAATTAGTATTGATTCATAATAAAATCAACATTTTTCTGTTCATTATTGTATTATTAGTACCATGAGGGAAGACAACTTGTGCTATGGCGCTTGGATATTCCTGGTGAAAAGGTAGGTACTGTGTACTAATACTGCATTCATTATAAGAAGGTAGTACATAGCGCTGTGTTTGAAGTAGAAATATCCAGCAAACGATTTCATGCTTGGATCTTTGACATTAACAGGTGATGACAGCTGTTTAGTTGGCAAAAGAAATACCGGTTGATAAAATTCTTCATTCATTATATTTTTCAGCGTAATACCATTGAGTAAGTGTTATTCAATGGTAATATTGAGTCCTGTTATAACCAATCACTTTGAAGGTTAAAGCTTCCCTATGCTTTTTACCATTACCTTCTTAAAATAAAAAACTACAGTACTAGTACCTACAACATTTTGAACTGTTTGTAAAATTACCCACTGTTTATTATTACAGAGATTTTGAAACAATAATTAATATACATATTCGCAATAAAATATGGAGTGCAAACGCAAGTTTGACACGCCATTGCAATACAGTACGCCTCTGGTGAACAAAAATATTTTAGAAACATGGCGTTTGCTCTAAGACTTTTTTTCATATTTTTTTATGCTGTGTACACAACGTCATGTAGACGTTCTTTTGTACTAAACACCAAAAATAATGACGGTACATCCTGTATACGAGGTTTTAGCGCACGTGTTCTTGTCGCTGCTATAAGAGATAACAGAGTTGCAGATGTTACTGTGTGTGCGTTAGTTTCAGCATTAAGGTAGCCGGCACTAAGCGGAACTGCATTGCAACGGAGCGACGCAATGCAACGCTACGAAATATTTATAGAGGTGTCGCATACGAACTGCTATGGCGCAGCACTGCAACATTTTTGTTCAACAGTCATAAGGTGTCATTGAGGAAGATCGATGAAATTGTCGAGGACGTAATAATAGTGTCTTTGGTATGTGAGGAAGAAGAAAAGTTAGATGAAGCAACATGAAAGCATTCTCTCCAAATATTATTTTTTTGTGCTGTTCATGTAATTTTGGAGGTCATATAATGTTGCGTCCCCGAAATAGAATTCGTTTCTTTAGTTATTCCTTCAAAGAAATTATCCTTAGCACACCCTGTATATAACTTCGACGATCGCTGAATATATTCCCACGTGTGCGGCGTACCATCGCCTTCGTCGTAGTTACTCATCGCTTACTTTGTTTTGAACAACCAACAAGCTACATGATCGCAACCGAAAAGGGCAACCATCGCCAGACACCACCGTTTATTTAATGAACCGACTTCGACACAACAAGTAAGTCACGAGGTACGCCACTGTGCGACAGAATTGGTGAAAAAGTCAACTTTGTAGTTCAATGCGGTGTCGCGTAGCGTAGTGCGGATATGTCATGCAAATTCGATTAAGTAACATTTGTCTGCGTCGCTCCGTTGCAGTGCAGTTTTACCCTTAAGACGCGTTCTTTCTAAGCGGGCGTTATCAAGTCTAATATTATAATTGGCGCCTTTATTTGAAAGTCCTGAGGAAGGAGATTATTTTGCTGTGGAAGATGTGTTTTGTTACCTAGTGGATTGCTATTCGAATAGTCCGCCCGATTTGATCAGTTGACGTATGTAGTTTGTTATTATTATTATGCAGAAGGAAGTTAATAAAAATTGTGTGACAAGTTGAAACCGGTTTCTCCATTTTATGGAAGCAGTCTGAAAATGCACTGTGAGGCCTTCTGCTACGGTGCTTTTGTTATTAAAAGTTTTGTACCGTCTGAACAGCCACGGGTAATTCGTCATTTTATTTATCAAGTTAAGCTGCTTGTCAACAAGTTTTGTGTGTAAAAGAAAATTATTGAATTTGTGTAGTTAATTCTTTGACATTTTCGGCAGTTGATCGAGGCTACTGAGTCTCCCAAATTATTAATTGAAGGCAATATTGGTTTTTTTTTGTAGCAGATGCCGGAAGTGTACAAGGTGAAATTATAAAAACTTTGTGGTTCAATTGCGCAATCATTGACATTTCGGATTTACCGACGCACATTTCAGTCGTGAAACAATCTCTACATGATCTTCGTTTTCCATTCACGTACACGCGCTTGGCACACCATTTGAACAA
Source organism: Photinus pyralis (assembly GCF_008802855.1). Taxonomy (NCBI): domain Eukaryota; kingdom Metazoa; phylum Arthropoda; class Insecta; order Coleoptera; family Lampyridae; genus Photinus; species Photinus pyralis. The sequence goes on from NW_022170596.1 coordinate 2,104,022, forward strand.
TACCTCTACTTACATTTTATCTGCTTTGCATTTCATTGTAATGTTTTTGTGCGAGCTTGCACTTTTGTATTATATTATGTACTCAAATAAACCTAAATTTCGCCGACAGATACACAAATAATAGTGCGTTTCCGTAACCTCTTCCCTATGCATTTGTATATGCGCGCCGTAGTTTGTAACGTGATTGACGTCATACGGCGTGGGGAAAGGGGACACGATGCGCGTTGCGATACCGTTTTTATTATACAAGGTGGCGCGCGGGAACGATCGATTATGAATCGATTAGTATTATTGTAATTGGAACCATGACAACACTTTGTTGACGTGGTTGTGTGTAGAAAAGTTCGCCATTTCATTTGCGCTGGAAAATTGGACTGGTCAAGAACGTGCATTCGCTGTGAAGGCATTTTACAAAAATAACGACAGTTATGAGCAAGCAAGACGCGATGTCGAGTGGCCCGCCAGGTCCCCAGATCTTTCAACGTGTGATTTTTTTTGTGGGGATTCCTGAAAGATCGAGTGTTTAGAACTCGCACACATAACACCAATGAACTCAAGGACAGGATTCGTGAAGAGATTTCATTGATTTCTGTCGAGTTGTTGCAAAGAGTTATGGCAAATTTGCGTTCGCGAATGGAGGAATGCGTGCGCTTAGAAGGAGCTCATCTAAGAGACACAATTTTCAAAAAGTGACATGTTTATTGAAGTGACATCAAATGGCATGATTTCATCTTCATAATAGCACAGATCTACACATACACAGATTGCTAACCTTATGCATTTTTTGGGAAACAAATTTAGGTATACTTAAAAGCGCCCTCTATTGCGGAGCAGTAGAAACATGTACCGTTTAAAACTGTAATATGACGCTTATGGATTTATGCATTAGATGTCGCTGCAAAAAATGTAAAGCGGTCAAATGTGCATATAATCCAGTTTAATTGTATTTTTACCAGGAAAGTTGTGGGGTAGTTTTGATTTCTTTGATTCTATATGTTTTTTGGGGTGCCGAATCCGAATCCGAGGTTTGCTAACAAAATTTCATGACGCAACATTGAAAAAAATACAAAAAAGTTGAAAAGGATATTTTTTTAGCAGTTTTGTGCTTACAACTGGAAAACTATCAACTTTTCGAAAATAACCTCCCTATCTTATATCTTATCGACGTGGTAAAGAGTGTAACGTTAATGATGGCAGAGATATACATAGTTTGTAAGTATGCCTTTCCGGTTAGCAATCTGTCAAGACCTTTAAAGCCGCAAATAGTTTCCGCCAACTTCAAAAAACCTTCACGATTCTTTAAGAACCTGCCCTATGTTCGTGTGTATCTGTGACCACAGGGACCCGCTTTTAATAACTCCCTTACGACGAATGAGTAGCTCCAGTGTTAAATTAAACAATTATGGCTCAACGTACCTCCTATCATATCATACCACTGTAATAATACGAATATTAAGGAATTCGAATTGTGCAAACTTTAATGTTGTTTCAGCGACATCTAACGCATAAATCCATAAGCGTCATATTACAGTTTTAAACGATACATGTTTATACTACTCCGCAATAGAGGGCGCTTTTAAGTATACCTAAATTTGTTTCCCAAAAAGGTTAGCAATCTGTGTATGTGTAGATCTGTGATAATAGTTACGAAGATATGTACATAAAATTAATTTCCCTTTGATTATTTCTTTATTCATAATCGATCGTTCCCGCGCGCCACCCAGTACCATGTAAATAAGTTTCAAAATTAAGGGTCAATAAAATGTGTTGAGAGAATTAGAAAATTATGCATACTTCTCAAGACATTCAAAACAATACGAAATATCGAGATTTCGTTATTTTTTTTAGGTTACTTCAAAAGAAATAAAAGACTTCATATTGGAACTTTTATAGTTCTAAAAGATGACGTTCGCAAAATTACTATACAACAATGGCGGTTTGAGGAAGATACTTTTCAATGGATGTCAGCCACTCCACCAAACGTGCCCATAATAAAGCTACTAGTGTGGTGAAAACTGTACAGAGCATATGGAACCAATTTATCAGAGAACAGTAGATAGAGTCAAATTTTCAATAACCAAAGGAATACCTGTTTCAGCCGACTTACTTCTCACCTGTGTACGTCCATCGAAATTTACACCCCCTAAGGTTAGAGCTGAGTCCAGCGTTCTAAAAAACCGCTCGAGCGACGAGCGCTTTAATTTTCTCAAAAATTCTCGCGAGCGTCGAGTTGTTTTGTGCAAAGTGAAACCGCGTTCAGAGCACTCCTAAAAGTGCGCGAGCGGTTTTTATCACTAGCGTTCGGGAAAAGTGCATGTGAGCGAACAAAACGCTCAAGAGCGGAAAAAACCGCACGGGAGTGGAAAAACGCTCGCGAGCGGAGATTAACCCTTCACCGCTTGAGGGCGGTTAAAAGCGCTCACGAGCGAAAAAAAAACGCTCAGGAGTGGAAAAAGCGCTCGGGAGCGGAAAAAACCGTTCGCGAACGGAAAAAGGACTCGCGAACGGAAAAAGGACTCGCGAGCCTAAAAACCGCTCGTGGGTAGAAAAAAGCGCTCAAGCGCCGAGCACTTTAAGTAAACGCCCGAGTATCGAGCACGAAGCGGCCGCTCCGAAAAGTGCTCGCAAGCGCTATTCCGAGCAGAACGCTCGCGAGCAGTAACCAGCTCTACCTAGGGTACATCTTTGCTTAACATGTAAATCGTGTATTTTTATTATAATACATACAGCGTCAGTCAGATTGGAGTATAAACATCATGTTAAATACGTACCTTGACTAACAGACAACAACAATGCAGATTGATTTCTATTGTTCCTTAAATCAATATCAGCTTGACCAATCCTAATTAATGTATCTACAACATCGCGATGCCCATTTAGAGCTGCTAGGTGCAAGGCAGAAAAGCCATCGTCTTTCTTTGTGTCGACCAACTGCCGTGCCTGCGCTAACAGTTTACGGGTTGCAAAATTCTTCCCTTTCAGCGCTGCATGATGTAGGACATTAAATCCCCGTTTATTTTTAAGAGTAAAATCGGTGCCTATAATGAAAAACAGTTTAAATATCGGTAGAAAATCATCAGTACATACTGGCAGCGGTACAAAGAAGTTCTATAACTTGATAACTGTCCTTGCCAATCGCATCGTGCAATGCTGTATCACCGTACAGATCACGACCATTGGGATCGGCGCCCGCCGCTAATAGAATTTGAACACATCTAGCTGGTTGTTTGTGAGCTGCTATGTGCAGCGCAGTGCAACCACTACGATTTGATGTATTTAAATCTGCTCGGTTCTGAATCAATAATTCAAGAACCTAAAAAGCACAATTACATCTTTATTAAAACGAAAGTGAATGCGCGTACTTCAGATTGATTTCCAAATGCAGCATAATGCAAGCATGTGTCTCCATCTGAATCGCTAGCATTTACAGCTGCACCATTTCGCAACAGTAGCTTGACAACCTGCACATGCCCTTGATGAGCAGCAACTTGTAATGACGTTTTTCCTCCGCTCCGCATATCTACCATCCCTCTAGGTACATCTTCCAATAACCTTTGAACGGTCTCTAGCTGTCCTTGGGCAGCCGCCCTTACTAACTGGTCTGCAGTACTATTGGTTTGATTATTGGCGGGGTTCGTAGGTTGCCATTGCACTAATAACATGAGCAATTAAAATAGGGTGGTGAACAGGTAAACGACGTACTTGACGGTTCCTGTCTCTGATTTTGGTTTGCGTGCATTGTGTTGGCTAATTCCGCTGCGCTCCCTGGAACGAGACGTACGCATTGTGGATTTAAAGTCCAGGCGTGTCCGTCAAGTTGTACGCGTAAATCACCATCAGAGTAAACTTTTAAGACTTTCCCTAATTTTCCCAAAGCCTAAAGAGCAAGTATTAAAGTGTGGAAAAACCAGTGGAAAATGCATACATTTTTCATTATATCAATCCACTCCCCATGACCCTTTTGCAATTCTTTAACTCGATCCAAATCACTTATGACACTAATAATGTCACCCACAGCAAAGCTATTCACCTTACACAGCGTAACAGGATTAAACGTCCATCTGTTGTTGCAACCCTCATACTGTACCCTGATATCCCCTTTGTCAGTCACTCGGTGTACAGTGCCTATTTTGCCAATGTACTGCGAATTTCTTTAATAAAACATAAAGATCGACTAATCCCACGCTTACCTCTGCCATACGAGGATTCCAACCCCCATGACCATGTTGCATGGCTTTCAGCTCTTCAACATCAACAATAACCTGCACTTTGTCCCCAACACTGAAAGGGGGTGGACCAGTTCGAACCGGCCGAACAATGCTCTGTTCCATAACATGACCTACACACCAGACATAAGGGAAACCAATGAAAATCGACACAATCTTACCCAAAACTGGTACATGTTCGGGATAGTAATAACCTCCGCTTGCTGATTCAATAAACTTTATGTCACAATTCCCCTTATGTCCTAATCTATAAACATTAGTCGAGCCCGAAATCCACGTAACGTTCGCCACGGATCTACTACTTTCATTGTCCCATCCACGAATGTCCAGGACTCGTCCTAACTTACCTGAAGCAGGCGCTCGAAGTGAAAATAAAAAATGAACCAATACTACCTTCGCCTCCATCCTGGTTTCCCCATTCCCAATTAAAACCTCTGACTACCTTGGCGCCGACAAAAATTCCCTTAAGTTCTTGTTTTTTTGCGTTCTTGCGCACGGGCAAATCCACTCTGAAAAAAAATGTGCACATGATTTCTCCATAATTATTAGTGCCATCAAAAAAGTAATATAGGCATCATATACTCGTTTTGAGTCAAACTTAACATTGTAAAATCAAAATTTGGAAAAATTCAAAAAATAAAGTGCCAATAAGCAAATTGTCAATTTCAGAATGGCCCTACATTTTCTTAGTTAAAAGAGATACAGAAAAATGTTGATTACAAAAGTTTCTTTATAATGATTGTTGAATAATCTCCCGTTTTGAAATAAGTAGACGGGACCAGATGAAAAATGTATGGATCAAAGTCCATTTTTTAAAATGGAACACCCAGTTTATTTTAATCTAAAAGGTTAGCATATTAAATTCTTTTTTCAAAAATATATTCAGAAATGATTCAAGTGATTCAATAGTATATTAAGATACAAGTGTATAATCAAGTCTTTAAAGCACGCGCAACGAGTTTAAGGGCACGACGCAAAGCGGAGTGCCTTTAACGTTGCAAGTGCTTTAAAGACAAATTATACACGTGTATCTTATAGTATTTTTTATTATACCTGCAGTATAATTTAAAAATAGGAAATACAATGAAGTCATATTGACGTTATACTCAATACATGTTTAATTAAGTGGGCTGGGTGTTCGAAGTTTCACGATTGCCATGGAAATGTCACTTGACGTTTGCTTATAATTATCATCATCTTTGTAAATAAAACGATTTCCGTTGAAAAAGATAATACATCGTCCATTAAATCGCTTGTAAAATCTAAACAAACGTTGGTAGGTGTAAAATCCAAATCCAGTAAAGCCTATTATAAAGAATATGAAAAGTTGTTTTCATGGACGAATAGGAAGTTACTTATGAATACAGTCTTAAATGCATTCATAATGCTGGCATATATGAAGGAAATGTCAAAGGTATTTAAATCTTCTATATTTTGGTGCATTCATTCAATACTTTAAAGCAATGCTGCGATTAAAAAGTGGAACAGATTAGGAAGCATACCCTAAATTACGCGCGTTTGTGAAAGCTTCAACGAAAGGATAGGTACAAAAGTCAAAGAAATGTTCTGCATTTACAGAAAGCGAGGATTTTTTATTTCATCCATTTATTTCAAAAGTCATACTTGAAGTATTGTTACTTAGCAACTTTAAAGCACGTGTGTTTTAAAGGCCCTTTTTCGCACGCATTTGAGTGTTTAAAACGGAGATTGTGATTCAGGTATAATAAAAAATATTTTTTAATTTTCTAAATTTTTAAAAAAATGTTTTTTGAATCGTTTTGAAACAATAGTTATGTTTTGAATGTTTTTAGTGTGATATTCTTGAAAAGATAATTTAATATCCAATAATTTTAGATTAAAATATCCATTTTAAAAAATGAGATTTGATCCATACATTTTTTATCTGATCTTATCCCGTATAAGTACGGTCTAGCAAAGGACTAACGTGTGTCTTGGGTAACAAATCACATCTTTTAAAGAGCATGCGCTGTATACTATTCCTATTAAAAATTACTCAAAATATGTGCACTTCCAACATTTAACTTGCTATACCAAGTTATTTTTTTCAATAATATGTTTCGATACGTTTAATTCGTGAGCAGTCTCTTTGTACATGTAAAATTGAAATATTTTATCTGAATAAAAAATTACCCTGTAGAAGTAGCCGAATCAAATCTCTTGAACGAGTGAGTCACATCATGTTTATCGCCATGGTAACACATATAGCAAAGATCATAATCATAACACACAGAGCACTTGTAACGCATACCGGCTATCCCTTGGCTATCGCAACCATCACAAACTATATTTGGATGTTTAACACCTAAAGCAAAACATGTGGTTGTCATTTATAACCAGAATGAGAATTATACAGTACCAATCTGCGCATTGTCAATTGCTCTTAAATCAAACTTTCCTAGATACCCAACTCGATAATTAGTTCTTGTACCATTGTCCCACTGAACAACAACTGTCTTATCCGGCGATCCAACAGCGCCAGCTTTACCAATTTCGCAGACAGTACCGACATGCCCTTCGCCACCGTCTACAAGTAACTTTAATCGATTGACAATACTTAAATATGACTTTTTACCTTGATTACCCCACGACCAATCTGGACCACGTACTATTCTTACGCCTGGTGCCAACATTTTCTTCTTACACTTTTAGTGATTATATTATTCCCATTCGAAGTAAATGATAAGACTAATTTATCAAGATAGTGTAGTTACATACATAAAAAATCCATCTACATCCATTTACTGTAATGTACTAATTGCTATAATTGATTGTGGGCAATTCCTATGTAAATTACAATTTGTTTATGAAAATCAGCTGGAAATTTCGCTGATGCACTTTATTTGCAAGATTAATCGATTTTCTGTACTGAAGAGGGCGATACGGACCAAACAATCGACGAGCACAGTGGCGTAACAAAGTTCAGTGCGGCGGCCCCATCAGGGTCTCGATTTTCGACTGCATAGGAAAATATTTCGACCGGAACTGGAACAGCATTTCCAATGAATAAAGAGCATTTCTCATAGTAGCGGCGTTGGTATCGCAAAGCGACGTAAGTCGTATTAAAATGCACGTAGGAGACAGCTTGCCCTCTTAGTTTTCATTTCTCTCTCACTTGCAGTATCCGTGTTTGTCACGCGCAGTCCATTTATGATATATGTTGATGCATTCCACCAATGAGAACTATACATCTAGAGCAGAGTTGCTTTTGTTGGCAATACACACTACAGTCTACACGGACACACAAACACGTTTGAATTAAACCCTTTAATAATAAATTGTTGAAGATTGTCTGCCTAGATAAAATGGAAGGTAGGTAAGTAAAAAAATGGTAATTATTGTATAATTACTACGGACCTCTTAAATCAATAAGTCATGCCAAAAACATTCCAAGAGAAGGAATAGTGGATTAAGCAGTGTGTAAGAGGTATTTCTCCAATTACTCCAATCCATTGGTCTCTACTATTCAGCCTCCTACAAATTTTGTATCTACGAACAACAGCGGTTTCTTCCATTTTAAGTATTTATTGCATTTTATGAAAATTTTGGAATACTAGAATAAAGTATAATAATATAGATAACTTTTGATTTCATTCACATAGAATTTGGTTTTCCCGTGGAACTAGACCACTGGAATTCTTTTCCCATAGGTACTATTTCTATTACTATTTTTTCTGTACTTATAAATTTTATAGGCTGAGATGCTTCTTATAAAATTAAATTGTTAAAGAATAGATTGTGCATACACAGTGCGGATTTTTTTGGCAAATGACTGAAAACGAATTTGGCTAGAGTAACTGATTTTTTCGGACCAAGACCGTTAATGTGGAAATTCGACTCAATCCCTGATTTTATTTGTACAATTTCAGTTGTTTGACGTGTATTTTTTTTTTCTCTGGCATTGCCGTAGCATAAGTGTATTCTATTCTTACACTATGGCCATAGGTACTCAGTTGATTTAGCAGCTGTAGAGAAGCTAGAACTCTGATCTCACATTGTTATTATTAGCTTCCTAGCATGTGCTAGGTAGCTATTGCGATAGCCGTTTTTTGAACATTTCAAAATTTCATCAAATGTCGACGTTTTAGACCATTTTAAGAAACTTTTAAAGAATAAAATTTTTTTCCGTCTGTATGTACGTACGTACGTTTGTTGGCAATTTTCTGAGAAAACGGCTCGACGGATTTTGTTGAAATTTTGTATATATGTGTTAGGCATACCGAACAGAAAAATAACGGGCCGGATTTTTGGAAAAAAATTTTGGAGCGCCGTAACGGCATCGAACTTTTTTTTCAAATAGCAACCTAAAATTTTTATTCTATTATTTGGAAGACCTTATTTTTCTGTGTACAACCTACAAAAAATTGTGCCGGGTTATATTATCAAAAAACGGAGAAAAAAATTGTCAAAGTCAAAAAATTGTGTTGCATATGTGCAAAACGCAACGATCTTGTTTCTGAAGCAATGGTAAGTCCCTTTAATAAAAGCAAACAAAATTCATGCGCAAAAATAGTGTTGCGCATGCGCAGAAATGCAATTTTCTTATTTATGGAACAATTAAAACGAAATTTGGATGGTAGGTCCTCCTAATAAAAGAAAACAAAATGCATGCGCAAAAATCGAGTTGCGCATGTGCAACATCCAACTTTCTTATTTATGGAGCAATTTTAACGAAAATTGGATGGTAGGTCCCTCTAATAAAAGCAAACAAAATGCATGCGCAAAAATCGTGTTGCACTTAAGCAACTTTTAAAGAATAAATTTTTCCCGTCTGTAAGTGCGTACATATGTTGGCAATTTTTGGTTTCAGCTAGGAAGCTATTCTGTCAAGAATTTGACACCTGGTTTTACATGTTGTCGAGTGGATTTTGTTTTTGTGTTACTGTAGTGTGAAAAAGAACATGATTCAGATAAAAGTTACTTAAACCAAAAGCATAAATGTAGCAAGCCACGCTTCAAATATTTGCATTTTATGCATAATGTATATAATATCGGCCAATTGTGATATGAAATTCAAAGATTAATAGTTAGTACTATGCGATCAAAAATGAGTTGCTGTCGAGCACGAACTTATAAATTAAGATGAACTGTTGATCAAACAGTTGCATAGAGGTAGAAATGGCCCTAGCATGGTCGCGACCATGATGTGCACTTTTTAGTTATTTTCTAGGGGAATTTTCCTGGTGCTCAAGTTTTGAGACTATTGCAGCCTTAAAAAATGACATGTGTCACAGTAATTTATTTAGAAAACGTGAAGCTATGCTTGTTTATTAGTTGATTTGAATTTCGCGCCAAGTGAGTGCACATCATGGCTGCCCCCATGTAGGTGTCATTTGTCAATTCAGCATTATCAGTCTATCTTAATTGTTCGTGCTGTCGAGTCACCTTTGGAATTTTTGTTTACATGGGAAATCGTACTTAACTTGAACTTCCAAAGGCGGCTCGACGGCACTCATTTCTGATCGCCCGTTACAAGACACGATTACTACCTATAAATATACTTTTCAAAACACAACAAACAAAATAAATGCTAGACTCGCTATTACTTAAACTCAGCTGGGATTCGAATACTTACTGTTAACCGACGCTTAAAGATTTTTTCCCAAACTTTGTTGTATAAATTTCCTGTTCTTCGGCACATGCGTAGAACGATTGCAGAGCGTTTCATAATTAGGTGCAATTTTTTCCAATCTGACATGTGTTGCATAACCGTAAGTATGTTACCACAGCTGCATTCTGAATTGCGAGAAATTGTATACAACAAAAAGGGCACAAAAATTATAGTTACTGTGCAAACCATGCAATGCATTTTGCAGTTTCTGTGACGAAATTAATGAACAAAGGTGTTTTTTTAACCACTCACTGCTATGAATCATTTTGGGATGTATACAGTATAGACGAAAATATTGTACTCGTAATCGTGGATCAATTTTCGATATGCCAATATTGCGTTTTCTTGACGTTTTGAAGCTCACAGGCCCCAAAAATGTGATTATTAGCTTGACGTCTGTGGGGTTCGTTTTTTGTGAACACGTAACTAAAAAACCCCTGAACCGATTTGGACGAAATTTGGAGTGCATATAGGTTGATATGGGGAATCGAAAACGTCTTATTTTGGTTTTGATCCGTTGGTTGAGGGTGTCAAAAGTTTAAGAGCCATAACGGCTTGAACAATGTTTTTTAAATTTTTTTTGCATACTGACCAAAATGGCTTAAAACTCAAAAAAAATTTTTTTTGAGTTCCTTTGTTTTTGAGAAGTTTTGATTGAAAAGTTAAACTATTTCGTTTATTTTTCTAAATTTGCATTTTTCTCACCATCGGAGTGAAAAATGTTAATTACAAAAAGATGTATCTTGATGAGATCTTCTAAAAAGGTTGGTACACTTTGTGCGGCGCTAGAGGGAATTTTCTAAATATGACCAAAGATAATTGCAATGACCTTGCCAATCACTATAAAAAGTAGTCTGAAAGTCAAGTCAGGAGTATACCTGACAACTAGTTTATTTTGGTAGGCTAAGGGATTTTTAAAATGGGTAGCGTTTTCACAACCTAAACCATTTTTTTTCCTTGTTTTTTGACTTTTCAACCATCTAATATACTTAAAAAAAAACCCAAAGCGTGGGGCAATGAAAAAACATTGTGATAAGCCTGCAAGAGTCAATTTCTTTTATAATATAATTACCACTTTTTAAGCAAGTCAAGTATTAAAGACACTCATAATACATATACAGCCAAAAATGCGCGTTTGACCGTTTGTCCAGACTATTTTCAACGCGGATAGCTTTGGTTTGGCCATGTCGAAGAAATTCACTTTTGGGAGTCATTTGTTTACTATTGCAGTCAGTAAATGGGCGCCATGTATGTAAAAAATGAAATAGTTCCACTTAGAGGACAACCTGTTGTCTGTTTTTACATTGTGTATCTCAGTAGTATTAAAATTAAATAACTTTATTTTCCATACTAAAATACGTTAAAAAATAATACAACTACACAAAACATTATTTTACAGCGTATTGCATTTTTACAAATTAAATAGGCATCTTTTGTCACCTTTGGTATTTGTCTTTTTTATAATATCAATACAATGGATTGTGACAAATGGAGTACATTAAGAAAAAATCAAAGTAAATTTGTAGAGAATGTCTCTAATAAATATATAAAAACAATTCTAGCAATAAAATAAAACTGTACTCACAACGTTACATTAGATGAATCTCAGACTATAGGTAAGTAATGCACGTAAACTATTATACCTCATAAAGTACCATTAAATAGTTTCTTTGACACATTAAAAATATACAATTTACTTAAAAGATATAAACAATATTATTTACAACTATCTACAATATTAAAAGCTAAAATTTATAAAAAGATCAAAAATAAAATTTTAGTCTAAATCACATTTCAATAATTTATCATTAATTAAGTGAAGGATATATTGAAAGTCTGCAAACTCATTGGTCCAATAAGGGCATGTGACAAATCAGGAAGCTCTTCTTTCTGAGCCGTGGTACCTGTAAGAGTGGTAGGTTGCCACTCCTTAACGTAGGCATGAACGAAATTGGTGTTCTCTTCGATCTGTGATAATGAACAGACAAAGTTCTTGTTTACAGTACAATCGTATCCCTGCCGATGAAATACTATCAGCGCATTATTTGAGGGAAACTGTGCATAGCTTATGTCTGGCTGTGTGCGTAAGGTTAAAATGTGCATGTCACAGGGTAATTGTTTATTAAGCAACTTCATCGTATTTTTCACTTGTAAATTATCACCATCTGCTTCCACAATAAATACATTAACCGGATAATTTAAGGCATTCGAAAGTTGATTTGCGTACAAAGATGGACGGGAAAAATCTGATTTCTTTTGTAAATCATTTTGCGAATCAGTCGGAATATTGAAAGATCGTATAACTTCTCCCTTCTCAAACAAATCATCTCCACTGTTATTTTCATTCTCGAACCTTTTGAACGACTCCTTCTTTATGTTAGCCTGTTCGATGTCCTCCAAGAGTAACCAAAACTTATTTACAGTTTTACGATTATCCACCAAGCCTTCTCCCATACCACGTGCATCATCGTATAAAGTTCTACGTTCTAACATGATTTCTAAAAATCCGGGTTGCCAACTGGCAGCACCTTGAGCGTGATCAGTCAATAAACTGATTCTCTTTGCATTATCCTGAATGTAAGCCATTGTAGTAATCGGGAAGTAATTGCCTTCTATTCCGATTCGCTCCACCTTGACACGCTTCTGCATTTGTAGACCACTGGAATCCGTGTAGAACTCCGGTGGATCTCCATTTTGTACATCCGTTATTAATCTCATAAATAGCTCGGTTTCTCTATTCTTTGGTGGAGATTCGAAGTCGACAGTATTTTCAATGAAGATGCCATCATTCAGGTAGCTGTCATCAATGTGTAAAATCTGCACGGTGTGAACCAAGAAAGGTCCGTAGAAAACAGTGAGTTCGCTCGCAACAGCACCCGATGTAATAAGTACAGTCATTTGATCTTTGTAATGATAGAATACATCCTTTTCGATGTCGCGTTCGTTCGGATCTGGCATGAATAAATATGCTCCAGAATGGAATTGGGCACTCTTATATGCTGCAAATTGAATCGCACATTGAGTCACTTTGTGTGTAATTTTCTGCGTAATAGACTTCATAAATCCTGTGGTACCGCTGAACAAAATTTTGTGTTTGCTGTTTTCCAGCTGTATATCACCCGGTTGCATTCTTCTGATTTTGAATACTGAACTTACGGTGGTCCTTGTTTCATCTTCAAATTTGAATTGTTGACCGACGGAATCGTAACATTTACTGCAATAGACGTTAACAAAAGCATCGACTTTCTTGGCATTATGTTGTATGGTGTAAGTGATAAGACTTAGTTCCGGTAATTTTGCAACGAAAACTAGCTCGAATTCAGTTTTGGAAATTGATATCTTTGTATTGGCTTCCGAACAGTCCCACACTGGATTCACTTGGAAAATGACCGGTTTTCCTTCATTGTCAAGCACTTTAACTTGTGTAGTCGACACTCTCACTTGTACCAAGTTGTCACGTGGTTGGGCCAGGGAGTTGTATAAAACAATCTGAAAAATGATAAAGATGATGTAAAAAGATGTGTTTACAAGCTGAGTTTTTATCCCACCACCTAATTTTCACTTATACCATTGGACAGCATAGTGAATGCATCTACTGGTTTCCCAGCAATGTTTGGGCAAACGCATAACATCATGGTTGGTTACATTACTTTATAATTATTATGTCAACTTATGTTGTATGGATTGGATGTTAATTTGAGATCGTTGCTACTGGTAGCTTTGAAAAAATGCAAAAAATCGATTAAACGAAATCGGTTTAGATTATTGACCCTGCCTATTGTGGTAGCGCCGAGGGTAGCACTTTTATGCCAAGTTCTCAACTAAAGTTGCGCAAGTTAATTTTTGGGCAACAAGGCAATGTATTTTGCAGTTTCTGCAATGAAATACATGAAAAAATAAAGATTTTGCTCTACCAACTTAACCAAAATGAGAGTACGGCAGGAAGAGCACAAAAATAAAATCCTCTGCATCACAGCAATGTGTTTTGTAGTATCTTCAATAAAATTGGTTAATAAATTGAAAATTTTTTGGACATGATCTTGCAGTGATTACAAAAAAAAAACATTTCTTGCTGCACTTTCAAACGAGGCATCAAAATGATTTCTACCACTTTCCAGTGCCGAGATCTCGTCCCTCACTTGTACTGACAGCAGGAATAACGTAATAGCGTATTTTATTTTTTGAAAAATGCGCAAAAAAATGGAGCAGATTGTACACACACTTTCAAACGAAAATTGCTGAAGGACTCATTTTTGGTTTTTCGCTGATATCTTGAAAACTATGCGTCCTAGCGACATGACCATTATAAACAAAATGAAAGCTGATTAAATTTAATTTATTGAATTTTACTCAGTCAAGTTTTCGATATTTTGTATAGTTTTCGAGATATCCGCTCTTAAAATCTGTAATCTGGAAAAAAACATTTTGACCTCACATTTTTTGTGTTTTTGACCGAATAACTCTTCAACAATGCACCCAAAAAATAAATACTTCAATGGGATGTTTTGTTGTCACATTTAACGATGATAATGATGATGATTTAATGAGTGTTGTGTTTTGTTTGTTTTTGAGCTAAGTGTTTTGTTTGTGATGAGGAAGTTGTCACATTTAACGATGATAATGATGATGATTTAATGAGTGTTGTGTTTTGTTTGTTTTTGAGCTAAGTGTTTTGTTTGTGATGAGGAAGTGTCTGCATCAAGTTCTGCTGTCTTTAAAGTTAGTGAAAATGGAATAGTTTCCCTTAAAGAATCAAATAAAGAGAGGGGTGACGGCAAAATCAGCCAACTAGCTACTGTGACGTCACTTCTGGTCCACACGTTGTGTAGAAAAAATTACACGAGGACACACGCGGCTTTCAAAAAACGAGATATCAACATCTACTAGGCCTAAAACATTGGTGCTGCGATCTGCATTACCCAAGTTCAATTTCAACAATTGTTTTGTTTGTGGAGACTTGGAGAGTGCATTCAATATGAAACAAGTGAAGACAAAAGAAGGGAGGTACATCCAATCCGCACTCTTGACTTCCATAAAGTATGTATGTCTACAGCCACCGTAAGGAATGATACTTGGGGTTAAGAAGTGATCCTTCACCTTGCCTGTGATAATGACCTCGTTCGAGAAGAGGGATTTTATCACAGTAACTGTCGTTTGAAATGCATCAATCCTTATATGCTCATGAGAAATCATGAAGTTCCCCATCTGAGCCTACGCAGCAAAAGCTATGGATGATATTTATACCTTCATTGATAATAGTACAGACTGCCAGTTCTCACAGACTGACATCCTCAATGCAATTACTGCGGAGAAATCTGTATGGAAAACTCTAATACCCAACTTCAAAGCAAGTATATGACCTTGTGTGAGTTCGGACATATTCCTTTCTCTGAGATAACACTTCCTTGCAGCAGAAGTTACATTTGGTTCGATTGACATGAAGTCCAAATTCCTGGAGAGCTTTGAGGACAATCTCTATGGGCTCTACGGCCCTGATGTATTCTTCAAGCAGGATTAAATCGTCCCAATAAACGAGTACGATAATATTGTACGGAGTCAGGTGTCCCTTAAACATGTACAGGGTGGCCAACTAAGAATGCGAGGTACTGTATCTGAGAATATATCCATCATAGAGGCTTGCGGTAAAAACCTGGAAAATAATTTAAAGTTTCTGAAATGACCGCTAGGGGCGTAAATCTAAATCTAAAAAAGTGATCTTTCTGTGAATTCCGCTATATTAACCTAACAAAAAAATGTCCGGTCTTTGAAGTTGACGCTAATCTGAACCATTATTGTTTGACAATTTTTCCTGTATCTCTAAAAATGAAGTGGTGGGGGGTATTCAAAGGTTTCCCTAAAGAACACCCTGTATCTTCGAAACGGCTGAGCCGATTTAAACAACCTCGGGTTAGTTCAAAAGAGCTATTCTTCCGCTACAAATATTATACTATTTGAAGTTTTGTTAGTTTCACATATCACCGCTTGAGGTCTTTCTTCGACTTCCGACAGAAATGGTTAATTTTCTCAAAAAAATTAAATGCATTGATTCGATTTTTTTCATGAAAAAGTAGCTAAATGATGCCTAAACAAGCTCGCGAAAACAGCATCTCGATATCTTGAGATATATATATTTTTTTATATGGTGATGGCCAGCATTTCGAAAATTTACGGCTGCATTAAAAGCTTCCTTTTTTCAATCGATCCACCTTAGGTCCACAAATTATATAATAAAAATATTTCTGTAAAAATTAGCTTAAAAAAATAAAATTTTGAGGGTATAAAATTTTCTTTGGCCTAAATTTTAGGTTAGGAACAAGATATCGAGATGCGGTTTTCGCGAGCTTGTTTAGGCATCATTTAGCTACTTTTTTATGAAAAAAAAAAAATAAAACCAACGAATTTAATTTTTTTGAGAAAATTAACCATTTCTGTCGGAATGTCAAAAAAAGCCCTCAAGCGGCGATATGTGAAACTAACAAAACTCTGAAGAATAACTCTTTTCAATTAACCTGATAGCTTTTTCGATTGGCAAAACTCGTGCTGCACGAGAAACTGAAGAAATGCATGTGAAAATTGCTCTCAATGGAACATAAATATTTGTTATCATTTGTCCATAACCTCATTTTAGATTTGTATTTATACAATGATTTAGGTAATCGACAAATCTGTATTCTAAAAAATGACTGAAACGATTTCACTATTATTTATGATAAACAATGAGGAATATAAATTTGAAATTCCTGTAAAAAACCAATTTTTGCCGTTCAGTTTAAATAGTAAATGCAACTTTTTGTAAAGTAGAAGTTATATGGCTAGTTTATCATCTTCGCTATCGCTAGATGACAACAAAAAACTCTCCAACGCAAGAAAATTCAAATTGTCGCACTTTTATTTTGAAAATTTGCTCCACGAGCCCTCCGACCTCGTGCGTCAAAATTTGCACTGAGTGCGTAATTGTTGCATCACATTTGCCAATGGAACACAGAAAATTGCCCTAAAATTACCAATAGAACGTAAAAATTGCACTCGTGCAGCACCAATTTTGCCAATCGAAAACGCTATGAGTTTGTTAAAATCGGCTCAGTCGTTTCGAAGATACAGGGTGTTCTTTATGGAAACCTTTGAATACCCCCCCACCCACGAACTTATAAATCCACCACTTCATTTTTATAGATACAGGAAAAATTGTCAAACAAAAAAGGTTCAGATTATCGTCGTCTTCAAAGAACGGACATTTTTTTGTTAGGTTGATATAGGGGAATTCACAGAAAAATAACTTTTTTAGATTCCAGATTGCAGTTATGCCCCCTAGCGGCTTAATTTTCCAGGTTTTTCTCGTGGCCGTTTTAGTAATAACTTTTTTTACCGCAAGCCTCTACGATGGACAGGTTCCCAGATACAGTACCTTGTATTCTTATTTGGCCACCCTGTACATACAGGGTGATTCCTATAGTACCTGCCACCGTTTGGGAGCGTGTAGGTGGTGCGTAGGGGAGTATTTTGATATAGGACACTTGGGGTCGGAAATCTAAAATAAGGGTGCCAGAGCCAAATTACCTTCTGGAATTTCGCGCCTGTAGGTAGGCAACCCAACCGGCCGGCGGTGCACACGGAGCGATCTCAGGCGGCGATGTGTGGCTGACACTTGATCAGAATTTTGTTTAAACCCACGAAATCCTGTCTGCAACGACGCGTATCAAGTGAATAAACACTATGGCAATAGTATAATAATAGTTGGCTAGATGTAGGAAGTGCATTGAGAACAACGGTGGCCACGTTGAACACTTGTAAACGTTATTGCTTTTGACTGTCGTTTTCCCTCCTCCCTCCCATGTCGCTTCCTCGCGCTAACTCGCTCTGCATCGCTCCGCGCGAAACGTCGGTCGGTTGGGTTGCCTACATACAGGCGTGAAATTCCAGAAGATAAATTTGGTTCTGGCGCCGTTATTTTAGATTTCCGACCCCAAGTGTCCTATATCAAAATACTCCCCTAGGCACCCCCTATACGCTCCCAAACGGTGGCAGGTACTATAGGAATCACCCTGTATGTGTCTGGAAGATCGCAGGCGCATTCCTTAACTCGAAAAGGCATCCGTCGGAACCGGTACACACCAGAGGGGGGTAATGAATGCTATTTTGGGAAAGAGAGGTAGTGTAGTTTTTAACGACTATTTTTCATCAACCTTAAGCACGAAAGCATCAGAGTATCAAAGGCGCTATCGAGTCAGCAAGTCTGTTGACATCCATTTCACAGAAGAGACTGATAAACGTCAAACAAAAAGATTTTCTGTCAAACAATCTGAAGTTGAGTTTTTAGAACACAACATGGAAACTATCACATACTCAGCTACTCAGTAAAAACTGTTAGTAAGTTTGAATTGTCTGTTTTAATATAAAAAAAACATCTTCATGTACTGAGCAACAGCAAGCAAATACTTACTTTTTTTGCTTTCCCCGGTTCAATCTGGATTCTAGTTTTTTTGGACATTTTTTCGTAAGTATCCTGTTCAGTGTCACTAAGTACTATATTCTCCTCCGGTCCTTTTTCCAATGCATTTGTGATCAATGTTTGAATGGCAAATTGCTGCACATTAACAGTATCTCTCAAACTACTAAACATCTTCAGCCCGTAATCTCTCATAACAAACGACTTGCTGGTACCCGTGATAGCGTCGTGATGTTGGAATAACCCTAGATTGCGTCGCGCCTGCACAATTTTTTCAAAATCTCTCTCCAAAACCTTGATGTATGGTAGTAAATTGTTCTTTTTCGCATTGTTCAACGCGACAGTGTATAGGATTTCGGCACCACGCAAATTAGTTTCCAATTCGCGATCCAAAAGTTTCATATACGGTCTGGTTGTAAAATATCCGGACCAATATGCAGGACGGCCTTCAGAAAATATATCCGAGTAAACGAAGAAATCTCCCTTTAAAGTTGGATACTGATCATAACGCTTTTGTATTTCAACAAAGTAATCTTTGGGAGTACCGAACACTATTTCAGCTTTGTAAATATCTTTGTGCGAGTTTATGTAATTCAAAATTTTCATGTAATTTACATATTGTTGATCCCATTCTTCGGGAAAATTATATCGAAAATCATCCCCTAACGGCATAAGTACAACATTATGAGGAAACAGGGATCCTGTTCGCGAATATTGTTCCAATAAAAGTTCGCTTTTCTCTTTTACGTTTCTATCAGTTATAGGTTGCGATTTAAGTGAGTACTCTGTAAATTCTCCTCCAACTTTACGAAAATCAAAATTTAAGCAGATGTATGGATGAGGCCCACAGCTGTGTTTAATTGAATAAATATCAAACGGTTGATTGTGTGTTAATATATTTGTGTTCGATGACCAATTGGGAACCCATTTAAAGTCGCCGAATTGTTTTAGAGCGAACCATTGCTTCCAAGCGTAGTGTATCCTTTGGATAACGGTTGCCTTAATGCCAGATTGAGACAAAAAGTAAGGCTGTGCGTTTCCATGGCCAAATGGATCAATTGACCAACCTGATTGTGGCTTTATGTCCAAGTTTCTCAAACACCACTGGTGACCTGCAAAAATAATAAAAGCATCGTCAAGGACAATAAAAGGTATAAAAAAGTACGAATAAGGTACACCAAGATCTACTTGTAATGAAACCACTTGAATCAATAACTTAAGAATACTTCTAGAGCAATATCAAGGTGCCATCAAGTCGATAATGGATTAGTGACCAGTGATAAGGCATGAAAGCGGATGTGACGCATTCTTTCGAGGAAATGCTGATGCGAGAATTCTCTAGAAGTTTTTTGCCCATGCCAAAGTAATAAATAGTGAAATTCGCGCTCCTGTTATAAATTTGAATATAAGTAAGTGTTAAATACTAATTGTTATAAATCACTCTATTTATGAATCGTTAAAAAATCACTATAAGTCACGCAATTAAATTTACGTTACATTAAGAATTGTTATTAAGTTAATTTGATTTGCAGTGTTTCTGATAATTACAATCTCGATCATGTTAATTGAATTGCGAGACAAAGTTGACCTCTCAGAATTATTTAGCCGTTTTTTTGTGTATAGCCTTATTTGAACATTATCGAGCCTTTTTGGAGAGACAGTCAGTCTTGTTTAATTGCGAAGTTTACGAAGAAGTCTGTTGTAGTGCAATAAAAGATTTATCTAATACGTCGGTATTTAAGTGAAGTCGATTTAAGCGGAAGCATGTTTTACGTTTACGAAGAAGTTTCACAGTACCTACCCCTTAAAGGGAGATTTGTCCACCATCAAAGAATCTACTATAATTGTAATTACAACGAAGCAGTGTAATTAATTCTTTGGAATTTTGGAGGCGGTTGAGCCTGCTGAATTTCTCAAATTAATAATCAAATTTACATAAAATTTACGTCATAATCGGCCGAGACTGGACGCGGTCTAGGACGTTTCCGCATATTTGTAAAAATAAAAAAATTGTTTCAAACCTAACTTTGACATTGATAGGGTTTTCTACTATACACGGTGTCCATTTTTCGAGTGCCACTATGGGGATCTCGCTTATCTTAAGAGATAGAAACTTGGTTAAATTAGGGCACAGTTGCGAATTTTCGTGCTGAATAATAATCTAAAAATAAATTTATAATATCTTCAATAGTTTTGAAAATATGGCAAAAAATCGAAAATTTCTGATTTTCATTTTTAACTTTTTTATGGTAAACTAATTGTACTAGACATTTCTAATTAACACATTATTTAGACACTTTTTAATGGAGATTTCGAATATGGCATCCAGTTTTTAATAACTTTCAAGATAACGGAGAAACACGTGGCAACTTTAGTTTTTTTTATGGGCGCCGTTTTGGATTTTGACATTTTGAGATTAGGTTCTTTTTCTCTTTACAACGATATATCACACATGGTGGTTCAGTATCACATTTTTTCTAAAAATACAATTTTCATTTTCTGCGAAAAGTGCTATGCAAAAACAAAACGTTGTTTTGTTGCGAACAAAATGTTGACCTATTTCAAGCAGTGTCATTTACGTTTGTGCTAGTTTTATTGCTAAAAATTATTTATTATAATTTTCTTTCAAAACGAAGGTTCAATTCTGTTCCTATGAAAATTTTCTCAACACATCTAGTTCCCTGATGCCAATGCAGTCCTAGCAGCAGTGCAATTCCCAATTTATTTTAGCGTTAAGCTAGTATGAAGGAGCCTATCCGCAAATTGTAGGTAAAATCCCGCTGACAAAACAATCATCATAAAAACTAAATTGAATTGTTCGATTTTTTTATCAATGACTATTTTTTAAAAATTGGTTTATTTTAAAGGTGCGACAGGTGTGATTATTATGGTCATTAACGAATAAACATTAAATGGGCAAATTAGATTTAAAACATCTTGACGTGTAACGCCATTGTGAGTCATTGTTTTTTTGTCAAATGAGAAGATTAAACAATTGTCATTTCATTTTAAAAAAATTAATTTTGAGTTTGCCCTGAAAAATATTATTAAATACGCACGTAGCCACTTATTTGGTTTTTTTTGCATTCGATTAAAAATAGACGCTCAACTGTAAATCAATTCATGTCCATGGGGGAATGTTTTATCTGAGAAGCTCTATTAATAGAGTGATATGCGATACATTCGTCTGGCAAGGGTTAATGTAATATTCCGCTGCTAGCTCTGTGCGTACTAACTTGGCTTTTCGTAACCTTCATCATTCATCATTCACTCGCAGAAAATGAAAATTGTATTTTTAGAAAAAATGTGATACTGAACCACCATGTGTGATATATCGTTGTAAAGAGAAAAAAAAACCTAATCTCAAAATGTCAAAATCCCATAAAAAAAACTAAAGTTGCCACGTGTTTCTCCGTTATCTTGAAAGTTATTAAAAACGGGATGCCATATTCGAAATCTCCATTAAAAAGTGTTATAATGTGTTAATTAGAAATGCCTATTACAATTAGTTTACCATAAAAAAGTTAAAAATGAAAATCAGAAATTTTCGATTTTTTGCCATATTTTCAAAACTATTGAAGATATTATAAATTTATTTTTAGATTATTATTCAGCACGAAAATTCGCAACTGTGCCCTAATTTAATGACCATAATAATCACACCTGTCGCACCTTTAAAATAAAACAATTTTTTAAAAATAGTCATTGATAAAAAAATCGAACAATTCAATTTAGTTTTTATGATGATTGTTTTGTCAGCGGGATTTTACCTACAATTTGCGGATAGGCTCACTTCATACTAGCTTAACGCTAAAATAAATTGGGAATTGCACTGCTGCTAGGACTGCAGTATGATTTATTTGTTCCACAACGGTATAATAGGTAAATATAGACTGAATAAATAATAGCGTACCTACCTAATTGAAAACTTAAACCACTTAGACTAAGCTCTGTATATAGCATTAAGTAGGTAAATACCGGTTGGTTAAATAAGAGAGGTTGGCGGCTAGCACCACAAACAGTGATAGCGATTTCAGGTACCATGCTGGAATATTATTCTTGGTTACATACGTAGACGTAGAAGGGTCACACAAACAAAAACAAATGTTATGCTTTGATTGTTGCAATTTCAGCCAACAAATTGTAGATTACGATTAACAATGCACAGATCAGATCTGAAAGGCTAGATGGACACAAGCATTTCTATTTTATTATTTACAAATTCACAAATTCGAAAGTTTACGTTGTGCACTTTGCCGTCTGCGCATCCTCATATTTCATTTATAATACGATATGTCTTTATACTGGGAGAATCGATGATTAAAATTTCAAAGAAATATCTCTATAAATAAGAAAGTTATCATTGTGCAATCTGCGCATGCGCACATCTGATTTTCACTATTTGCGATTGGTTTACCTCGATTAGGAGCATCTGGGAGTTAACATTCCGAAAAAATTTCCACATTTAAACGGCGAGGAAAAGTATAAATTATGCTTTTAATTTATCAACATAAAGGTTCCATTACAAGCACTGAGAGGAGGAGTATGAAGGTATGACTTACCTTCAATTAATTGATCGACCATTGCGTAAACGTGAGAATTCGCTTCGTCAGTCATAACCCAGCCGCCAGTCGTTATCTCCAATCTTCCCGATTTGACTAAAGACTTCAACGCCTTCTGCTTACTGGGATGAGCTCCTTCCCACCACATATTCAAAAACGATATTTCTGACCAGATGAAGGTCATGTTGGTATGTTCTTGCAGTTTGGTCACCATGTTATTCATAATCGCGCGAGATTGCGAATTGAAATAGCCTTCGAACGTTTTCAGCCATCCTGGATCGTTATGCGAATGAGGGATGATTATGACTTTTAGCGGCGGCCTTTCCGAATCCATTGATTGGCGGTCGAAACGGTCCTCGAAAAATTTGTCCCAGTATTCTTTTGTTTTCATCCATGTCGGCTGCAACAAAGTTTATCTTATAATGCGTGAATGAGATTCTTATTATTGAATTTGGATGGGCAATAATCATGCGTCATTTGTGTTGGTTATAGTCGCATTAGGAGGGTGATTATTTTTGGTTATGGCCTACACAAAATTCCTTCCTGAATGCAAGCTTAAGGACCACACTGAAAAACCCTCGGAAAAATCTGACGAAGTCCACAGACATTCATGGTCATTGGTCACACTCATAAGTTTGTAAATAACGAATCAATTCTGGGAATTTTATTGTCAGATCTCTTAACACAATATCAATATGGCGCCATAGACAGTGTAACAGTTTTATTGTTTACCTACACTATTATGGTAAGTCATTAGCGACATGCAACGACAAAGTGCTTTATGCAATAAGCAAAAAAAATTGACTCGACTCTCAAGTAACTGAATGGTTTAATTAAAATTTGTTACATAATCCAACTGCACATAATTGTCACTGTCGTAAAACGACGTCTAGAACGAAGATAGGTACTTGCGGAGGTATGCAGTAAAATGTTCATTACGTAGTTTACCTTTGGCGGCATAACTAAAGTAACGGCACTGCGAGTTATGATACTTACGTTGTAAAATTGTACCTAAGTTCATTTGCTAACACAACATTGTGCTTACATTGGGTTGCCATACTCAAAGTTTATATAATACAATACCCAAAGTCCATCAAAGTCTGTTAATGCAGTCTTCCATTATCAACAGAAACTTCAATTTACTTTTTAATTTGACAGCATTTGTATGTTTTGTACAATAAAATGTGACGCGTCAATAATTGCAAAGAGCATCCGGGGAGCAATACCCTTTCAATCGTCAATTTTATAAATACACGAGAAATAATCAATTAAGTTTCTTTTCAATAATTTCTGACGTTCCTTTACATAGTTTGAAGTTCGTGGACTAAGTGAAACTTTCTCCGTAAAGATACATCATAATTCATGTCACTTCCCAAATATAGATAGATAGTTCGCCATGACATTAATGTTTGCGATCAAATGTTTTTAATAATTAAAAAATGTGCTATTGGTTGCGTTTTGTCCGTCCGTCCATCCGGACCCACTTCTGCCGTTTCGAACTACTTCTAGGGGAATGGTCCTAGAGTCTTGGAATTTTTTGCAGTAGGTAGCCTATACCTTGAAGGTGTGGCGACGCCCCCCCCCCCCCCCACGAATTATTTCCTGAGATACTGTTTTTGAAAGTAAAACGCGCATAACTTTTACATACGACAATCAATTAGTCTCAGATTAGCTCCACGTCAAAGCTAATTAATGAAGTTGGTATTGGACAGTTGACCATAACACAATTTAGAGTTGGGTGTAAGTCTTTAACTAGGCAAATATATTTATAAAAATAAAACTCGGTGAAGTTGCCGATCGAGTGAAATTTAAAAATCCTGGTTAAAGAAATAAAAAGACGTGTCTAATTGTTTAAACTTATGTTTATCGATAGTAAATAATCCAAATTTGCGAAAAAAATACGAAAAGTAACAAAGCAATTCAAGTTTTTAAATTAGTGGCCACTTCCCTTCGAACACATTGTATATGGTTTGTTTACTTGCCGCGCAAATTGTGTGGGGTCTGGTTATCTCGTATCCTTTAGATTCGCGATTCAGATTAACAGTGAGACCTTTGGTGGCAACACATTGTATTTTGATTATCATCGTCTAACGCATAACATTTCCAAACTTAATTGTGAACAGTACATACCTAACAAAAAATTGGAGATATATACGTCATTCTTTGACACACTCCGATTTGAATAACTTCAGCTGCTATCAGTGTAATTACGCCACAATTCGTCACGTTCGCTTAGAGCGTCACCTATTAACGCACAACCTTCTCAATTTTATTTGTGACTAGTGTAATTACGCTACTCAAGATAAGCACAACTTAAATGGGCATATCTTAAAACATGCCCCATTCAAGGATGTTACGTGCAGACTGTGCGATAATTGCCACAAATAGCAAAATTTAAATCGATATTTATTAAAGTACGGCATATCGAAAAATACTTATTACCGTTCCTCGAGATCATTATTGCAAATTTTCCTGGCGATTGTCCTTTGTACCGACTTCTAAGTTGGTCATATGTGCGATAAAATTTGTCTATATGCCAAGGGTGTAAAATTTTTGGTAACATTCATATTCGGGAAGGTAAAGTATTTAATTTCAAGAAAGAAACCCAGGTTTCGGGAATGCGTGAATAAATTAAGGGACTAACCGGGAAAGGAAAAAGATGAATTTTACACATCGAACCACATCATACAAACCTGAGAATATTACCAAACTTTTATAGTCTCTAGAACTCGCCCTCTGCACGAAACTAAAACAATACACGGCGTCGCCATGAAAAATGAATGACAATGGCTAGAACTGGCTAAAACGAAAATTATTATAATCACGATCGAATGAATGCAAGTAGCATTGGGACACATCGCCCCCACATTTTTTTTCGATTTCGTCAACCGATATTGAATTAAGTTTGCCGATTTCATTGAATTAATAATGTCATCAATTTAAATTTGCCTACTCGATTGAAAGAAATTAAACCTTGAAAGTAATTTATTATCTTAATGAATTAACTCGGATGCGATGCGCGATGTGATTGAAAGTAATTGCAGTGGTTTTCGTGCCCGTCAATCAAAACCGCGAACCAAATCAATGAAACCACAATTATACTTGTATTAGCCACTTCTTTATGCGCGTAGAACATACTATTATATAGGCTACATCTATTTACTATAAAGATATGCAAGTTTATTCATCAAGCTCACCAATTACAGTAGAAACTGAAATGAAAGAAGTAATTACACTTACGTTGAGAAATAAATTAATTAAAAAAACAAACTAGGATTTTTATAATGAATGATTTCTATGGGCGATCGATTTCGGGTGTTATTTTACCCGTCATCAGGCCCGAAATCGATCGCCCATAGAAACCATTCATAATAAAAATCCTAGTTTGTTTTTTAATTAATTTATTTCTCAACGTAATCACATAACAAACTACTACGGAGAACTTCATACTACGAATAATTACACTTACTCGTTCAATTGTGTAAGACACCTAGTATCTTAAAATATTTGCTACTTGTTCTTGATGTTTTTCGTGAATTGAAACATATGACAATACGAGTTATAGGGAATTGCTGAATTTTCTAACGTAGGAGGTATACTTAAATCATTTATTAAAATAATTTACTCAGAAGGCGATTTTGGCTGCTTGTCTTATACTACAAGGGGAGATTGATAAGTAAGGTCTCCCAATATTGTAAGTCGAGAAACAATATATTACGAGATATATCAAGGTTGAGTGTTTACACAACCCAAAGAATGGAATAAACCCGGACGAAATGAATAACGTTTTAGTTTTAATAATAAGAATTTATGTACATTAGCGAATGTGACATTACTCGGGTAACTGTAACAAGTTAAAAAGTAATCGTAAACGATTTACATAAAGCGCATTTCCACTTGCATTCATTTCCCATTTGTAAGATGCAACTTCTATAAAATCGTAAAAATCCGGCCACAAATATGAAAGATAGCGTTGCACATGGGCAATCCATTTTTGTCGTACTACTTCAATGTCAGTTTATGAGAAGAATTTCATTTCAATGCTTTTCTAAATAAGAAAGTTGGAAACCTAAATTTTGAAACTAATGTTAGATTTTCCTTTGTTCCAAGCGCCTAAATATCAAATTTCACTTAAATGCTTCCATAGATAAAAAAGTTGGCACTGCCCATGCGCAAAATAAAATTTTGAAACTGGAGCTAGATTTTCCTTTATTCCAAGTGCCTATGTATCAAATTTCGTTTAAATTCTTCCATAAATAAAAAAGTTGGCACTGCGCATGCGCAAAACCAAATTTTGAAATTGGCGTTTGATTTTCCTGTATCCCAAGTGCCTATGTATCAAATTTCGTTTAAATTCTTCCATAAATAAAAAAGTTGGCACTGCGCATGCGCAAAACCAAATTTTGAAAATGGCGTTTGATTTTCCTTTATTCCAAGTGCCTATGTATCAAATTTCATTCAAATACTTTTATAAGTAAAAAATTTGCAATTCGGTTTATAAATGGTCGAGATGCGAAAAGGGCACTGTGAATTTTGAATCGATTCGATTCAACTTTTGGCGTTGCGTATTATATGGCTAAATCTATGCCCATATTGAATTTCATGCAATTCAGTTCATAACTAACGGAGATGTAAAAGTGATCGAACATTTCTAAACAAAGTTATCGTTCACACGAACAGGTAGATGGACAGACAGACAAAGGAACAGACGGACAGACCAACAGGCAGACGACAGATAGCAATGCAAAATTATAAACGATCTCTAGGATCGTTAATAAACGGCCAAGGGTAAAATTATGGAACATGTAAAAAACGGTTTTTTGTTTTTTTTTACAATAACTTTTTTTGTAAGCGGTACAGAAAAAATTCCTTCCTTGGTACAAGACTCGACACCATAACGAACCAAAAAGCGAAAAAAGTAGAACAATAGCTCTTAAGATAAAGAACTAGTAGCGTCGCAAAACGAGCGGACGGACGGACAAAGTGGCCACAATAGCGCATTTTTTTAATTTTTGTGGAAATGCGCTAAAAAGCTTCACCAAACAATCGTGCGCGCTAGATTAAATTGTCTCAGCAAAAATTAACAATTAGCATAAAAGTAATGTACTCGTATTTATGTTTCATGGAAAATTAATCACCGTTTAATGGAACACACTTCTCCATTTATCCATTGCGTTGACGAAGAGTTGTGGGTTTTGTTTTTTAATCCATAACTTACGGTCGCGGTCGCTTTGACTTTATTATCTGTTGAAACGTGTTGATGTTCTTTCAACTTGGGGAAAAGCGAGGGGAAAAGCCAAAAATCTCATGAGGCCAGGTCTGAGCTGTACTGCTACTGATGCTGGCGACAAATATAGCTGAGAGCTTCATCAAGCCTGAATCCACACCACCCCATCGTTTGTCAACGGAGTGAGGCCGAGCACGGTCGTGATGCAAAAAGAGTGTTGTTTGTTCAGGTCTCATTCTGCGAATTCGCTATTTAAGCAAAACGAATCTGAACTGACGGTTGCGCCTCTTAGAAGTAATTTTGTGTTAACAACACCGTGACCAGTCCAGAAAATTGTCAGCATCTGAAGTTTCCAACCAGCCTGATGGACGTTTAAACTAAATAAGATGGGCTGCCGCCGCGCCGGGTACATATTTGTTCATGCCTGTATCCCCACTACTTTTCCTGTAGGTACTAGCACTGGAGATCTTACGTATCAACCCGCCCTCGTAGGAGAATTCAACTAAAGTAAATGTCGAAATAGCAATTTATGAAACTTGGTAGGAAACGAACCTAAGGGTCCATACAAGATTTTCTCAAACATTTTTCTTAAAAATCCGACATATCGTCTAAAAGAAATGGACAGCGTAAGTGAATGATGTGATTTGGGGTTATAAACTGGTGGGAATAGGGAGGTTGAGGATGTCGATAACTAAAACAGAATCAAATAAGTACTCACCTGAAAATCGAAATCCTTAAATATGTCAACCGTATTAATATCCGCTTCGGATCCAACAACAACAGGACACACATCTTCAGCTTTAAGGCTTTGTTTTGATTTTACCGGTTGAATATCCGGCGGTAGTTCAACCAATTCCGCTCTTCTCCCAGCCCGACTTCCCTCTGCTACCTCGTTCTGTTCACTCCGCCTAACATCCGTTATATAACTGGCGTAATATACGCAAAGAAGTATCGTTACCACGAACGCGCAAATGGCAAATGTCTTCGGGGACAGTCTCACAAAAAATTTAGCGACCATTATTTACTATGTGAATTTAAAATCTTTGTATAATTCTCAACTAAAAGACATTCTTCCCTGAAAACAAAGTTAAATCGAGCCTAGCTACGAAAGTTTTTATTACATATAAAAGGTTTACGAGGTAAAACCCAATTAAGGCTCAAGAACATTAAACCGCGTCCCGCTCTTCGTAGACGATTGCGCGCACTGCTTTTCCCTTAATGTGCTTTTTCTCTTATACATAACTCTGCTGCTCGAGGGTGAGTTTTCCGGAGTACTCTGTAACAAAAATTTTAAATTAGTCGATGAGGTTTTTGATGGCGAATTTACGTTTGATATATGAGTATTTTTACAAACAGTAATTTCATACGTGTAACTCATTCTCGTATAAACATACCCTTTTTTTAAGATAATACATACAATTTCCCCTGTGGGTTTAATTAAATCACCCACCTGAAGGTATTATAGAATTTTGGCAAATTAAATTGTGCATACAAACAAATGACAAAAGTTGGACAATTCAATTTAAAGTTTCATATTTGTGATGCGATATTATTCATAATTGATGAAAACGGCTACAAAGGAATAAAATAATAAGTGTAACATATCTGATGGCTCCCCCACCTCCAAACGTTAACCGATTTGGCTAATTAAGGTTCCTTTATAGTCAATCAGCCAAATAAAAAAAAACGGCCAAGCGTTCATATGAAATGCAGCTTTTCTAATTGGAAGTGTATTAAATTGTCAAAAGTGGATATGCTTTGCAGTAAACTTGAAATCACGAATCTTTGTCCCTGCGTCATTGATTTGTGAATCAATTTCAGACATACGCTAAAACACTGTAATATCTGTCAAGTATGCGAAATCGATAAAAAACTTGTCTGAAATTGATTCACAAATCAATGACGCAGGGACAAAGATTCGTGATTTCAAGTATAATTAAAACAACGTCTGTAGTTGGATAATCGGCCGTGGTTTTTTTAAGTGCGTTAAATAAATTTGGTTAATGATAAACCCCATTCTATATTAATTGCTCCCCAAATTGCAAGTTTGAAATTAATTGCTCGATTAAAGATCAATCTGTTAAATCACACCAGTGTCACCGATACTCACAACGCTTTTGTGATTACGTAATCCCTTGTCTAATGTATGCCGTTTGGAAGAAGGAAGCGGCGACCTATGTTTTAGGAAGCCTTCCTGTGGATATATTAACAACTATCACCTTGAGATGAGTCCTTGATTTTGTAATATTACATATCTTGAATGCATCATTTTTCATTAGTGTATCTTTGACATTTTGATTGACTTCCTGTAATTTGTCAGAGCCAATATGTGATATGTAAAAAGTAAAAACGTGTTTAATTTTATCTAGTGATTTTTTTTCTTCGATGATCCGGTTTTGTGATTCAGCTTTGTTGTCCTTTCCGTCCGGTTACTCCAAAACTTTTCTCGAACGAGATGAATCACAAAATTAGGCTTAATCAAGTGGATTTCAAGTGGCTAATTTCTCAAAAAGGTATTTAACGCACTTCACTCTTATGGGTAGCTAGCACTCCCACACAGTTGCCATTTAATTAACAAGTTATAAATGGAAGAATGAATTTCAAACTTGCAATTTAGTAAGTAATTAATATAGTGGTTTAACATTAAAACTATAGCCAATTTATTTATTTAAGGCTACGCAAACCATTTAATACACATGTTATCACAGGAATAATTGGAAACTTGTAGTAAATAATATAGAAGTTATTAAATAAATCATTAAATATTAAATTAAAATTAAATAAATATAAATTCAAAATATATAATTATATTAATTATAATTAATTAAATAAATAAATAACAATGGCAGACGATTATCGCGATTTCAAGGTCGTGGCACACTATTTAGATTGACAAAAAAATCAAATTCAGCAAAAAAAAATAAACATTAGAAGTTTATGAATCTCTGTAAGTATATGATCACATTTTTATATTCTCAATAAATGTTTAGTAGAAATCTCGTAAGAACATCATAAATGACAACAACAAATTCAGTTATGTAAGATAACCTAAACCACCTGTCGTAGAGTTTACTTAAAATTCAATCTTATGTTAGACAGAAAACTATACCGGGAATTTTCCGCTAAACGAACTTTTTACATAGACACATTAGTTACGATTTGATGGGCGAGAATAATTTTTCATCAGCATTTTACGTTTTATATCTTCAACACTGCAGACTGAATTCATTTTGAACTAAAGTGAATTAGGTAGCGAAAATGTATTTTGGAATGACGACAGAATAACGCTCACCATAAATCTCGGTTTACCACCGCCGCCGCGCCTATGCTCGTGAATAAAATTCGTATTCGGGAAATATATGAAAATATTATAAATGAGTTAAATGTCAACCCATCACGACCAGAATGGATCGCATCGCATGACGCATCTTGAAAGAAATATTAAATTGAATAGGCAGAAACTTTTTTTTCTGTTGTCAATAGTGCCATTTTTAAGATGTTAGTACATATTTTGATTCCCACCATTGGTATATCAGATATTAAAAAAGATAGAAAGAAGGTGTGATTAGTGGAATTGAAAAAAATAAATCCGTTAACCGTGATGGTAATGAAAATCGTCGTTATTCTGCGTATATCAATTCAATAGAGCTTTGTTTTTTTAACAGCTTTAGGAAGTTAGTGGAGTCGCAAATAAAAAGGAGCAATCTTATATTGGTAGGGTTTAGCTACAGTGACAGCTGATAAAAAAAGTAAGCAGGTGTTGAGTGTAGTAACAGTAGAATTTATTATTATTACTTGTATTTGTTGACATATTCAAACATTACATTTAAACCCTAATTAAATTAAGTTTATCATTTATTGATGTAATTCCTGTAAATTATTTTAATCTAAGCATATGTATACTCGGAATTTTACAGTCGTGTAATGACGTCATTTTCGTGGGAAAAAACGTATGTCCTATTAAATTTATTTGTTGCTAAGTAACTGACTACTGGTGTCTAATTACCTGTATGACTTTTACTATACAGTGGTGTACATAATATTTTAGCATTTTTTGATAATAATTAAGTCAATTTCCACAAGAAATCTATAGGTCTTAATAAAAGAAGAAGTCCTAATTAACTGACTGACTGACTGAGATATCAACGCACAGCCTAAACGACTGAAGATATCGAAAATAAATTTTTAACATGTTAAAAAATGCGAATAGTTCATATTTTTTGCGAGCGAAACCGCGATGGATAAAATGTTAGTATTTCAAAAAAGGTCATTTACTCACTAATTATTTTAATAACTTGCTCAACTAACATATAAGTAATATTAACATATTTTTGTTTTTAAATAAATAAAGATTAACAAAACGAAAATCACAGAAAGGAATCACTACTCCCGAAAAGACCCAAAAAATAATTAGCAGAGGAGTACCTACATAAAAATTCAAAGAACCACTATCGAAACCACATCTACACAAGAAAAAATTGCACTACCTTGATGAATAGTTGGAAAATCAAAATCGTAAAACAAAAATATATACGTCTTTCGCTATAAAAACCGTTGCACGTCATTGATTTGTGTATCAATTTCAGACATATGCTGCAACACTGCAACATGTACAAAAAAAAACAAGTAGTGTGCGAAATCTATGCACCGCTTTTTATAGCGAAAGACGTTTACCAATGCCAATTTATTGCGATTGTAATGGTCACAGTATTAGAAGAAAATTAGTCGCCCTCGTCCGTATCGTCAGAGTCAAAATCAAAGTATTCGTCGTCAGCAAGGTCGTCATCTGCGTCTGTAGTGATAACAAGAGGTGGGATGTCAGAAGCATCACAAACTTGTACTGCTCCCCAAGCCTCTTGTATTACTTTGTCCGTATGGTTTACGTATTTCTCCCAATTATCCCTAGAAATCTCCCCGATAACCCTTTCCCATGTTGCCAAAACCTCTTGTGGTGATCCCTTAAAATTTGCAATGTACTGATCGTATTTTCGTTTACACTGAGACCACACCATTTCAATCGCATTAAATTGGCAGTGGTATGGCGGTAACCGTAAAATTTTATGTCCTAAAGGCTTAACATATTCATCAAGGTAGTACTTTTTCTCTTTGGGGCAGTTTGCGCTGACAATGCTCCATATTTGATCCTTCATTGCCTTTTCTGGATAGCCGATATTTTTTTCCCCTAACCATTCTATCATTCTTTGTTTTGTCCATGATTTGGTGGGAATTTTCTCTAAAAGGCCAGAATGGTAGCTTGAGTTGTCCATAATAATTAAAGATTTTTCAGGAAGATTTGGCACCAGTTGAGTCTTGAACCAATTTTCAAAATTACCCCTGTTCATATTATCATGATAGTCCCCTGTTTTTTTTCCACTTTTAAAAATCAAACTTGCCCCACCAATAAAGCCATCGTTCGTCCCAGCGTGGACAATAATGTATCGATGACGTAAAGAATATCTCTTTTAATAATATTGAAAAGGTATTATAATATCTTATTTTACCTTCATTGGGTTTAATTGATTCCGTGTGCTTAGTATCATCTTGCCAGCTGTTTCGAAATGATCCCTTACTAAATATCCAGGTTTCATCCATAAAAACCGGAGTATAACCCTCATGTCCCAAATTTTTGTTTTCAATGTACTCCCTTAAGAATTTTATTCGTTTGTGGACAATATCCGGTAAATCCATAAGATATTTTCTGTTATTGGACTTCTTCCATTTAAAACATACTTTTGATCCACTTTCTCAATGAATCAATGGAAAATTGAAAATATTCGTTTTGCTCCAGAAATTTTTGTCTAATAGTTGCCAGTGTAACATATTCCTTTTGGGTGTACATATAATAGATTGTATCCCGAATTTTATTCTTCAAATATTCTGTGATTTTCGTCTTGTTAATCTTTTGCTTGGTAGAGACATTAGATGCGTAATCTTTGTCGGATTTTACACCATTTTTTCTCAAATTTGAAATGGTTGTTGGGCTGACTTTCGTTGCTTGTGCAGTTCGCTGTATAACATTGTTGATGTCTAGTGGTATGCCATTCCGAACTTGTTCCTGTTCAATTTGAAAGAAAGCCAACACATTTAGAATTATTAACTGTGTTTGTTCGTTAAATCGATGAGGGTTTTTTGGCGGCATGTTTTGACGCTTTGGCGTTTTCAAAACTTCAAAACTGACAATCACTTGACAAGCATTTCAGGTAAAATTTAGCCACGACAACAACATTTCGGCAAATTTTTTTGTCATTGTCATTTTACATTAGTTAAACAAGGATAGACAAAAATGACGTCATTACAAGACTGTAAAATTCCGAGTTTATTCATGTCGCACTGTGACTTCAATACCACTTCTAAAGACTAAAAACTCGAAACACTTTTCAGTTAGTCATGGATCAGCTTATATTATACTCGATTTTTCAGTGGTGCTGCTAGGGCTGTAATGGGCGTTAATTTTGATTCAATTTAAAATTGATAATTTTGCGATCTTCACAAGCGTTGCAAGTTGAAGGCTCTCTAATAAATATGTAGAAATACCACCTCTACAGACCTGTGCGATATACTACGCCGACGGTAAGCGCTAGTCTGATGAAATGTGGAAATGCTAAATAATATATAAAATTCTGCATCGACCGGGAATCGAACCCGGGCCGCCCGCGTGGCAGCTAAAACGTTTCGACGAACGACGACGACTATCATCATATAGTAACAAAATTTTATTTTCTGTTTAGGGACTCCTTTTGAAACGTTGATTGGCGTTTGGTCTTTGATAATGTGCATTATTTCTAAAATATTTTTATTTATTTATTTATTATTTTTATTTCGTCTCTACTACACAACTTTTCTATATACTTATCGTATTACCACCCCCTTTATATAATTATACATCATTTCATATTTGAGTGTCGAATTTGCCTTTAGAAAAGAACATCCTATTTTGGAAGCGTGTTTAGAACATCGTAACCTCCATTGTAAAATTGTATCAGTTTAGTGAATTCCTGAGTACTCTTTAATTTTTTTCGGCGTATTCATTTATAATTACTTAAAACACTATAATGGAAATGACGATCATTTGTTCGTCGAAGATAACTGAAATGGTTAGTTGAACAACCTATAAAAATGTTGATTGTCGGCATCAAAAATCGTTTAGAGCGAGAAAGAGAGATGAATTGCCGTAACCACCCAGAAGCATGCCTTTAAACTTCATAATTAGTGCGCATTTCTGATGTGTAATTATGTACTCATAATTAGTATAAATGCATACCTAACCGACGGACATACAGACTCATTAAGTTAAAAACCTGCATAGTTTTAGCATAAGTAGAACGCTAAAAGCGCGTTTGGAATCTCGACGTCTTGAGAGAATGGTGGCGCCCGGCTAGGCAAACTTTATGATATTAATGCGATTATTTTTATGTAAGGGGTGGATGTGGTAAAATATAACATGCCATAAATTTTATTATATGAACGTCCTTTGAAAGCTAAGCGTTATGAGTTTCGAATTTGGAAAATCAATTTCAGTTCAAATATCGTTTTTCTTATCAGCAATTGATTTAAGTAAGGATAAAGCGTTTTGCAGTTTGATGTTTTTCTTTCTTTAAAACTTATTTCAACTTATTCGATTACAGGCAGACAAACCATTAGTTGAAATCCTTGAAATTCATTTTGAATCACATGAATATAAATGAAATAATTTTAAATCGATAGGAGGATACCGGAACGTGGCAGACAGCTGAGTAATTTCTCAGAGCGATTAAGGAATGAACCATAATTAATGCACTTGCTTTCTTATTACACGTGCGGAAACTAAACGTTTCTTATTGTTTTTAATTATTGTAGTTCATTCGTCTAGCGATGCTGTAGAGGAAATACCCATGAGTATCATGAGAAATACCCACCACAGCCACACATTGCTTTGCAGGTACTTATGCGAGAGAGAGAGACGCAACATTTTGGCACTTTAGTGGGGGTATGCTGAATTGTCAGAAAGAACGTATACCTACAAGCTGATTCAAATTCGAGGGCCACCATGGGGATCTCGGGCACTGTAAGAGATAGGTAGGTAATTTAAATTTGGCAAAGTCGCGTATTTTGATGCTTAACAAAATGCTTTCAAAATAAATGACACATTATTATGGCCACTTTTTCCCTCTACAAGTAGCACAGGGACCATATAGGATGACGTTCAAGTTTCAACAAATTAGAGACAAGCTGAAATTTGGCATGGTACTTTGTTTTAAGGCATTAAACATATTTTGAAACCCTAGCGCCGATGCGTTGAGCCCGTCACCTCAAAACCACCCCCTAAATGGGGCAAAATCTACCTTTTTTGAAAATTTCCTTAATAACTCTAAAGTGAAACATTTTAAGAAAAAATGTCAAGAGAGAAAAATTGTAGGGAAGAAAATTTCCCTACCGAATACATCAATCATTTTTTAGCTGTTACGTGACGCAGCAACCCATTGAAGTACAGTCGAAATACTATTTTCTAATATTTCTATAAAACGCCGGAAACTGTTCACTTAGGTTGCCTACAACATGATGAATTCTATACTGCCTGAAAGGAGGTCTTCGAAGGGCCCCCGCCCGTAACTCGTAAGCATCCACCCCCACTAGGTACAATAGTGAACGTCTCGAGGTTTCATGCACCTCATTCCCTGTTTAGTTCATATTTGCTGTTAGTGTTGCTGTGAAAAGTCCTCGGAAAAGTCAATATTTTCCAAACTCTCCTTCTTTTTATCGCGTTTTTGCAAATTTATTTGCAAAAAGGTAGCTCTTAATCTCACTTCGCCCGGCTGATTGGATGGCTGGCAGCAATTGCGGACCCGTAGAAGAACGCCCCCCTCTTTGCTTGCATTAAACCATAAAGTTACTGAGCAGCAAAGCGGTGTTGCACAGATAGATAACGTATTTGACGGAGGGCACCTCCTCCATAAAGTAATTTGGCGAAAAAGTAAGCCTCAAATGTTCGCCAGCATGCCAAAATCTCCAGAGGAACTCCCTCAAATTGACACCAAAGATGAACAGGCAGATCCTCTGACCGTTTCCCTACAGCAGAGATCCGATTTTCAAAATTGTTTATAAAATCCTTCGTAGGGACAGATTAGGCAAAATTTTGCGGTAATGTACACTGTACAGTCAATAGGGAACGAAAAAATAGAATTATATTATTTGTTCGATCAACATTATCGAAACCAACGTATCAAGTGTAAAATTGTCTTCAGAATCCAAAAATGTGTTAATATACAGGGTGTACTACTTCAATTCCGAAATTGAAGAATGTTCAATTCGTTTCTACTCATAATATCAAAACCCCTTGCAAAACATGGGTCATTTGAGCCGTCGTCCCATTTAAAAATTTGTGGAGAGATGCAACCCCTAGAACAGGTTTAAAGCTGCAAAAATGAACTGTTTTTTTGATTTTTGTTTATGCTGCCGAATTTTAGAGATCTTAATTTTCATTGGGGCATTTTGGTAATGCGGTTAGTTGAATCCTTACACGTGGAAAAAAATGAAAGGACTTTTATAAACGTAGCTCCCACACGAAACATTTTTGACCATTGGTTCATTTAGAAACAATACTCAAAAAATATTTCTTTTATCTGTTACACTCTGTATAATTCTTTTAAGGACCAAATAAGGGCAAACTTTAATTTCTAATATAACCGAGGATAACGCTGTTCGACAAAATTATTTCATTGGATTTTATTATATTACTGTATTCAAATGTAAGAGGGCCATTGGGGATTTTCCTCGGTATCTCAGCTGCTCAATTCGGTCTGGAGTTTATTGAGAATTATTCCGGTATTCTTGCAATAGTACTATAGTGTATAACAGTGGCGGCTCGTAAGCTGCGTAGAAGGTAGTGCCAAATTGTGTCCCCCTCCCCATTATTTTAAATGTTCAAATTTTTGTTTTCATATTATTCCAGTTATTTAGATTTTGAGTATAATTCGAATATTTATAATGCAAGTGACGGAAACAAATCTAGCCCCTTTAATTTCTTTGGAGGCTTGTTTCATTATAAGTATACTTCAAGCATGCATTCCAGTAATTCATTTTGTGTTGTTTTAGATGAGAATTAGCGGATTTTTTTTGACAAAAAATCGTATGGAAAGTGTTACTTTTTTCACGATTTGTACTATCTGTTTCAATGGCGTTTAGTCCGATCTATAAACAATAGCAACATTTTATTTGCCGTTTTATTAATGAGGCCGAAATATCATTTTCAACAATAGTTGTACAAATAACTATTCAAATCTTTATCTAAACAAGTACTGAAATTTATTAATTCTTTCAGTACCTACTCCTTTATTTTCGGATTTATCGCTATTGTCGAGTTCAGACACATTTCGTTTTTTAACAATACATATTTAAGTCCGGTAACGGCCTGCTTAATTGCTTTATTTAAAGTCTATCTTCCAGAGAATGCATGGAAAAAGATTTATTTAAATGATTTTTTAATTTGTGTATTTTACGTAACAATTAATCCGGGAAGTGTAATCTTACACAGAAGTAAAAAAAATTGTTTGACTTATAACGACTGAAACAAGGAAAACGGCGCAAAGCATAGTAATACACGTATACATTATTCAATTGTGCTTATGAGCCAAACTTCTGATGGCTCAAGTTGTACGTATAAAACGCTACTTCGGTTTCGCTCCTCCCACCCCTCTACTCCCCGCGGAAGTCGCACTTGTAGGAAAATACGAGCCAGTTTCAGTTTGGCACGGCTCGACCGTCTGCGAAGTCCACGGATAAGCACGAATGAATTCTTCTTGGTACCTAATTTATCAAATCATTTACTTTTTTTGTTTTAAGTTTTAAAACACAATATGTACTCTAGTGAGCACATAATAATAGTTAATTATATTTTAAGAATTGATAATTAGCAGGTTCCTTGAGGTGGTGCCATGGCTCCTTGGCTCTTTATAGAGAGCCGCCCCTGGTGTATAATAAACTCATTGTGCAAAATTGAATGCGACTGCTACGTGCGAAATTTGTACTTCAACTTCAAATCTAATTTTTTTTAATTGTGTAATTTCAAATATACCTCGAAATGTACAGAGCATTACATCCAAACCTTCGCATTCAGTCAGAACATTTCTGCTACCTGATTATTTATTGGCAAAATCCGTTATCGAAAAGCAAATTTCGAATTTTAATAGAAATTTTCCTAATTATTATACTGTTTGTTTTCAATCATGCTCCGTATCTCTTTTGTGGTGGAAATAAAAATCATGGATAATATGATACGAGATGCGCTGATTAAAATGTTTCCCCACTGAAATGAAACGTGTTTTAGTATTGAACGAATATTTTCGTTTCTCGTACCGATTCTAAATTTGAATAAAAAACGAATAGGTTAATTAAAAACGAACCAGGTCACCCATACAATGTCTATAAATAATTTTATACGCCGATCCTAAACTTGATCGTGGAAGATACAGAACGTAAATGAGGTCGAAACGAGGTCTGGGCTCCGGGTTCGAATATTTTTCATTTTTTTAATGCGAGTTTTATATCCAAATTCAACATTAATTTGTAGAGTACCGTGAAACTGTATTTCAGTTGGAGAATTACGGAATATAAACTTTTATGTCCCATCATGGGAAATAGAATAAAATTACTAGTTAACAAATTAGTTTTATTGCTAATCTTGATAGCGTATAAAATATTATGGGTCTTGTCAGTAACCACTCAGAATCATGATACCCGTTATAGTCACTGTACCGAGTGATCATAAATGAACGCTGTCGAATTCGAATTTAGCGCTTAAAAATTTACTGTTTTGTTTTGCTCTAGGTCAATGATTTGTTCGTCGTCTTACAAAGTGATCAGTCCGAATATTTTGAATCATCGCCAAAAGTTTGTAAACATGTTTTTGTTCGAACTGCTGTAAAAACACTTTTGAAATATTTTAAATTTTCTTATATATAAAAAGGGTCCTAGCATTCACAAGACTGCGTCAAGTCAAGGGTTTCCAATTGCATGTGCGTTGGATTATTATTTTGCTAACGGCAAGGCGATGACCCACGGTTGTTTGCCCTTACACTTTTAGCACGCAAAACAAAATGATTAAAATCAATAATTCAAATGGAAACTAAACAAAACTACCGCAGAAACAAAATTGAGGAAAGTTTTACGACCAGGGAGAATTTCCCAATTTCCTAAAACGATAAAGTACCTTCCACGTCCACAGCTGCACCAATGCAACATATTCCTTAAACTGAGCAATAAGAAGATTAAACCGGTACATATTAATGTACTTCTATTATTAAAACTACCCGACCAAATAAAAATGCCTCCGTAGTGTAAAGTTACTTCTTATAACGGTAATTATCTAGAGTGTAACGAAATATGGTCATTTCTAGAAACAATAGAACTCTCTCGATCCGTTACCGGTGACATTCTGTCTGTACACGTCGAGTCGATAAGATTTTATCGAAACGTAAAGAATTTCATTAAGTGCGATACGAAAAATTCCAAAGGGGAAATAATAGAGCAGTTAAATTTGACTATTGGATGGTAACTTACCTCATAATAATAGACTGTGATCAATTAATCGTGAATAGATGAAAATATATCATTTTAAATTTTTTTTATATTTTACAACAAAAAGCCTTTATCAACACTAATAAACCCACGCAAAGTAGCGCGAGCATGCGTTTGGTGCCCCTTTGGTTGACGGGGTTAACTCACGAAGCCAAAAATCTAATTACTTCTTCCCTAAGTCATGGCCTAGCTCTCGTATAGCAAATTTGAGATCTATATGTCAAGGTGTTATTGAGTTATAAAGCGAATATCTCGTAATTTCGACTTTTATCTCGTAAATGTGCCGGTGTAGACCTCTCTGATTATAATTCTTTTACCATAAAAAGATATCCCAAATATCGTGAAGCAAAATTGTGCACAATGACCGCGTCATGTTTCTAAAATATTTATGATTACCAGTTGCCTATCAAACTTTTTTTTACTGGAACATCACATACTTACTTTTCATAATTTTTAATATACAAGCTTCTTTAAAAAAATGTTTTCAAGATATACCTATTCAGTGTTCCACCCTGTAGGTATACGAACATTTCCTTCATCTCGCAATTGTTTGGTGCAATAATAGCTGCGTTGCAATGTAGGTACTTGCTTTCCTTCTATCTTAGTGTAAAGAATTTCTATTATTTACACTATGCTTCTATTTACGCCAAAATGAAACAAGATAATTCCATTTGCAGTAGCTTCAGTAGGTAAAGATTTGTGCCACTTAATAACCAAATTGTATGAAATTTCGTTGAAAAATCAATCATTAACGAACAGTAATATTCCCTTACATCGAAACGAGTGGAATACGTAATTTTTGTATTTCTACAAAATGTAAAACTCGTGTAAAATGTAACACGTGTTTCGTTTCCCACATTCACATATGCGATAATTGACCTGGAAACGAATAAAACTGTCAAAGCGGACTTCGTGGATAAGTTAATCATGCGTGCCGATCAGGACGATGAAGGGTATTGCTTTGTGTTATGTTAAGTGCGCCGTTTATTTTGGATTAATATACAGGGTGAGTCAACGATTGCGCGGAGTACCTTAATGCCTTGAAGATAATTTTTCGATAGAGTGCTTTTGTATTATGATATGGTTGAATATTCTCCACATTTTAAAAATACTTGGAATTATACGGGGTGCGCCCGCAAAGTAGGGCGCCAAAATGGTACATTTTTTTAAATAGAACTCCCTGTATTTGAATGTATTTTTGAATTCTACGTGTAATTGTACGTCTTTTTTATTATATATGGTTAATATCCGAAAAGGTAGTAGTTTTAAAGATAATTCGATTTTTAAGAACTTTAACTTTAAACTTAACTTTAAAAATTGGGCATTTGCAAGCGTCAGTATATTGTCAAAAATATTACTTAAATTTTGATTCCAGGTTTTATATCTTTTATCCTGGGTTAAGTAAAAATCAAATAAATACATTACTATGAAATATTAAAAATATAGCTTACAGGGTGTTTTTTTTGGTTGGTTCAAAGTTGCAGAACTTCATATTAACAATCTCACTTTGTTTTAAATGTAACACCCTGTATATTTTTCTGTCATCATTTAGCTCCTCCAAAAAATTCAGCGTTTGATAATAATGTGCTATACCTATCTCTGATAGTTTTCGAAATATCTTGATTTTCCTGGTTTATAATATTGTAATCTTAAATAAGTTATATGTAATCTACATAATAGTGAGGTGGCCATGCAAAAAAAGGCAATTTTTATCTGCCTCGTTCAAAGCTAAAATCATATTTATTAATTCATTTTCCTAGTAATTCATTTAAGTCTATAAAAACTGGAGAATAAATTTGATAGTAAAAACGTAAACAAATATCTTGGTTTTTCTACTTTTTATATTTTAATCTGAAATAAGTACTAATTTACATAATAACGAGGTGAATATAAAAAAAATGAACTAATATGACTGACTGGATGGCATTAGGAGTTAAATTAAATTTGCTTTGTAGTCAAATGTTTTACTTATTCTCCAGTTTTTGGACTTAAAATAAATTAATCGATATGATTTTCGTTTTGGACGAGATAGATAAAAATTGCCTTTTTTTGCATGGCCACCTCACTATTATGTAAATTACATATAACTTATTTAAGATTAGAATATAAAAAAAGGAAAACCAAGATATTTCGAAAACTATCAGAGATAGGTATAGGACATTATTATCTAAAGTTGAAGGTTTTGGAGGAACTAAATGATGACAGAAAAATATACAGGGTGTTCCATTTAAAAAAGTGAGATTTTTTAATATGAAGTTCTGCAACTTTGGACCTACCAAAAAAACCACCCTGTAAGCTATATTTTTAATATTTCATAGTAGATGTATTTATTTGACTTTTACTTAACCCTGGATAAAAGATATAAAACCTGGAATCAAAATTTTTACAATATACTGACGCTTGCAAATGCCCAATTTTTCTTAAAAATCGAATTATCTTTAAAACTACTAGCTTTTCGGACATAACCATATAATAAAAAAGACGTACAATTACACGTAGAATTCAAAAATGCATTCCAATACAGGGGGTGCTATTTAAAAAAAATGTACCATTTGGGCGCCCTATACTTTATGGGCGCACCCTGTATAATTCCAAATATAACGCTGATATTAAAAAATAACGACATTATAATAATTTATTTTGAAGAAAACACTTTTACATAATTATTTATGGCGACGCATTCTTAATTATTTGACAACCCTCTAAAAAACAAAAACAAAACAATATGGGACGCCTGTCTTAGTTGGCGGGAACGCGGCCATGCCTTCTGCCACGACTTTGGCTCCTAGGGAAGAACTGCCCTCGAATAATATAAGTGGCGCTACACAAATATTTTTAAAATGTGGAGAATTTTTATGTCATTTTTGCGAAATTTTTAAGTTATAATTGCATTTTTTATTTTGCATTTTCGCTGCCCTATTTATAAGTATGTGCTGTATTTAGTTTCTTGCACTATTAATAATTTGTTAACACGCAATTAAAAAAACTATATTCTAATTGACTTTCGAGAACGGAATACTTTAAAATGAAGCAAAACAATTGGCCCGTAACCTTTGCAATTCCACCTGGCCCGTAAGTACCCAGTCCGCTCATGGTTATATCGCTGTGCCCCTCATATTTGAAAGAATGTCACTTTTCTGT
Organism: Photinus pyralis; assembly: GCF_008802855.1. Lineage (NCBI taxonomy): Eukaryota > Metazoa > Arthropoda > Insecta > Coleoptera > Lampyridae > Photinus > Photinus pyralis. The sequence goes on from NW_022170596.1 coordinate 2,147,805, forward strand.
AAGCACCGTCTTTTTCTGCGAAAATATAGACTGCTGTCTTACACGAGTGTGTATACAACCTGTATTGGGGTTAAATTTTAAATTCCCAGACGAAATTATAATCTTATTGTTTGTCTGCGACCCAAGTGAAATTAAATTGTTAAAGGACAAAGATTTTTACATTATCGCGTGTGAACTTGAACAGCGAATTAAGACGTGTAACTCTTTCACTGTAATTATGCAATGTCGTCGGGATTTTCTACATAATTATACATATTATAATAATTCTATTTATAAATTGCATGCAATGAAACAACTACATGTTCATGATTATTCAATCGTATACTACACAGCGTGTTCTAACTAATGGCGCCAACTAGTAATATCGCTAACCTTCTTATCAGTGGAGTGTTAAAATTAAAATATTTTTTTCTCCAATGTAAAACAATTGGACACTCAGCTTAACAAAATAGTGTTCTGTATATTGCGAAATGTACTACGTACACTTCTTATTGGAAATCAATACTAGTTCCTACATAATTGACTGTCAATTACTGTGTACGGGTGTTTTACATTTGAAACATTGCTCTTGCATCATTTCCGTAATTAAAATTAAAATAACGCGTCATTTTCGCCGTTAAGTCCGTCCTCGCCTGATGAAAGTGTCAACATTATTTATTTTTGGAATATATATAATTAATAGAACATATTTCACGACTGTTTCAATAAAAAAAACCAATAATATTAAAACAACCTTGGTTGTAAATTAATCACTTATCAATGATTGGTTTCCCTATCTTGAAAACAATTTTGAAATTTAAACTTTCTTATTTTTGATGTTCCAGCCAATTCTTAATGTTTGGTGTGACTGTGGTTTTATTGTATTGTTGTAAGAATATTATTCATTTATTTGGGAAAACTTTCGAACACAATATAGAATGTATCTTGATGTTTAACGAGTACATTTAATGGCCATTTGATAAGCACAAATATTTTATAACAAGTTGCCAGAATCATTCTTTAAACTTTTTTATCACCAAAAAATTTCAAAATCGTGAGTTATGTTATTTGGTATTCCGTATACCAGCTCAAATTTAACTAACATTATCTCAAACTTTACAAAACGTAAGAAAAGTTAACGTTCAAGTTGTCAAATGGATCTATATATCAACGATTTTTTAAATGTAATTCTTGCGTGCCCAGATGCCCGCACTAGTATGACTGTGTTAAATCTTCCTGTGTGTGCATTCAAGGATCCTGAATCTATTACATATAAGTCTAATGCTGCGTCGCTGCTTTGCTGTCTGCAAAAGAGATCTGAGGAAATTGCAAGGGCCAGCCTATTCAGTTTATATAAAAGGCACGCAATGATAATCTGGATCTTTCCCCTGTATACGCCAGGCGTCTCAGCCTTTTCCGTTCGGCGCTGTCTTTGTATTCGTGAACTTCGGTTCATCTTTGGTTGGCCGGTTGACTCGGGTGCAGTGATCCGAAGGCGCCCCCGTCCATTCGGTGCATTCGGTTGACAAGAAAAGAGACCAGACAGACACCCTCGCCATTTTGTTTGAAGACACTTCGAACTAACGCAGTTATTACAGTTAACCAATCTATAATTTGCATTCTGCCAGTTCAACTAAACTGATTTGGTACAATGCAATTTAAGTTTGCGTTTCTGTTTGTCAATCAATCGCCTTAAATAAACTTTGCAAATGTTAATTTGAATTTACAGCAAGCCCGCGCCAGGTGCTTAAAGTCTCATAGAACACTATTTTGAATATGGCACGTTAACATACTAATCGTATAACTAAAATTAAAGGCACGTAGCCGAGACTGAGGTGAAATTGTAAGGTATGATTTTGGATCGCTGCTTTTTGCAGAATTCAGATATAAATATGTTGATAGTTCCGCTCCGCTTCTTATTTGATTACTATTGATAATGGTAATTATTTGGACAATATTCTAGATAATGTAGAATACATAATTCACCTACTATTGGTAAGAAAATATCGAAATTAGAAACAAAGGTATTTTATTTTAAAACCCCTGTAAAAGGGTGTTGTAAAATTCCTCCGTTAGATGTCCCAATCCTTTGAAATTAAATCCTTTCTTAGTTCTCCAGTTGTTTGTACTCGTCCTTGTCACTATAACAGCATGATTTTGTATTTCCCGGATTACTTATCGACCAGATCCGTAGGTATGCCGTTGTATTCTGGTCACATTTCCAGATTATTTATTCCCGTACCTGTTTCCTAGTTATTGAAATTAAGTAAAGAAACAGACTCAAGTAGGTACTACAACCGTGTCATTGATTCTGATTTTCTTTTGACCTGCAGCTGCAGAAAAAATAATAAGTAGGTACGGTATAATCTCATGCTCCGTAAACTCATCCTCAATATTATACTTACTGGTCGACTTACTGCAACGGATGGAAACATACTCGGAAACATACAAAAAGACGGAAGGACACAACAATCGTATAAAATCAGTCACGGTCATCAAATTACATCCGTATGCAGGCACTGGATTATCCAAATAGCCGAAAATTTTAATTATAGTTTGTTTACAGATCTAGTAACAGACCTCTGGAAATAACAAAGACCAATTGTTTAAAAAACGAAAGTGAGGAAATGATTGAAATCAATAGTGAGTGCTAATAGAGCGCTTTTAATTTCATAAATAATTAGTTCCACTTTTCCCAATTTATACGTTAAATACCGACAAGTGAATGGCCTGCAATCGATTTCAATAATGAACGTTAAGCTCTTTTCAATTAACAAGTAATAAGCAATTTTCAATTATGAGTTGTTGACAAGGTGTACTATGTACTTTGTTACAGCAAATTCACACATAAAAGATTTTTAATTAGGGTAGTAAACACGGCAGAAATTAACGAGAGGTATAAACATCGTCGTTAATGAAAGTGAGATTTAAGCGTCTTTTTTTTATTTGCAAAATGCGAATAGAAAAAGTCGGCTACTTCCACTTATAGTACCTATAAAAGAAACAGTAAAACTTTGATTTATAACTTACTTGTATGGCAGATTTCACAACCGAAAAGTCGTGCTAGCTCGATGAAGGATAACTGTAGGGAAGTGTTGATCTGTAAGTAGGTGCTCGCAAGCGACTATCTTTCTTCGTCAAACAGACGGAAGTGACAACGAATGAACCATAAATTCAGCAGCCCTTACTGAATTAATCCTTTTGAGAATAATATTTTAGTGTACTTTCACTTTCAAAAAATAAAAAGTACGCTTTTGCGCTGCTTATGTCTGTCTGTCTAAGTCACAAAGGTATTATTGGTGTCATTTGATCAGAAATTAAAAATTATTTCATGTTTGTATTCTCGTTAAGGCATGAAACGTCCATAAGGGCTATTAAAATCGAAAAAACAAATTTGGAAGTGCACTCTTCGCCTCTTGCTCACAAGCGGCTTAACGAATTTTTTGGGTTCAAAATGACAGAGGTCCACGAAGTTAACAACGAACATTTTTTCCTTTTCACAGAGAAACGGTTTTCCACTTTCCACGAAAAAATTAATGCGGACACAAGCCATTGAAATACCGTTTCGAATGGCCCATTTCATCTATTATACAGGGTGTTTCATAATTATTGAATGTCAATATTTAAGGAGGCGATTTTTGGGTCGATTTTAAAAAGAAAACTTCATATGAACCTATGTCCTAAACATCTTAAGATTTGAGATACAGGATGGTCAAGTTTTCAAAAATAAATCATTTATTAATATCTGTAATATCACTTTAAATATTTTAATGAAATTTGGCATGTATGTACTATGTATCCAGAGGCATTTTTTAACGTACCACATTTTTTTAATTTCCACCAGTGGCGTTCGTTCGGAATTTTACATGCCCATTTTGGCAGACATTGAAGGTACGCCACTGATTTCTCTGAAAATAAAAATTATTCTTGAAATCCCCAATCATTTCTAAGCAAATTTGATCCCTTTGTTTTTTTCAATTCGATGCACGGTTTTCGCTTAAAAAAATAAAAACCGTTTTTCTGCATGATCATGACAATAGACCGAGCAATAGACAATATCATCGTGCAGAGAAAAAAATATTTGCGCGCGTCTTCGAGGAACAGTCGACTTTGGGCGCCGTCCAAAACTTTGTTAGAGCTCGAATCTCAGTCTCTCTTTATCGTACCTCGAGCTATGAGAAGTGCCCCAAAGATTTAGTACTATTTTGTGGAGGGTTTTTTAAAGCGAAATCCACCAAAATTGCGAGTGAACGGGACGTCGGAACTCGGTCGGAAGCCGGTATGGACAAAGGGAATGTGGTAGCCCCTGACAAGATCTTAACTGGTGGTGGGGACAAAACTTCAAACGCGAATTGCGGAAGAACAGGACGTCGGAAATGGGTACCGGCAAAGGGAATGAGGTTGAGGTTACAAGAAATTTTTTAACATAATGATTTTTGAATGTGATCGCCATGTCATTAGAAATCTTATTTTTTTCACTTTCTTACTACCTTAAACACGTATAGTGTTAAATTAGGAAAAATTAGAAAAACCTTGCTATGCGCTTGGCTGGATAATGTAAGTATTGCACTTTAAATGTAAATACTTTTAAATTAACAGAACGTCAAAAATGAACAAAAAAGCAATGAGCAGGTGTTTAATAAGTGACAAAATACAGTACATATGGTTTGTTTTCTTACAACTATTGTATTACATGAGAAATGATCTTAATTATGTGAAATGAAATACGGGCCATTTGACAGGTTTTTTCTCTATTATAATAATATAATAATAATAATAATAATAATAATAATAATATATTTCATGCATTGTACATCTACTTACAATCGTCATAAATCGAATCTGTATATGTATAACTAATAATTATGACAGGTTATCCTTACTGTAATTAATAAATTCCTGAACAGAGTAAAAAGCATTTGCAATTAAGAACTTTCTTAGTTTGTCTTTGTATGATATAAAATCACTTTGCTTGATTTTGTCAGGTAAACAGTTAAACAGTTTGTAAATAGTAATATGGGGACCATTTTGGGATTTAGTCAACCTGCAGAAGGGTACACGTAAAAAAGTTTTCTGTCTTGTTTCTTGTATCATAACTAACTATGAACATCACGTTGCGTTATAAAAGTATGCGCGTTCGACTTGGCATGGCATAAACCTGCTAAAATATACACACACGGTAATGTTAGAATGTTTAATGTCTTGAAGGTATTTCGGCAGTCATCCCGATATCTCACATTGGCGACGATCCTGATCGCACGACGCTGTAGCTTGAAGACATACTTCGCTTGCGAGCAGTTTCCCAAAGACAGTATGGCGTAGGACAGTAGGCTATCACACAGTGCATGGTAGGAAGTTAACAATACTGTCTGTGATACGTTGTTAGCCATTATTTTCTAATTTAACACCACTGATGGTTAAGGTAGCAAGAACGGGAAAAAAAGGTTTCTAATGAATTTCACATGACTCAAAGGGTTTGAGCTCGGGTTTGAGTGTGAGGGCTTTGGTTCCATCTTTAATTGTGACCATGTATAACACATATGTAGATCGATCTTGTTGCACGGTTCGATCATAGACATATGATACGTCTACGGCTACGATGACCTGATGATGGCCACTTATGTATTTAATAACAAATTTTATTTGAAAGCGACACGCGACAAAAAACGCTAAACAAAAGTTCGATATATTCTATACAAACTCAGCGTTTTTTTGTCGTCACGCCACAGGCGACAAAAAACGCGTGCAAAAAAGCGGCCTAACGGAGTACATTGTTTTCTTACAAATTTAAGATAGGTATACCGAATTTTTTTGAACTGATGCAAACTGTTCGTCGACAGGGTAGCTTCGAAAACTTCTTCTGCTTGTGCAGTAGACACCAGGACAAAATAAAGAAGCCAAAGTTTCCGAAAAACTATTCGAATCGCTTCAATTATGCGGGGTGTGACAAGGTTAGTATTTTGCATACTCCTTCCCCTACCATCCCGCCAATGAAAAACTTCTAATGCCAAAATATGTTACGCTCCGTTAACATGTGAATTGTGATGAGTGCCATACATTATATCTACTTTAACGATGCGTAATGCGTGGCGCCTGCAGATTGTCGATGACATCATCTTGAAAAATTTGTAGGATAATTAAGTACGTGTGTAAACTAAAAACGAGGAGCACACTTTAGATGGATTTCTATCAAAATTCTATCGGCGCGGCTTTAGATTGAACTGATCTGTATTCAATAAGAACTAGCGCTTTTCAATACGACATCTAAAAAGATTCAATTAAATACCTACCCACCTAACAGTACCTTATTTTAAAGTGAAATTGAATTTTAAATAATTTCCGACGCCGCATTTCAATTTCAATTTCGCATTTTTACATACGAAACATGTACGTTTTGGACTGTTAATCTTAATACTAGCATAGTGTATCTATTCTTACACTGTGATACTAGACACACGATTACAGTAACTGTGAATCCTAACTGTAAAACACGTAGTATAAGGGACACTCCGACGTCCGGATTCGACGTTCTTGATCATCAGTCACGAATAATGTGATCACTCATTGACTAGTCTACAATTACCTTCGAAGATTTACATCGACACTAATAAATCATTCAAAATTATTCCAACTTACGACACACTCACGCACACGCAGGACAATAGCTGTGCTGATCCATAATGTTATTGCCTTTGATTGTTATTGCAATCGTAACGGGCCTGATAATCTAAAATGGCTGCAGGAGATATTACAAAAGGCATTTTATTTTATCCAGAGATTACTTTCTTCTTTGTTGGAAGCACCAGATTCGCAGAAACGTTTATTTGATAGTAACCGTAATTTTCACAAAGAATTAGATTTTTCTCAATTCTGACACTCGCGAGGTGGGAAAATTAAAAATAATAAATGATAAGTTAGTAGGAATCATACGACTACTCTAAGAACACCATACAGAACAGGATTCAACTGCATTAAAAGAGAATGATTTTCCAGAAATTTGTCATTTCAAAACAGCTAATTTCCTGCTTCATTCTGTATGAAGAATGCCCTCATACACAACACAATTACAGGCATTATAGCAATTTTGATTCGCGCGATTAACTGTATCGCTTTTAATCGCATGTAACATTGTACAAAAAATGGTATTTGCTAATAAATTAAGCACGTCTGGTTAGATTCTTTAATCAGATATAAATGTTTAAGTGCCTGACGCTGGCATGTACTAAACCGCAACCGGTTTGTTTCTGTACGTTGCAACATACAAGTTCAGGGTTAACATTGCATAAAAATTCAACATTTATTAAATTCTAATTAAAAAATTATGTGAAAGGCAATAGCCAGGTTGCGGACAGCATTTTCCGTTATGTTAGACGGCCATTTTTCCTTATAATATAAGTTTATAAGTATAAAACATTTTTATAGCAAAGTTAAGTTGCGGTGTGTGCTGGGCGTGTTCAATTTCGCTTATAAGTTTGAAGGAGTCTTAACCTCACTTTTATTTTACATTGAATTAAAATGTCCAAAGTTGGTGAAAATGAACTCCTTTTTTTAGAAGTTGATGACATTGAAAGTATCCTTATTTATAAAGCCTTCCTTCCTACTATGCTCTTAGACAAAAAGAAAAGAACTACCGCCAACATAAACACTGCACAATTGTAGGTTAGCAGGAAAATGTTATTTATGAGTGATTACGTACTGCGCAGTGACACATTATAAGAACTTCATTTTCATTGGTTCCGCTATTTATAAATATATCGTACAAAAAGCCCTCATACCGTAAATTATTTCTAAAAAAATTTATATTTCTTATGTTATAAGAAAAAATGGCCGTCTAACATAACGGAAAATGCTGTCCGCAACCTGGCTATTAAGTAGCATCTTTATTGAATGTTTCAGGTTTCACCATTTAGACTTTGTGATGTACATCTTAATTGTTGCTAATAAATAATAATAATACGAAAATGAAACTGTAAATTTAAATAGAATTTCTATGCATCCGTCGACCTTATCCTATAAAGGCTACTGGTTCGTTTTCACGCAGTAACAATACATATTATACCGGGTGGTGCCTAGCGCGACGCAGCATAGGGATTTCAATGGTAATTTCTTTATAGTCAATTACTAGCTCCCCTAATTATTTTAGAGCAAAAGTCCAAATACGTTTTTTTAGAGAAAAAAATACTGCTCTGTTCATACTATTACTTATAATTTTCCGTTTTTCAAAACCGTAGAAATCGACAAAATAAAAAGGTCCATTTTACAATAAATCAAATATGCCTTGGAATTACCTAAAAAAACAGCGATCACGTTTCATTATTTGCCTTTAACGTATATTAAATTTATACTTGTTTATAAATTAGTTAAAGAACTGCAAAGGATATGCAATATCGTTCAAAATGTCCGTCCAAACCATTAGGAAAACGACAATAGGTATATTCAACGTTTTGGCTGCAGTAGCGGAAAATCCGAATATAAGTTTAGGAACAAATCTTCTTCAAATCAGTTTTTTTTTTCTTCGATTATGTAAGTACTTTGATTCCGGAAAATGATAAACAAATAGTATCTGATGCAGATGCAGCATTACATTCTCTAAAAAAACATTACCCTATGATGCCTTTTACTGCGTCGGTTAGTTGAAACAGAATTAAATATGAAAATCGTTCGACGTCAAAAACGAAAACTTAGATGCGATCCGCTTGTAGTTTGTTAAAAGATTCCAAAGCATCACTGATTTATAAAAATGAAATTTCTTATTTTGCCGATTTCTACGGTTTTGAAAAATGGAAAATTATAAGTAAAAGTATGAACAGATGCAGTATTTTTTTCTCTAAAAAAAAACGTATTTAGACTTTTGCTCTAAAATAATTAGGGGAGCTAGTAATCGACTATAACGAAATTACCATTGAAATCCCTATGCTGCGTTGCGCTAGGCACCACCCTGTATAACTTTGGTTGCAGATCAAGGTGCTGAGACGGGTAGTTTTGAATTTTTGAAAAAAACACAAATTATTAATTTCAAGAAACATTTTGGAATATTCAAGATGTTGCCCAGAACCAGCTTTCATTACACGTCAACTTGTAACGGGCGATTAAATACGAGTTGCTGTCGAGTCGCCTTTGGAAGTTCAAGTTAAGTACGATTTCCCATGTAAACAACAATTCCAAAGGTGACTGGACAGCAATTCATTTTTGATCGCATGGTACTAGAATAAACGTGTCAAATTTCTGCTGACGCGTCGCTTCAGTACCAGCGATACACGCCTACGCAGCGCCATTTCCTGCTGTCCTTCTGCGTTTAGTGTATACTTAAATTTAGTTCATTCGAAAATTTCGATTAGAGTGTAAAAGGTGACATGCTTGCTTACCCACAATCCTACGAAGCATTCCACCACATCTGCAAAAAAAACGAAATTACTTGATTAGTCGGATTACAGCGTCTTTGATAGTATTTAACTAAGGTCCGTTTGCACTCAGCTCGGCGAGGCGATACGATGCCGCGCTGCAAAGCTTCGCTAAGTAACAGATTTCATGCTTTAAATGCGTGGCGTGGTAACCTGTAGTGTAGCATTGAAAATTTATTTTTTTTTTTTGAGTTGGATCCATCGAAATTTCGAGACATGCCGTCTGCATAATCTCGAATTTAAACTTTACTTAAATAATTTAAATATGTAGTCATCTCAATAGTTTCAATACTTTTATAAGTTTATTTTTCCCCCCCGTTCTTTTGAAATGTGTTAAATCCAACTTTCAACTTTTAATGTAATAATTCAACCCTCCGGTTGGTTGTCTTAACAAGGCTTGATAATAATTCGTTTTGAAACTTAGGACAACCTTTCCGGTTTAACCACCCTTCAGGTTTTTTCACTTGGCTTCGGCCAGTTAATAATTAAAAAAACAACATGTTCGTCTTATTCGTCTTCAACGTTTGTAATTTACCGTTTTCCTGTTAACTTTCACATCGCCTGATGATGGCAGTACGCCGAAACTATAGTCGCTTTTACTTTTAAAAACTTCAACGAATAAAACTATATGGGGAAGGTTTAGAGATTTTTGATAACATAATATAGCATTGAAAAACCTGAAATCTTTTTAGCGACAAGAATTTAATTCATTCCGCGCAATTCCGCGAGTCATAATACTACTTTCACCGGACCCAGATATTTGCCACCCCGTACATTTTCCTGAGTATTCCTCCGTTTCCTTTCACCTTAACCATTGATGTGAATGACCAGCTAAGACATCCAGAGCTTGCCTGGTTTTTGTGTATAGCTCTTGGTTCTATGTCCGTTACAACTTTAAACGCTCAACGTGTAGAGCTTAGATCATACAGTGCGATCAATAATGAGTTGCTGGGCCGCTTCAATGAATTATGACGTTCGTAATGAATTGTCGCAACAGGCGTGGTGCACCAATAGTAAAACATAACCTTAAACCTCGCCTTAAACTAAACTTCTTCAAAACTTACAACTAAAATTACCAAGGATTTACTTAAAGTGTGCCCAGTGCGCTTTCATCTCCAGTCTTACAGCGCATCTATCATTTGTCGAGATATGGACCCTGCGAAGAATTTAAAATGTGACCGGTGCCATTTTGTGACAAAGTACACATTTAAAAACACACCTGTCAATACACAAGACCAATAAGCGCAACCTGGTCTGAACTACAACACCGTGAACTCTTTTATGCTATAAAGAAATAGCACGCCAAACGCTTGTGAAACGACGCCGGGAAAGTCAATGCGCATGATCGGTATTCTACTGTTCGCTATCTCTCTCACATACGTTGGCTTGTTGGCACAGATTTAGTGGCTGTATGTTATATCTATGTAATATATATGATCTAAGTACACATTGCCGGACCGGGCCAGGACCGGAGGGAGGCCGAGTGACGACTGCACAATAATTTTTACCGCTCCGTTAATTGTAAGTTAAGCTTTTTGCTACCCTCCGTTTCATTAATTATAATGGGAGGGATATTGTTCCGTTTTCCTGCAATTGCATTCCCGTAGAAACCGCTACCGAATCTGATTATGTACTGTCCCCGCTTAAGGAAATGACTGTGAGCTTTAAGCTTGTTTTAACATTAACCAGTAACCGCCGACCGCTTGCCCTTATAAATCCTGGGCCCGCCGTTCTCCATTAGAGTTACATGGAGCTACCGTCGACGACCGCATCTGATCCAGAAGTAAAAAGACTCACAACTTCTGTTGGCAGTACTCGCGCTCCGCTGTTTCCTGCCGCCGACTACCGCCGCTGTCGCCATCTACAGATTTCTACCGCTGCATTTTCTTACCTTCATTAAATTTCATTTTTAATGCATTTTCTAATGAAGTTTCAGCCACTTTCTATGTCCATCCGTCCGAGGCGTTAATTACTCCTACTGTAGCTTATAGCTCTGGCACCTGAGCCAACAAAAATCTGGACAATTAATGTGGGCTTGCGCATCGACTTGTGCAAACTGCGCAGTATCAACTTTCTTATTTATTAATATATTTTGTTGAAATTACAATCACAGACACTTCTAGTAAAAGCAAACATCACGTCATGTTCTTAGTCAAACTCAAATGTGCGCTTGCGCAGACTGCAATGTCAACTTTCTTACTGATGGAGATATTTCTTTGAAATTTTATTAACCAAGGATGACCTATCACATATTATAAACATCAGATTAATGTACGCATACGCAGAATGCGCAATATCAACTACTATTGTAATTATACCGTTTATTTTTTTTTAAAGCAATACCGAAGCCATCGTTGGTGGGCGAGCTTCCGGCCAAAGTTCATCCCAAACGTTTTTAATTACTGGACAGATCTAGTGAACTATCTTAGCGACTGTACATTTTCTCAATCGGTAACTGAAGGAAATAGTTTTGAAAGTATTTCGTGTGGAAGGTATCTAAAAAATTATCAAAGTCCTCGTTTGAGATCGAAGGGACTTCAGCGCATTTTTGTGTGGCAGATCAGTATTCTATTAGCCACTTTCGACTCAACCATCAACAACAGATCTTGTCGAAGGCTACTACATTCACTAACCGCTTCCCACTTTCCTCGTGCACCCGCAATTCGCTTTTAAAGATTTGACTCCACCATCAGTAAGATCGTGTCGGGGGCTACCACATTCCCTTTGACGGTACCCACTTCCGACGTTCCGTTCATCCGCAATTCGCGTTTGAAGATTTGACTCCACCATCAGGAAGATCGTGTCGGGGGCTACCACATTCCCTTTGACGGTACCCCCTTCCGACGTCCCGTTTACCCGCAATTCGTGTTTGAAGATTTGACTCCACCATCAGTGAGATCGTGTCGCGGGCTACCACATTCTCTTTTACGGTACCCACTTCCGACGTCCCGTTCACTCGCAATTCGCGTTTGAAGATTTGACTCCACCATCAGGAAGATCGTGTCGGGGGCTACCCCCTTCCGACGTCCCGTTCACCCGCAATTCGCGTTTGAAGATTTGACTCCACCATCAGGAAGATCGTGTCGGGGGCTACCACATTCCCTTTGACGGTACCCCTTTCCGACGTCCCGTTCACCCGCAATTCGCGATTGAAGATTTGACTCCACCATCAGTGAGATCGTGTCGCGGGCTACCACATTCCTTTTTACGGTACCCACTTCCGACGTCCCGTTCACCCGCAATTCGCGTTTGAAGATTTGACTCCACCATCAGGAAGATCGTGTCGGGGGCTACCACATTCCCTTTGACGGTACCTCCTTCCGACGTCCCGTTCACCAGCAATTCGCGTTTGAAGATTTGACTCCACCATCAGTGAGATCGTGTCGCGGGCTACCACATTCTCTTTTACGGTACCCACTTCCGACGTCCCGTTCACTCGCAATTCACTTCTATTGGCGACACGAGAAAGAGAGACAGCGATTCGAGATTCACGAAACGTTAAACCGCGTGAGTTCGCAACGGAAGGTAAAAGGCGCCCGAAGTTGAGTACTTCTCGAAAACGCGCGCGCGCGCCTCGCAAAAGGTCGTTAATTTCGCCCCTAGCACAAAAAACAAAATTCCGCCACGCAGGAGTTGTGCGCGTTTACAACATCTTTCCGACGACACCAATTTGAAAAGAATCGGACCAAAACTGTAGTAGAAGATAGGAAAAAACTGAAAAACCTTCACGTTAGTATACTACGCTCGAGGATGGCGCACAGATGTCGCCAACCCCACATCATGTAGCCATGTCCCTAAGGTTGACAAATTTCACGGCCCTGTAGATACACGTACACCCGTTGCCTTTCTACAAGAGTTCTTCTACGCGCCCACATTTGCTGCCAGCCAGCCAGCCATCCAGCCAGCCAGCCAGCCAAAGTGAGATTAAAAGCTACTTTTTACAAATAAATTTGCAAAAATGCGCTAAAAAGAAGTGTGAAATTATATTTTTGTTCACGTTATTTTACTTGGTACTTGCCTTTTTCTGTATAAATCTGAAAAAAAAGACACGTGTAAGAAAAATTGATTTAGTATACGCGACAATTTTAGGATAATCTTGAAGAACACCCATCTCTCAAAAGATCTGCTAGGCTTTTTACAAGGCTTTTTACTACCTCATGTGATCAAAATAGAAACAGTTTCTCGAATAGTTCCTAATGTTTGTTTAAAACTTCAAAAAAATGACAAGGACAAATCGAAAAGTAATGCCGCGTGACGGACCGGTGCAGCCCCTAGAGTCTGTAGTTACTCAACTCATTGGCGGAGAAAGAAGTACAGAAACGAGAAAAAAACAAGCAAAATGTCGCATTTTTTCCATTGTCTAGGAATTTGAAATAAACAGCTAATAAGTGAACCAGGTGGATATAACAGCTCGCATCGCAATTTGGACACGATAGCAATCTGCAGCGGAATCCTCAAAATGTTTTCTCCACCATCAATCGACTACTTGTACTCCGTATCAGTTACCTGTTGACCAGAACAATGCATTTGGTCCGCCAGACAATCCAGAGCTAGTTTCTGACTGCCAGTATGTAACTTATTTCTGTTTATGGTTTTAACCTTAGATTAGGAAAGATAATGGATACCGCGTATGCCTTACAGTCAGAGACTTCGTACAGTCATGTATGAATGGCGTTCGGCTATTTTATATGTGGCACACATGTCATTTAAGTAACATCGTTTTTTTATAAGTTTTTGCGCTTAAATTGAGAGGCAATACACAAAAAACAACGTAAAATCATGGTGAATTGTGCAGATTGTGAATGCAAAAGCCGGAGTGAGAAGGAGGAACCGGAAATTTCATTTCAGACGTAAATATTGAAAATGTGCCTAATGCCATTACCACGTATTTTCCTATTTTTCATCATAAAGCTTTTTCTTTGAATATTCTTCTTTGAATTTAATTTAATTCAAAGCTCAAACAGAAATCAATGAGGGACAGTTAGTTTTAAATACAATCCCGAAAAAAGATAAGAGGAAGTTTCCTTTATAGTTTTATACCCGTGTCTGATTAACAAATAGCGCAACGCACGTATTTCATTCGTATGTTAACAATCGGTTCAGCCGTTTAGCCGGCGCACGAAAATGAGTAACAGCGTTAAAAGTAGTTTGTTTTTAGGTACCTCTGCCACTATTCGCAATTACGGATGCTACGCCACTGGCCAATCTCATTATGTGGCAGATGGTAACACTATCGCTTGCGAATTTATGCGTCCATATTCTTTCCTTGTCTAAGGTTTTAACGTTATACTGTTGCCAAAATAATTGAATCGGAACCGTAAATAAATAGCCAGACGTTCTTCAGGTGGGATTGCCAACCTTTAAAAAGTTACCTTCTTCATGAAGATATAGCGAAATGTCTAGGTTGTGTCGTGCAAAAATATTCATAAAATTTCGTTTCATCGTCCATCAGATGAGAGAATAGTGTGAAAAATCCCCTTCAGCAGATCTCTTCCTCCGTGCATCCAGTTCTTCCTAGGTATCCTTTTACGTTTTTTAGTGTCGTGTCTTTCATTAAAGTCTCTGCTAATCACTCTTAGGTTATTGTTAGTGTGTGTCTAAACATTTGGGGAAATCCAATACCATTTACGTATGAGGTGCATAAAGCACAAAATCTCGAGCAAAATCTTCACTTACTTTCCTTCTAACAGAAGTGATATTGGCGCAAGTTTACACCTTAGATGGAAATATTGAATCACTTCATTCCTAATTGTTGCAATTTTAATAATTGTAGCATATGACTATTATCAGTAACAATCGTAGACTGGTGCTATTGTGTTCCTGCTGAAATCATGAAATAACAGTTTCACAACGCTTATTGTAATGGTTACTTACATAAAAGTTAGTCAAATGACACATTACGGAAATTGTTTACACAATCGACAATACAATAGAATGTCCGACGATTTCAAGCTGGGCGGCACACCAATTGTTAACGTTTGGTGTTTTTTTAAATAGGTAATTATTTATAGCGCGGGCTTTTCGAAATAAAAATAACACGAATTGTACCGTAATGGTACATCGTTCGAACAATTGGAAATCGTATACAAGGCTCTATACCGAGCTCTGTACGTATTGCGAATACCCCACTTCTTATTCGTTATAGCTCTCGTTATCCCAGCTACTAAGTGTAGCAGGTTTGAGTGTTGCTCCATGGTGTTGCTGAATGCAAGACAGCGGTGCTCCTTGCAGAGGTCTGGCGAAGAGCAGTCACAGCACAGGGACCAGATATTGTTAGAGGGGTGACCTGGCATTAGGCCGCCAGACATTAGGACGCAGACATTGGGACGCTTGCGTTCTAATGTCCGCGTCTTAATATCTGCGCCCCATTGTCCGTGTCCTAATGTCTGCGTCCTAATGTCTTAAGGTACGTACAGACCTGACGCGACACGCCACGTTCTTTCTTTGATCTGTCGTCGACAAACCGACAGTAAATGGATAGCGGCGACCCTCGGACAGGTCGCGCTAGCGCCGCTCACGCTCCCCGTCCACACTTAGCAATTTTGGAACGTCAGGTCTGTACGCGGCTTTACGGCCCAATGCCATAGCGCCTGTTAGATCGCGCCTGTTAGATCCTGACAATTTGGGGCGAGTGATGAATGGCGCTGCCGACTTCTGGCAACTGTTAATCCCCAATTCTGGCAATAAATTACCGTGATTTTTAAGGTTCAAGCTCAAACTATAACATAACATAACTCCACATAATAATTGCGGAATTGCGCCTAGTGATTTTATTTAACACGCTTGATCGCACGCCCACGCCTCCCCAACGTGATTCAGATATTTACGATGATATCATTGAATAATTTATTCAATGATGATATTTATATTAGAATGATTTTCACAACACCTGTTTTTTTTTTATTTACGTAGCCAGCTCTTCGTTCTCGTCTATGGGCTTAAAATGATTGAACACTTTTATTAAACCTGCACAAGGAAGGCCTTATTTACTTAACGATACTACTAAACATTTTAGGGGATGGCGGTCCGCTAAGAACAAAGAAGTTATCGAGAAATCAAACCAAGTCCCTAGAGATGTTTTCTTACAGAAAATTGTTTAATCATTGAAAGTTGAATTACCCGTTTTACATCACATGTTTACTTCAGTTTCCAAAACAATATTTGAGGGAGCAATCTTTGGAGAAGCAATTATTGTAACGTCGTCCGGAGAAAATTGTTTTTCCCATCATTTAAGATGATTTTAGAAAAATACGACGTACGACCAGGAAAGAGTGAAATATAGTCAGGTACATGTCTCAAACTTACGGGCGTTCCAGAACTTTTGAAGTGACAGTGCAATAAGTTAAAGCGCTTGCCGCTGACTATAATCGTATAATATCTGTATCAAGGAAACGGCCACTGTGACTGACACGCAATCCTGCACTAGAAACTAATGCAGGCCCTTCGTATGCAATATCCATTTTAAATCGTACTTCTTTTCTTATAAAAAAAAATTGATACAGGTGCGCCCGCGATTCTATATAGGTAAATTGAGCACTCTATACAATTAAATAAAGGCAAATAAATAAATTAATTAATTAATTAATCAGGTTATTGATAACCGTAGTTAGTAATCATTACTCACGGGGCGTTCCGTAAAAAAACCACTGCTTCAAATAGAATTGTTTTATCATTGTCATTTACATACCTATCTACTAGGACGTCTCCTCAATGAAGCCTAAACACGATTTATACAGTACAGGTATATCACAATAGCTTGAAAAAGGACCAAAGATACATAGAAAAGAGTTTTTAACATTCAAAGATCACCTAAGAGAATAGAACCCGTAAGCTTCCTGAAGAAATTGATGTGATGATTAACACGTAATTTGTGGTCATATGTGAAGGGACCACGAGTCTGTGCTTCGTGAGCAGCTTTTGTCGAGTTTAGCAGCAGTTTGACAACAGTTTACTCAGATGAAAGATATTGCCCTCGGCATTCCCTCAATCACGATCTTGAGTTATATTTTTGAGCTTTTAATTCTACAATTTATTGGAAACCTATTTCTTGTTAGTATAAAATGCCACTCACGGGGAAGTTCGAGTCTAGAAGAAGATGAGTGGTATATTAATCAGTGAATTTACCCGAAGACTCTAACCTAATGTATGCTGTGGAACAAGGATGAAGAATGTGTGGTCCGGAGCAGTTGATAAAACTAGTAGTAGTACGCAAATCATCGTCTGAAACAAGAAACGAAATCGCTAATAATTAAGTGCCGAGTTAAGTGCTGAATCAGTAGAAATTCGATCTGCTTTCGGCGGCCTGGTGCAGATGTTACAGAATGGTAAGGTAAGTTTTCATTACAGTATTAATATTAACACAGATTTTAGTATTTAAATCTGTGATATTAATGAATCATTAATCATTATATAAACCGCAGTATATATATACCTACACGTACACTGATATTTTAACATATGTATTGATATTTTATCTTAAGTTCTTTGCATTAAAACCAAAAAAGAAAGCAACGACCGAACTTCTGCAATCGCTCATCCTAAATAATAAACGCACACTATAGTAAGCTGCTTTGACATTTTTTCTCCGCTTTTTTATACGAGTATAAACGTAATCGGATTTTGTTGTAGGTACAGAAAAAAGAAAGTCTTTCCAATAATTTAATAAAAATATTGCCTTGTTATGTACAGTTACATACAGGCGAAAAAAAATTTTATTCTTTAAAAGTTGCTTAAAATGATCTAAAACGTCGACATTTGATGAAATTTTTTCATGCTCAAAAAACGGCGATCGCAATAGCTCGCGCTAGGCTCGGCTAGGAAGCTAATAGTCTAAGAGCCAGCGACACACAACCCTACGTCATCGCGGAATTCAACAAAAATATTATTAATAAGTAGGTTTGAAAGAGGAAAAAACAAAACCGCCATGTCTGCCAGGCATATCCTGTGCTTATTGTTGCTAATTAATTAATTAAGTGTACATAAAAAATAGGTTACTTACGTCATGACGGAATTGGAAAAAAAAATATATGGGATTATTGCTGGCAACGAGCACATCACGTAAACATATGTGTGCCAGCCGATTCCCCGTGCTGAATACATGTCTGCCGGGCGCGAAAGGGGTATAAAAAACAGTCGCGCTTACGTCATCACGGAATTTAGCGAAATTTTTTTTAAAAAGTAGATAATGTCTGCGCTGACAATACTACATATGTCTGCCGGGCAAATTCCTGTGCCAAAGTAATGTCTACCACTTTTTATGACGCGACTTTTGGTCACGAATCATGTCATTTGATGTTAATAAAAATGCGGTTTTCATTGCTTTTTCGAGTGAATTTCTACATTGACTAGTAAGGGAGATGGGTCTGTATACGAGGATGGTGTCAGTTTGTTTTTATTTGTTTTCAGGATAGGTATTATAAGGGCTTCTTTCCATTCTTCTGGGTAGTTGTGTTGTTCTAGTATGGTATTATATTGGTATTTTCCCTGTTGGTGGAAGATGTTTAATCATTTCGACGTTGGTCCCGAATCAAGATTATTTGATTAACAAATTATTGCTTAATTTAATACCGACATTCAACTTTTTCAAATGAATCAAATTGGAGTTTACTGCTTCGTTTCCTTATCAATATCGTAATACATATTTCACGGCTCTTTGAATGAATTAAATAGTCAGATTAGATCGTAATTTCTATGTATAAGTCTGTCTAAAGTAAACGTTAAGTAATAAATTATAATTTGGTGAAATAGACAGGCAGTGGCTGGGGAAATAATCTTATACGATAAACAAAAAGTAAATATATGCAATCTGTACATACTGCCCCACACAACCACAAGCTGCAATGAAATAATTGAAAATCTACGCATCCTTGCCACCGATGCCAACGTACATAATACCATGTGGGGCGGGAAATTGATTAATGCCAGAGGCAAAATATTTGAGAAATTACTGCTCCGCCACCCAGAAATGGTACTCCTAAACGACCACTCTCCCACCCATTTTTCATCAGCCATCGGATCATTTTCTTCTATAGACATAACAAGCTGTAACATAGCTTCGAAACTACAATGGTTTACCCATGGCGACCTGTGTAATAGCGACCATTACCCAATTTTAATACAAATACCAACCAAATAACAAAACACCTATAAGACAAACAATCTAAGATGGAGAATCGCCACAGCAGACTGGCAAAGATATAAAAGTTCTATCGTCCAGCAGATCACAACGCAAATCTCTCCCAAAAATGAATCTAGAAACCCTATATAAAATCATCAATGAGACACCGCGGCAATCGATAGAAAAAAAACCTATCCAAGTAAAAAATCCACCTTGGTGGAAAAAGAGGTCGAATCCTACCTACAAAAACGAAAAAAAGCACTAAAAACCTTTCGAGAGTACAAGAACCTGGAAACCCTCATACAATATAAAAGAATTAATGCCCTAACTAGACTACTAATAAAAACTAGAAAAAAAGAAACATGGAAACTGTTCGTATTATCCATAAATAACAACACGCCTACCAAAACCCTATGGGATAATATCAGGAAACTACGTGGTCACCGACCAAGTAACACAATTGCTGCCCTAGGAATAAACAACGACATTACCATAAACCCGAATGAAGTAGTCAATGAATTAGCTCAATATTACGAAAGAGTATCTAGCAACAAACAACACAGCGACAAGTTTAACACATATAAACAAGAAACCGAAAAACTAGTAAACTTTGAATCACAAAATCTAGAACCACATAACACCCCAATAACAATGGTAAAGGTAGACAGAGCAATTAATAACACCCGCTGCTCGACCCCTGGCGCCGATAATATACACGTCGAAATGATTAAACATCTTCCACCAACAGGGAAAAACCTTCTCTTGAAAATATACAATACCATACTAGAACAACACAACTACCCAGAAGAATGGAAAGAAGCCCTTATAATACCTATCCTGAAAACAAATAAAAACAAACTGACACCATCCTCGTATACAGACCCATCTCCCTTACTAGTCAATGTAGAAATTCACTCGAAAAAGCAATGAAAACCGCATTTTTATTAACATCAAATGACATGATTCGTGACCAAAAGTGGCAGACATTACTTTGGCACAGGAATTTGCCCGGCAGACATATGTAGTATTGTCAGGGCAGACATTATCTACTTTTTAAAAAAAATTTCGCTAAATTCCGTGATGACGTAAGCGCGACTATTTTTTATACCCCTTTCGCGCCCGGCAGACATGTATTCAGCACGGGGAATCGGCTGGCACACATATGTTTACGTGATGTGCTCGTTGCCAGCAATAATCCCATATATTTTTTTTATTTCATACTATCTAGTAATCGCCGCTGATTGAGTCTGGTAATAGTTATTTATTTAATCAGTGGGATAACGGCCTCATTAACTTACGAATGCGACAATTGCGCATACGAGGGCGTTAGCCCGAGCTATTGTAAGAGTATGAGTATGTTAATGGCCGTTAGCCCAAGTATTAAATACAACTTTTAATGCGACTGTTCTTCTACTGCTAAAAACGAAAAATAAATTTGATGCATTTTTTTTAATTTCAATCGAAGTAGCATAGTTAGCAGTTTTCGACGCCATAGAAACAAGAAAATCCTAACGTCAAGAAAATTTGTACGTCAAAAATTTTGCTTCTGATTTCTTTGCTTATGTCATGAGTGAGTCTGGAACTCTTCCATCAGCCGTTAATGTTTACAATATATAATCTTGATAGTTGATTTTTGATCATACATTGTTTTGACAAGGGCTTATCCCACTGAGTGTGGTAATGAAGTTCCTATCCCACTGAGTGTGGTAATTAAGTTCTTATCCCACTTAAAATGACCGGGATAAGTGAGAGTTATCCTACAGACGCAGATAAATCGTATTTTACCAGACTGAAAATTTTTACCAGACTGGAAATTTTGCCTAGCAACCGCAACTGACATCCATCTAAACTTTAATGTGTACCTACAACATTCTAATCAAAATGGTTTTTTAATAGAAATAGAGCAGTATGAAATAAAATGTTTTACACTATTTGTATGTTAAATCAGTTAACGTTACTCGTTTCGAAATTCCTGCCTCAGCTACGCTTCGGCAGTACACATCTCACTCGTTAACGTAAACCTTGATTTACCATACTCATATGTAAATAACTATTCCAATTCCGCCATGACGTAAGTAACCTATTTTTTTGTACACTTAATTAATTAATTAGCAACAATAAGCACAGGATATGCCTGGCAGACATGGCGGTTTTGTTTTTTCCTCTTTCAAACCTACTTATTAATAATATTTTTGTTGAATTCCGCGATGACGTAGGGTTGTGTGTCGCTGGCTCTTAGACTATAAAGAATTTTCATACAATATAAACAAATCCGGCGCAAGGCAATTGTCAGCAAGTCCTATTCAAATAATATCAATAAATGTTAGAAGTGTAAATAAGGTGTATGTGTTTATCGAGGTGTTTATCTCTCCAGTGTGTAAATAGCTAGGTAAATAGGTAGAATTCCTTTTTTTTTTTTTTAAATAAATTTATTGCCCGATCAACAATCATAAGTTTGTTATACATAGCAGTGATAAGATTCAGTATGACTGTGTATCGTGATTTAGAGAGACTAAGTAGCGGTCCCTAGGAAAGTTAACCAATAATAAGTTAATCTTCTTCGTCGCCTGATAAAATAACGTCTTGGGGTAACCTGCGTTTGAGTCTGGTGTGGATATTTGGTTGAAATAGTTCATAGAACACCGCACCACTGCACGCACTTGAGTTAGTAATAAACTTTTTGGCACATTTATTAATATATTCTTGGATAGGCATTACTCCTAACTCTAAATGTAGCTGGGTGTTCCTAATATACCATGGTGCGTTGACAGCGGTACGCAGCACCTTTTTTTGGAATCGCTGCAGTTTTTGCATATTTGTTTTAGATGTGTTGCACCAAACCGGTGAAGCGTATAATGCTAAAGGTCGTAATAAGCTCTTGTATAGTAAGACCGTACATTCTATTTTTAGGGTTGATTTTCTGTTTATTAGCGGGTAGAGTTGCTTTAGCCTATTATAACTCTGAATTAATTTTTGGTTTATATGGTACTTCCAGCTTAGTCGGGTGTCTAAATGTACTCCTAAATATTTAGCGGCTGAGTCTTTGTCCATCCAGGATATTACTTTACTATTGACATGAATACTAGGAGTATCGTTGAATCTTCGTAATGTAAACACCTTGGCTTGGCATTTATCAGGATTTATTTGGATATTCCATTTTTTAAACCAGGCACACAGATTATCAATAGCTACTTGCAGTACTATTACTGCCTCGTTTAGGTTTGTAGCTTGAGTAAAAACGGCCGTATCGTCGGCGAAGGTAGCTAGTGTTGCGTTCATTTCAGGAGTGTCGGATGTGTATAGATTAAAGAGTAATGGACCCAGGATGCTGCCCTGTGGAACTCCGGCTCGGATATTTTTAATGTCAGATAACGTCGAATGGACTTTGACTTCAAAGCTTCTGTTTTCGAGAAAGGAGAAGATGATGGCTTTGAGATAAGAGGGTATACGGGGTGGTGACTTGCGTAACGCCTCATAACGATTTCAATGTAGAATTCATAACATGCGATTATTGATTCTCCAAATTATTTTAAAGCAAAAATTTATTAGTTTTTTGTAGAAAACATTTTTTTACACCAATCAACGGTATTAGTTTTAAATTTTTTTCATATAAAGACGGAAAATTGGAAAAATAAAACCCGCATCTTTTTCAATAATCTGCGATGCCATGGAATTTTCTAAAACAAAAAGATGTCCAGTTATCAATTTATTAGCAGCAGTTCGAAATGGATTTTATGATCGACTTTGGTTACTGTCTTGCAGTTAATGGTGACTTATTCGAACATTTATTGTAAATTGTTATATTAGGAAACCGTTTTTAGTAATTTGGTCTTTCTTTATGTTGAATTCGCTGTTCTAAATATAATACTTTTTGATAGAATTTGATTTGTTTTATAGCAGACATTCCATGGCATGACGGATATTGGCGTAGTTTTTGTATTATAAAATTCCATGGCATCACAGATTATTGAAAAAGATGCGGGTTTTATTTTTCCAATTTTCCGTCTTTATTATGCAAAAAATTGAAAAACTAATACGGTTGATTGACGTAAAAAAATTTTTTCCTGCAAAAAACCCGAGGAACCTTACATTTTTGCTCTAAAATAATTTGGTAAGCCAAAAATCGCATGTTATGAATTTTACATTGAAATCCCTATGATGCGTTACGCAAGTCACCACCCTGTATATACTTAGTTGATTGTTGGTATTAGTACTTTGCGGATTATAATATAGTGTGCTTAGAAAGATAAAAGTCGAATAAAAAATAATCTCATTTATCATTTGCTACCGCAGGAAACATAAATTATACTTATTCAACTTCTCATTTCCGCCACTATTTGGAACGCTTAAAATATTGCACATAACAACGATAAAATCCAGATAAAATACTGCAATTATATTTCAGATTTTGGAAGATGTGTAACCTCGTGTGTAACTTTGCAGTACAAGATCTCGATGGTTTGCAAAGCGCGTATTGGGGTATTGAATTACGTACAGTATTCAAAGCTTTAACATAATTTTAATTACTTTTTACCTGCGGAAGTGTGATTTGCTACTTCCGCAATGAAATTTATAAACAAATAAGATATTTTGGCTTTCGCCTTCTGATAGATTATTGTCCTTGATGGAATTGCAGTGAGCTCTTTGAGTGAGCCATGTACTTGTATCTGGTGTTCTTGAAGCAAGAAATTTTGCTTTGTTCGGTTGTAACTCGAAAGGTAGGTCGAAAAAACACGAACAAAATTTTCTGGTATTGGGGTACTGCGGGTTCAATGGAATCAGCACAAAGGCTAGTAATTGCGCTAAAGCAGTCTCGCTGATGTCTGTTAGAGAGAGAGGCGAACATATCACAGTCAAAATCTTTTCCAAAGTAATCTTCATGATTTCATCAAACTGTAGTATAGTTTTAGATAGTATCCACGAAACAGTCGTACAAAGCAATTATATAAGAGTTTTGGGGTGGCGAAACAGTGTTCTACAAGAAAATAGCCCACTTGAGGTTCAATAAAGCGTCTTGCTCCACTAAGTTAAATGCGTTTTTAAAGTAAGCAGCCTCACATACTCTTTTAGTCGCAAAACCTAACTGGACGGGACGAAAGTAATCTCATCTAAGGATGCTAACAATACCAGAGTAATAGAAGTTGGAACTCCATCGGAGAGCATAAAGTTCCAGAAGCGTGTGAGAGAAAGTTAATGATAGCTTTTGCTACATCTTTTTCAGTGACGCGAAACGTTCAGTAGACTCGTCAGGTGCGGTACATCCATCCCATCCCAGCAATGTAAATCTCAGCGACGTAGACCCCGGCACTGTTTTCCCGGCGACCATTACTATCCCGGCATCGATCATCCCGGCATTGGTTATACCGGCAATGCACACTTTCCTAACGCCGTCTGTCCAACCTCATTTCTCGTTTGTTTTTTTTGGACATAAATAATGATATGCATTAGAAGCGGATGTCAAATTTGGTACCGAAAGTCGCTGCTATTGTGCCTGGGCCCTGGAAGCATGTGATTAATGGGTAAAGGAGACCGAAATATGCAAGGAAGGTCAAATACGTTGTGTTGTTTACACAATTGCCATCGGTACATACAATATCTTTCAGTCGTTTTTCGCAAGTTTTGCAAAACCACGGCTTGTTAGGATATAAAACAGCGAGTTTTCTTCATCTGGGATTTCGATTCAAACATAATCCATGAAACCATGTTTTGCCGCCGTTGCAAAATATCATGTTTTCTTCGCCAACAGTTTCACATGGGCATAAAGTTCTGCGTTCATTGAATTTATTTATATACAGTGCGAGATACAGTGAGTTCGGGAGTGAGTTCAAGATAAGAGGGTCACCTCAATTACTCTTCTATTTGGCGAGACCCGAAAAATGTGTCAAATATTACTTTATATGTGACATTACGGTCTATGCTCGGGTCCTCGCTCGGGTCTTTCCGATAGCATCGGATAGCATATCGAATCTTTCGGTATCCTCGTCGGTATCTCTTCCGGTTTAACCGGAAATCAATGTCACTTTTGCGTTTCGTTTTTTTAAGATATTTGAAAAGAGTGATGAATTTGCTGTATGTTGATACTCGGGTTGATATAAAAAAATGGAAAAATTCGTTATTCAACATTTAGAAAATTTATGAAATCTAGCATGCCGTATGCCATATCACACAGAAAAGACCTATATTAGAACTTGTTCAATTTCGTTTTGAAGATTAACTTTTGTGCGATACGACCTACCCGTGTAACACAATAGATATCGCGCATCCTCGCAGCCTCCATGGTGTCAAAAGTAAACTTTTTTCGATTTTTTAGAGTTCTGAAAAGATCATAAAGGGTTAAAATAAAAACCCTCAATATTGACTATAGGGTACTAAATACATTGCGGGACGTAAATACTCTCTCCCCTCTTCTAAATTGGAAACGGTTGAGATATGGATGTAAAGTTTCGAGCAAAGGGGGGAGGGGGGGGGGCTATGCATAGTATAAATTCCCAATCTGGCAAATGGCATCAACAAATTTGGAGCTAAGGGCAAACACTGCCCACTGCTTCCGAAGATCTTCAGCTACGCTGCTTGGGGATGCCGCACCAGATGTAACAGCGCTGAAACGTCATGGCGGATGGCGATCTAGAACAGTTGTTAAATCGTACATAGACAAAGGACTCAAACCGCACAAAAAAATATGTCAAAGTATTACTTTTCCTGCCGATGATGCACGCTCAGCATCGACATCGAAATGTACAGGGAGGACTACTTCTTTTAAAATCCAAAGCAGTACTAACTTACCAGCGAGATACCAGCTGTTAATATAAGTCACTGCTCTAATTTTACAATTCTCTTTCTTTTTAGTGATACAAACGAGGATACAAAAGATCTCTGTTGAATTTTTTTTGTTCTGTTTCTGTACCGGGTGACCCAATAAGACTGTCCCTCGACTATATCTCGAGAACCGTTCGTCATATAACTTAGGTGTAAAAAAAATTATTGGGTAAATCGGTCATGAAGAATGGCTGGAAAATATTTTCAAGTTCTAAAAATGACCAACAGAGGGCGTAACTGCCATTTTAAATTTTAAAATTGCATTTTCTTTAAATTACCTACGCATAAGTAATAAACTAAAAATTTTGTTTTCGCATTTTTAAAAAGAACCAGTTTATCCTCGAGTTTAACATTTTCGTAAAAACAAAAACTCATTTATTTCAAAAACGAAGATGGTGTGGGGCGTTCAATTGTTTTCGCCGAGGTTTTCGCAATAACCTGCTTTAACTTCTTAACCGTTTGACCGATTTTAACAAATTTGGTATGGTTGAAAACGAGGTTGAAAAGAGGATTCCTTGGGCAACAAGAATCAACCAAAATAATTTAGTTAATTTAGTTGAATCCTTCTCCGCCAGGGGGCTAGTTTTGACACTATGATCCAAAATCATAAAAAAAATGAAAAAAATCAAATGGAATGATCTTCCAAAGAGGCCAGTGAAAACCGTTTTTCAAAATCTCGTTCCTAACCTCAAATATTGAGAAAATGAGATTAATTAATTAATTAATAAAAATGCTTAAATTGTATCTTAAATTTACTTTTTACGTATTTCCGGTATTTGTCGATGACGCGAAAGAAAAGCACCCTACACTTTTAAGATAGGCCTTGGAAAATTAAACAAATGAAACACGATGCATTATAAAATAATAACAGCCGTAATTTGTAAATTATTCTGCTGTGTTTACATTCAGAAAGTGCAGTTTTTTGAATTTGTAATCTTTTCCAAAATGCCGATTTCTAATGAAGAAGCATTGAAAATGCTGGCGATATATTTTGAGTATTTTCAAAATGCGACCATCGCTGCCCACATCTTCTATTTGGGGGGGGGGGGGAAACATCCCAATTTTTTGTTACCTATATGACCTATACCCCCTCCAGCACTGATTGCAACTTTGTTTCATAAAATTAATCAAACGTATCTAGTCCAATGCCTAAAAAACATGGTTCGAGGCAATTCCAACTTAAAAAAAAACCGAGGTGGATGATACACTTATCCTGCACCTATTGCACGAGAATGTCTGCTCAGCAATTTCTACAACATAACACTCAATTTTAATTTATTTTATGCGAATTTAAAATTGAGACCGAGAGGAATAACCTTCATTGTATTTTCCAAATCACACCCACCTGCTACAAACATGAAACATGTTGTGAATTTTCTATTAAATAAATACATTTCAATTTAATTTCTATAACCGATTTTTTTGTCGATATCGAAACAGTCAATACATAGAATACGCCACGAATATGGAATTCGGAATAAATTATAGTAAAAGATCATCTAATTTATGTGGAAGTCAAGCGGAATCGTACAACTTAAAATGTATGGAAAATACGACTTGACTGGTACAAAACACTCCTTATTTTTGTGAATAGGTAAACTTACCCAGAGGTCAAATATGAAAATCCGTTCGTCAATCCCAGGGTATTTTTAATACAACAAAACAGAACAATACACGTAAATAAACAACACAAGTGTTTAAATAACCGCCCAACACGACTTAAACCGAATATATTTACAAGACGTGCTAAACAAACGCCATCTCGAAATAAACTAGCTGGCTAGTGGCGAGTGGCGACTGGCGAGTGGCGACCGATTACGTTTGAAGTTGTATAGGCTCGTGAAAAGAGACAGCCTGCTGAAGGACGGCGCGAAAGTGGTAATTTTTGAATCGATAGCGCGAGCGGTAAATTTGAACAATAGTTAAGATAAGTTTATTTCTGGTTATCTATCTAAAAATGTATTATGTAATGAAGGTTATTTAGTATATCAATCAGATCAGTGATAACGGATCTTTCTGCTAATAATTGCCTAACTGATCTTATCGTTATCACTGTTTGACTTTGTGAATTGTGAGTGACGTAACAAAAAGTTTGTAGAGGATAATCTTATAACGGGCGACAGTGCCGTTTTTAACATAGGTGCAGTCGCAGCGTTGCTCCGACGGGCCCGTCACGGGCCCACGGAATGGAACGATGGTCAAAATATTACACGCAATACGCTGCGTAAGCGTACAATTATACGCAACATCCTTCTATTCAGTTTCATGTGAATTCGAAAGGATTGTGAAAACGGGTTCGAAAATATGGCTGGAATCAGGTATGGACGCAGGAGAAATGTGTTTTTAAAAATTAAGAACACGTAAAAGGAATCAAATGGCTGGAGAACTATAGCACAAGATGAACCAATTCAGGATTCAGCGATACGATTTAAGGTGCAAGTGATGTTTGTAACTATTGACGGTATGATAGCCGAACTCAAAGAGCGTATACATGGACTACAGGAAGTTACAGAATATTTTGGCTTCTTACATCCATGAAAGGCGTCACAATTAAGTGAAAAATTTGAATTTCTATCGCCTTCCATATTTGACGAATTAGTGCAATTCAGAGATATATATTTTGCTCAAACTAGTACTGGCTGTGATGGCGCCGATCGCGGAGTACTAGGATATCTCGAATAACGAGCAATCAAAAATGAGTTGCTGTCGAGTTATCTTTGGAAGTTCAAATTAAGTACCATTTCTCATGTAAACAAAAATTCCAAAGGTGACTCGACAGCAACTCATTTTTGATGGCATAGTATTTCGCAGATCAGCATATCTGGAATGTGTTTCCTAACTTGGAAATGTTATTCAAATTATTTGTTACCTTACCAATTAGAATTGCTAGTGCAGAGAGAAGTTTTAGTGTATTGCGAAGATTAAAAAACCACTTGAGGAGTTCTATGACATCACAAAGAACTTCCAGTTAAGACACTACTTTCTGTAGAAAGGAATACCTTGGATAGTTTAGATTTAAAAGCAGTAGTGAAAGAATTTATGTCTTTGAAAGCAAGAAGAGGTGTTCGAATTTAATTTGTGTAAATACGAGTATATAGGTAATAACTTTTTTTAATTTTTATACTGTTTACTTATTTACTCGTAGTATTCGATTTTATTTTGTTTTGAATTTTTGAAACCAAATAAAGATTATTGAAAAAAGTATATTCGGTAGGCACAGATAATTTCTATTTTCTAGTCTGGACGGGCCCATGAATACTTCTTGCACCGAAGAATTTATTGTCTTAAAAACGGCACTGACGGGCTATCGAAAATGAGTGGCCGTCGAGTCGCCTTTGGAAGTTCCAAGTTAAGTAAGATACATAGGTAAGATATCAAGAGGGTATCCCTAGTCAGTGTTTAAATAAAGTATTTAAACAATGCCCATGTT
Organism: Photinus pyralis; assembly: GCF_008802855.1. Taxonomy (NCBI): domain Eukaryota; kingdom Metazoa; phylum Arthropoda; class Insecta; order Coleoptera; family Lampyridae; genus Photinus; species Photinus pyralis. The sequence goes on from NW_022170596.1 coordinate 2,177,548, forward strand.
AACAAAAATTCCAAAGGTGACTCGTCGCAACTCATTTTTGATCACATAGTCAGAGATTAACGACAGTAGTAGCATGGAGAAAATGCAATAGTAATAGCATTGAATGGTAGTAGTTAATCTGTGACATAATATTTCTTTAGGCCGTTTTTGCATAGTGGTCGGCCGCTCGGAGATACGGTATCTGAGATCTGTCGTCAGCGACGTCAGCATTGATCATTGACGTCAAATGCGCTTTGCAGACTTCGGGCATTCTAAACTCCTCTTTCACAGTGCCGGGCTAATGAAAAACTCTCTTTGTGTAAACAGTTCCAAATGAGCCTATAGATCATCAGTCCCTCAAAATCGTAAAATCGCCGGGCCGCGATTTTGCCAGTTAGTGGAAGCAATGGTGGAAGTATAGGTACATTATTCGAACGGAACGTGTAATGTAATATCATTGAATAATTAACGTCACTCAACGGTAATATGTAATATAACAAATTCGTGTAGTTGAGACGGTACTCCAGCACGAAGCGAGCAGGTTCGCAACGTACTCGGCCGCTGGTACAAATGTACTCTCTATTTCAATGTGGTCTCATTGTCGTAATTCTTGTAGGTGTAGGTAGGCATTAAATCTTGGGTGAACCAGACAAAGAAGTTTAAGACAACTCCAATTATTATGTAACATAAAACATTAAATGACAAAAAATGCATCAAGTCATTGAATAATAGTACATTATATATCAAGGTAGAGAAGTACAGTATTTATTGCCTGAGCACCAAGATTACATATCGAGGCGCTTGCGCCGAGGGGTGTAAGGTGCGAAGGCAATAATAGACTTCTCTACCGTGGTATATATACTATTTTTTTCGCTACTAGCACTTGAAGTCCTCTAAATTAACATATTATATTGATAAGAAAGTGAACGGTTGGACAGAATTGTTTGTTTCTTAATTTAACATGTCAATCAAGTACGTTGAAGTACAAGTCAAACAGGCCGTATTTTGTTCTGTCATTGAGATATTTTCAAAGAGTAATTTCGTTCGAATTTTTTCAAAATGTGATAATTTTAGGTATGTAATTTCTCTGGAAATGGCGGATGGTGGCAATTATTCATTTTAGAGAACTTGTCCTAAACGTTTATTGAGCGAAATTTCGGGTTGTGTTTTCTAAAAGTGACAGCGTGACAGTTCTCATTATTGACTACTAGTTAATAATGTTGAACAAATGCCGAGAAAGCCTACTTTACAAGTGGAAAAAAGGTTAATAATCATGTCATCAGACGCTAGTAGTGAAAAAAATTACATTCATGATTTGTCACGCCTAATACTATGCAGCTTCACATGCCTCGTTGATGTGAAAATAGAATGGTATACATGCGGAGGGCTTTGAGCCTGTGATCACAGACAAAATACACTTAATCTGTGCTGTGATATATCTGTTACCATGTCATTATTTATTGCTATATCAGTGAAACTAATTAAAAAGCACAATTTTATTTTAAGTATGTTGGGTTGGTTGCATTACGATTTATCTAGCGATGAAAAATTGGAGCACAAAACAAAGACAAAGAAGCTTAAATTTTGCACAAAAACAAACTATATGCAGAAATATTTTTGCAATCCAGTAACCTGTAACATTATGCCTCAGCCACACTATGCTCCTCGCACTGCCCATCGCCCTGCTCTACGTGCTGCCGCGATATTTCGCTCTTTGTCCACACACTCCTTTACTCGTGCAATTAATCGCCCCACTCCGCATTTGGCATTTGCCTTTGCAACACGATGGATGTCGAAACTGTTGGCTATGCATTTTTGGTATAACTAATTACATCAATTTCATAAAAAGAGATACGTTCTCGTCGTCTTCACTAACGCAGATGTTGGATGACATCTATTCGTCATTAAAAAAAATATAGACCGAGAGCCCGCGTAGAAAATACCTCGTCATAGGGTACAATAGGTTTGATGTAACTAGGCCGTAGAATGTCACCGTGTGATTCCAAAATCGCCCGTCTGCCGGCCCGCGGCGGTCAACTTAGCGTGGGGGCGAATTTTGAAAACTGTTCCACTATGCGATAAAAAATGAGTTGCTGTCGAGTTACCTTTGGAATTTTTGTTTACATGGGAAATCGTACTTAACTTGAACTTCCAAAGGCGACTCGACAGCAACTCATTTATGATCGCACGTTGTTTCAATGCTTCAGAAAATTTCCATGGCGTAACATGATTTTGTTAATTGGATTTATTGACGAATTTTTGATAAAATAATGAGAAATACACATTGATGGTGCCAAAATTCAAAATAGTAAAATAATGTCAAATGCCGTAACGATACCTATACAAGACTTTCATTTCAAAACGAACCATTGCAATTTTGATAAAATGAATCGATGAAGCTAAACACCTTCATTTAGATAGTTATGGGGATATTTAATGGAAAATTTCCCTCAGTTTTGGCATTTACCCCCGCACCCCTAGCGTACCTATTCGTTTTTTTTTGGTTATATATTTGTTATAGATCCGTTTTTACAAACAGAGCGTGCTTCAGGGACAGCGCTCTCGCTTTACCGCACGGGGAGTAATGCGTTAAACGAAGATGGAACTACAAATTTCAAAGGCGTCTGCTATAGTTATGCGACCGTCTGCCGCGTTTTTCATGGTTTTCCTAAATTCTACATTCGAAGAGCTTTATTTTAAGCTATAATTCGAGCGTGTACTTTATGACGAAGTATTTAACAATTTTTGAATGTTTTTAAACGCGTCTGCTCGGGAAAGTTGCTCAGATAAATTCGTCTGCTGCTGCAATTTGGTGCACATTTCCGAATCAGATTGCAAAAAATCATACGTGTACCAGTGACGAGGTATTATGTGATTTGGAACAGTTTTCAAAATTCGCCCCCACGCTAAGTTGACCGCCGCGGGCCGGCAGACGGGCGATTTTGGAATCACACGGTGACATTTTATGGCCTAGTTACATCAAACCTTTTGTACCCTATGACGAGGTATTTTCTACGCGGGCTCTCGGTCTAATAAGGATGATGCTTTCTGCCAGCGCTTCGCGCGATTATGTGGCCAGTCACTCGCGCTCGTATTGCCGATCCTTTGACTCGCGCCCAAAAAACCGACAAAACATGGAGCGGTTGGCAGAACGAGGAGCATGACGTGCGGCACATGCGGCATTGCGAGTGATGTGGCCACACTACGTCTCTGCCTCCTCGTCACGCTACTTCCCATGCTACTCGACGAGTGTGTGGCTGGGGTATTACACATACAGTGATATTCATGTAGAAGTAGACATAGGTATTTCCTATAGGAATGTCCTATGTCTACTTTTACATGATTTGCACCGGCTAATTTAAGCGGAGCTTAGCTTAAGCGTAGCTTAAAATCCATGGCAACGATTATTGAGACAATGGTTGCCATGGATTTTAAGCTACGCTTAAGCTAAGCTCCGCTTAAATTAGCCGGTGCAAATCATGTAAAAGTAGACATAGGAAATTCCAAAAGTCTCCTAATAGACGCCCAATTTTATGCAACCAAAATAACTTTTTGAAACTAATAAAGATCTGGCTGTCGTATTAATTATTAATTTGAATATTGCTGCTTTAGTTTCACAGAATTTAACTGTTATCAGCACTATACCAATTGGAAATATCAACTTTTTCTTTAGTCGAATACATCGCACACGAACCCAAATTAGTAATAGGGACGTCAAAGCGATAATATTCAAATTAATTAACATGACAGGCAGATCATTTTGTTATTGGTAGTTACTTTGGTTGCATAAAATTAGGCGTCTTTCAGGAGACTTTTTATCATGTAAAAGTAGACATAGGAATTCGTAGTATGAAGTTCTCCATAGTAGTTTGTTTGTTATGTGATTACGTTGAGAAATAAATTAATTAAAAAACAAACATAGAAACCATTCATAATAAAAATCCTAGTTTGTTTTTCAATTAATTTATTTCTCAACGTAATCATAGGCATAGGAAATTCCTATAGGAAATCCCTATATGTCTACTTCTACATGAACATCACTGTATATGGCAGTTTGACGCGACTTGTGAGCGCTCCAACGAATGTTTATTGTTTTAACCCTACCAACAGTTGCGTCTTGCCAAGAATGTTTCCTTTGTGCACAACCACTTGGCACTTCCCACACTCCATTCTGAAGATATTCGCACTTGAATTTTTTGTTCCATCACTATTCCATTCCATGTTGTCAATAAGTACGTTCTATTTTTTATGAGCATCCTTTCTGACACTGTGTTTTCGATGTAATTGGGAGGTGATATCAGATATGAGACTCGATAGATTCACATTAAATAATCTCTTCCACCTATCCCAAAAACTTGCAAATCAAAATAGCAAAGCACGAATTTTTAGGTCTTGGTTACTGAAACCATACGTTTTTCATTATAATTAAAAATTTCAATATAACTGACTAATGGCAAACCAAAATAGGGTTGTGTGGGCATTCATTCGCATTCATATTGATATTCATTAGGGAGACGCGTCAAGGACGCAATACGAACATGAAGTATGTTTACATGTGAAGTTTAAATTAGTTATATTTAGTGGAAAAAGTGCTCAAGATTATTCTACAAGTACGTACGTTTCCATATACATCAAATCAAGGTGTAGAAGGATTGTTCAATGAGGATTCGCGACTTAATGGAATTGTTTATATTATAACCTTTAACTTTTGGATCATAAATAAAGCAGACGATATATTACCTGCATTATTGATTTAAAGGTATAATTCAGGTAACGTATCGATTTTGATTTTGATGGGATATTTAAATTTGGCGCTTTACCTGTGCATAACGTTGCCAAATTTTATTGGCATACATCTACTTAAATTAAGTTTTGGATATAAATACCAACATCGCATTATTTATTGAGGAGCAACTACAAGTCAACGAGTCAGTAATCAACATCATTGCCTGTAACATTTTCAATTCTATACATTGTGAAACACACCATAGAGTAAATAACGTTGTTTACTCTATGAACACACACATCACAACACGTGTAGAAAAAGATCTGGGCGGACATTACGCAAACAATAGGTAAATAGTACCAAAGACTATCTAGTCTTTGATAGTACCACAGACAACATAGTATATGTTGTCTGGGATAGTACTTAGGTACATTTTTGTCATTCTTAAGAAATTGCGCAAAAAAATTGTATCAAAGATTAAGAAAATCGGATCTCAAAGCCTTCCCATACATTTATTGTTGTACTATTAAAACACAACAATAGTACAACAATCGATGTATGGGGAAGGCTTTGAGATCCGATTTTCTTAATCTTTGATATCACTCGACCCCGTTTAGAGGAACGGTGGATCAGTTTCAAAAAAACTAAAAAATTGGGCGATTGAGGCGAGCAAAAGAAATATTTGTTATACATAACCCAACGGTTCTAAGTTACCACGCCTTCCAAGCACTTACCATGTATTTTTTGTTAAATGTTTTACTTCGCCCTTTACATATATGGAAGGATGGAACCATTGAATAAAGAAGATTCTTTTTTCAATGATGGCACTGAGGGCTGTTTCCAATTTTGGCAAGTGTCAAAGATCTTATCTTTGTTATCACTTTTGCTCTTTTCTGTTTTCGCAATGGTTGCGCGTTGTTGGTTTGTCGCATTTTTTTCTGAATCGCTTCCTCTTTCAGTTTCTCTTTTGACTTTAGGCAATAATTTCTTGAACTCTGCTGTTGTCTTCTGTATCGTCTCCCCTTTCATTAATGTTTGTTGGAAATCGTTTGGTGTTTCTAGGGATTCTAGTTGCCGAGTTGGCGTGTTTGCGACTTTTAAGGTGTGCTGTACCTACCATAGAATTTCCTCTATGGCTGTACTCATTCTGTAAACATTGCTGTCTGCTGTCATTATGTATGTCCTAGGGTTCGGTTCCGTATTCACTACTAGACCGTACTTTTTTATGTTTGTAACATAGCTCGCTGATTCCAAGTGGGGCTTTGTGGCGAATACAATGCATTTTTTTCCTGTTTCGCCTTTCTTTTGCTTTTGAATGGTTGCCAGTATCACCATCAACCATGTTGCTCATTATAAATTTTGGTGGTGAAAAACCTTAGCTGAGTTTTGTTGGGCGGTACGGTAGCTCTAGCTCTATAATTCCAATTTTTTTATTGTCAATTTTAAACATTCCTTTTTACTGCTGCCCTATTAGTAATAATTGGTCTCGCGATCTCTTTCTTGTGGAACCTCTACAGTCTACGCGAACTCCACTTAACCCAGAGAGAAACAAAAAAACAACGCTCACCAGTACGTATGGGAAAATTCCCATAGCGTAAACGGTTGGCGTCATTCGTTCATTTCGTCATTCCACGGCATCAAGTTGTCAACGCATAATTCTAGAAGCCAGGGATGTTATCACTGGCAATACCCAAATTTGAAAACTATGCAACAACAAAAATGCTATCCCGGACCCCAAATTGGAAAAAAAAATCATCTGCGAAACCAATTATTTAGAACTAGACTGGAAAGTACCGTTATGGAGGACGCAATTTAGGAAGATTGGTGCTCACAAGGGAAACGTTGGACGAGAGGCATGTATCAAGTGTGTTATCCCATCCTCGTCGCCAATGTTATGTATTAATCTTTGATCAGTACCGAATAAGGATAAAACTCAGATGGATTTTCAGTTTATTATCGTGATGCTTGTGATACAAGATGCTGTATAAGAATGTTGAATTTTTTAAGGACCCTTCGGTAACTAACAGAAGGTTTACCGCCCCTACGTAACTTAATACATTCTATTTAAAACATATGGTTTGCCGCCTCGTAACTCGATACATTGCGAGGAGCGGTCAGAAACCCATACTTCACAAAGTGCATCAAAACTCAGTTGCGAATACCTTCACAATGAGGTGCTGGAACAAAATATTTGCCAATTTTATTAGGGGAGGACAAAACAGGTGTACAATTGTTAGGACACAGCTAAACGTAGGTAGGTAGGTCGTGGTAGTCATTTCAGGTACCTGGTACCGCATTTCCTTTTCGAAACGGTATTTATTAATACGTAAGTGCGCCTTTTGTAGGTTTTTTTGAAATGATTCTACTGTTCGATCTTGTGGGGTTCCACTTAGATTCAACGTCCAATCGATAAACTAAGTAATAAAACAGCTTTATTAGAATATACCTTATTATTTCATAATAAAATATGGTAAGTGTGTTAGGTAGGTATCTAAGAAATCAAGGATAGTCTCAATTTCGAGTTGAATGTTACCGGGTTTGTAACTTTTGTGGTTTTACAGTTTTTGAAATGATAATTTAGAATTCCAAATAACGGAATGCATTCCAAGGACATATAATACAATATGGAAATTGTCACAATTGTATCATAAAATATTCTATAGGCACTTACTCTAAATCTAACAAATTTGTTGTGTTTCGGTACTTATACATCGCTTATAATATCAAATTCTCTATATATATATATATACATATATGTAGGTACCTACATTATACAAAAATAGCGAACGTTATTATGAATATCTATTACACATAAATTTCAAGTTACTCCACTAAATGTTTGCACGGAAAGTGCGCTAATGAATGAGTTTAATTTGTGTTTCTTTGTTTTAATGGCGTTATTTCGATGGTATCTTCGACTTCGACAGGTCTCGGTTTCGTGAATAAAATTCTGTACAGCGCTCCACCAACAAATCCGGCCAGTATTGGACCTATCCAGTAAGCCTGAAACAAAATAGAGATTATAGTAACTTTCCTTTAGCCAAATTTCATGCTTAAACTAAAGTCACAATGAGGTTAATTATGATCTCTGTATTTAGAAACTACCAGAGAAATCAAGAAAACAAGTTGTGATGAACCTAGAAGAATAGACAACCTTTTATACAAAGTAGAAGAAGTGGCGAATCCGTCACACTCACGCCAATGGATAAAGCGCATTTTTTTTATACGCGACATTCAGGAGTACAACCCAATTTTAAGTGAATCCGTGTGCATACCGACTTTTCAAATTACTTATTGATTGGTAATACTATTGTTTATAAACAATGGTAATACCTGTATTGAAATATCTCAACAAATATGTACCTATGTTCTTATCGATTTTGGATTTGATGTTAGCATAACAATGTTTTTTCGCGCTCATTACCGGCGGACGAGAATTCAGGGAAAGTTTATTAGAATTTTCAAAGCCGTGGTTTTGGGCAGAAGAGTTAGTTAAAAAGTCAAGTTTCGATCGCTTGAGTAACTGTACGCATACCGGATTTGCAATGTTGTTCCTTTGTTTTTTAGGGGAATTTTTCGAAAGAAAAAAATTCCCGGTATGTGATGGTTTTTTCCGTCTGTTCGTCCGCCTGTTCCTCGTCTAACGAGAACGAAAAGAGATAGCGATGTCAAACTTTCGCCGATCGGTTTCTACGAGCTTATGGATCAGTGCTATTGAATATGAGCCGGATTAAAGGTCTGGTTGCCGAATGCGAGCTGAGTGGTAAAAAATTCCCCTAGTGAAAATCGTATGCGATTCTTCGTATCTTGTTTTACAGCGTAATTACAGGTGGTAATCATGTTCATTCTTTTTTATGTCACAATTTGTTATTAATTCAATTTTGCATTAGATTTTGATGTTCATTGAAAGCATGGCGTGCTCTAAGCTATTGCTTGTTTACCTTTACCTATAGAAATGAGTCATTGTTCTGTTATTTTATACAGGCAGTTATGCCTTTATTTATGTTATTAATAAAGTACTCATTTACGTATTCATGAGGAATTACCCTGTACGATTCCATTAGCCGTTTATTCCACGGAGACTGAACCTAATGCAGTCCCAATCTCTGATTGTATCAATTTTTTGTCCATTTCGGGACGGATTCCGAACGATGCTTACCTAGATGAGTTTGGGACCCTATTCTTCTGCTTAATATGTATTTGTATGTGCTATAATCGACTTGAAAACTTACTTGCTTCCTACTAGTCAATTTAATAGTTAATAGTAGTTACCATTATCATTCAAGGGCTGAGTAATGGACTTCAGTAGGTAACGAATAAAAAATGCTTACCCAATGGAGGTTCCAGTCCCCATGCCAAGCCGCAGGAGCAAAACTTCTTGCCGGATTCATATTAGCCCCGCTAAACGGTCCCTAAAATAGTTTATGCCGGTTAATGATGGATAACGTAAGAGGCAATGTAATACTTACACCAGCCAATGCGAGACCAGTGATCGCGAGGCCCAGCTTAAGGGCCACGGAGTCATGTTTATTCGCATTTCTGTAATCCCACACCGAACAGACAATTAAAACGAACAGTAGCGATAACAAAAATTCGCAAAACATCACTTGAAGACCTGACAGTTCTGCGTTCATTTGCGGCGAACAAACGCCTAGAACTTTAACGTTTTCGGTTATGTTCAGCCCTGTGTGTCGCAGTTCATATTTAGCTTGATGGTGTTCAGGGGTAATGCTCTGCAAAACTAGTATTAAGTGTATATCTTCAAAGCATCACAGGGGCTCACCATTAGTAATCCATAACCGATGAATGCTCCCACAAACTGGCCAATAAAATAAATAGGAACCTCAATAAAAGCCAGTTGTCCGGTAACAGCTGCGGCTATGGTAATAATAGGGTTTATGTGAGATCCAGAGATATGACCAAAAGTCTGCAATTGATCTTGAATAGAAAAAAATGTACCTACACAAAGAAGAAACTTACCTGCACTGATAGCATAACTGCAAGTCCAAACGCGAAAGAAATCTGTACATGTGGAACATTACCACCAGAAAGTCCTATTGCGCATGACATACATCCCAGGAATACCAAAATTGCGGTTCCGAACAACTCAGATGCACAGAGAATCACCCTCTCGACAGTACTTAGCTTGTCCATTAAAATAAATTTTTCACCTGCAACAAAAACAAATTATTTGTTGATAAATATTTCAGTCAGTTTGTTCTGTTAGTCTTCTGGGCAATAAATATTTTGTAGGTATTAAGGTTGTCGCACAAATCCGTTCCGTCACGTTCGCGATAACGCACACTTATGAGTCTTGACGTAACCTGACGGAACGGGCTAATGTGCGCAGAGACGTTTAATTCAATGCCTTTTATGTTCAACGTTTTTTAGCGGTTCGTAACGTGACGAAACGGAATGGACAAGTGTGCGGCAACCTTTATAAGGTTTTCTGACAATACAGAAGTATTTAGTCAGCAGTTCTCAAATTTTTGACATGGAAGACGATTTAGAATTTCCGGGCATACTTTTGGTTTGCAGAAGAATAAATTTGGAAATTGGGTCCGTAACCCAAGTTACAGAAAACCTAAAGACCGGTGTCCGGTGGAAGTAGAACAGCTAATAGATATTTCGTTAGGCACTTGCCTATTTTTCAATATCAACTCTTCTGGATTGAACCTGCGAAATTATTGGTACTAAATGCCAAAGCAATTAGAATTTTCTTAGTTGTTTTCTACGCCCGAGCTTTGCGAAACAGAATAGGTATCTGCTTTCATTTCCTTGAAAACTAAAGACCAACTCAGACAGGGGGTGTTTCAAAGCAAGCACATGTAAGTATCTTTACCTTCTGCAAAGATAATAGTATTATCTTTGCCTTCCGAAGCTTCAAAAAGTCCCCTACAAGAGCACACTGACGCTTGCCATTATAGAAGCATATGCCGCAGATATTAGTTAGGGGTTTGCAATTAAACAAACAAGTAGGTAAGCATTTTCAAATATTAATAGGTAATGTAAAAAGGACATCTCTGATGTACCTAGTCATATATTGTTTTTTTCGAATCTATCGCTGTAAAATAATTAAAGGTTATCATAGGGTGACAATTTGAAAACTTTCCCCCCCCCCCCATGTCTTAGTAAATAAACGAGATATTTAAAAAAAATCAAAATCCGTTTCGGTAATTCGGAGGGGGAACGCACCCCCTCCAACACCCTGCGCCCCAGCCACCCCAAAATCTTAAAGAGTGATCCCCAATGTGTGATACGTCGTTGGAAAGCTCTGAAAAAATGCTTTCAGAGATTTCCAACGACGTATTACACATGGGGGGTCACTGTTTAAGATTTAAAAGTTGGGGTGGCTGGGGCGCAGGGGGTTGGAGGGGGTGCGTCGCCAACTATGTCATTGTGATTCCTCCTCCGAATTACCGAAACGGATTTTGATTTTTTAAAATATCTCGTTTATTTACTAAGACATGGGGGGGGGGTAAGTTTTCAAATTGTCACCCCGTATAGGTTTTTGGTGTTGCAATGAATTCAGTCTCTTACAAGATATTGAATGTACTTGATGTATTGGTGTTGACCTATAAAATCCTTATCTTGTTTTTGTTAACAGCGTACTACATTTGATTGGTATTTATAGATATCAAAATATTAAAGAGTGTTGTTATTACATAGTACAACGGAGATAAATAAAGTTAAATAATAGTTCTATTTTTATAGTTTTACAACTTGCAAGCGATAAGTTGTCGTTGTCATCTTGCAATTTGGCTTTCAATAGTATTGGTCCATCATTTGGTAAAAATGCAGCGTAGCGGATTTATTTTATTTAATTGATAAAAAAGGCGCATTGTAATGTATTTCTTTAAACAAGAAGCAGAACATCTGTAAGGGTACAAAAAAGAAAGTACGAGAAACAAGAAGGAGAGGCTACATGATTAGCGCGCCACACTGAGTGGATACCCTGTGAGTTGATAGGGAGGCTTTATCATTTCCCTTAGTGCCAATGATCCGTGATTAAGGTTGTCCTTGAACCTGAGGCACGGTTCAACTTTTCCTTGGTTCTTGCATCAAGCGTGCGATTACCATCGATTGCTTGGAGATTGGCAATGCTCTTTTGGCGAGGCCATCTTGGCACCGACCATTAATACGTTTTCAGGTTTCCAGTGGCTTGGATTTTATACTATCCGAATTTGCTGGTACAGTTATATGCAGCATACCCGTAGAAATATTGTAACGTGATTTATAAATTCGGGTTCGATTTATATCAATATTTATTAAACAAAACTAAAACACTATAAAAACCGTACAATTTATATCGATTATTTATATCACACACTTCGAAATTTATATCAGCTTTTCGCGCTCTATGTTTCGTTCGCACTCGATCTCGTTCGATAGTAGACTCCCGCGATGTTCGGTCCGCAACCATTTATACACGCAAGCAATGTAAGTCCCGAATATTCTAGAATACGCGTAGAAAATTCCAGAGCGCTAAAGGCGACGTCACGTCTGGAGCATTTCCGTTACACTGCCCCCTTCTTAATTCTGGACGTCTCGTTCAGAAACTGCGTTAGTATTACTTTTTAATGCCTCGTGTCGGAATCTGCAGACAGAGCCTGCTCGACAAACACCTTTCTTGAAAAAGTAACAGTCCACAGTTTTGCGGAGGGTCGTCCCCTGTGGGTTGAAGCAGCATACTGTAATTCGAACGCTAGTGTTTCTAAAAATCACTTCGATCATGGTTCACACTATTTTTCAGTCCAACCCATCTAAACCACATCCAATCTTCGGGATCGCCAAGCTATTTATGTCATAGTATGCCATGAGTTTCTTTAAGCTTTTTAAAGCAGACCAGAGGTTTTCATAGGTGGGTTTGCCTTCTGACGTTTTCTTTGAAACCAAGTAGAACAAAGAGCGTTGATTATCTTCCAAGCGCAGTACTTTACCCACTCGTGGTCTTTGCTTTAACAACTCGTCTATTCTTCCAAATCTTTTCCGGAATACGGAAGCTATACCTCTACCCATGCGAAGGTCTTCGGCGACACAATGGGCGATGGAAACGTTAATCGGAAGCTCAAAAATATTTTGACAAATTTCCTGAGTAGCGCCAAATCGAGCTTTCTTCCGCTGGGCGTAATTTGACATAAAATCGTTAAAGTTTGGCTCGATCCCAAAGCTGCGTTCCTCTTCTCGAATACCTCTAACTTCTTCGTTGTTGTTGGATCCGGCATATTGTGCGAGTCGATTAATGTGGACAACTTTCGGTTTTCGGTGGTTCATTCTGATACGATATATCACGTCATTTATTTTCTTGATCACCTCATACGGACCTTCCCATTGTCTTTGTAGCTTGGGAGAAAGACCTCTTCGTCTCTGTGGATTGTGCAGCCATACCAGATCTCCAGCTTCAAAAATTTCATTGGCCGAGCGGAGGTTGTATTGATTTTTCATGCGATCGCTGGCAATCTGAATATGACTTCTAGCCAAGTCGTGAATGTCGTTCATCTTCACTCTTAGTTGGTCAACATAATTTTCACCTGCGACATATTCTTCATGGGGTTTACGCCCAAACTCGAGATCACATGGAAGGCGTAGCTCACGACCCAACATAAGGCAGGCAGGAGTCTGACCCGTGGTCTCGTTGACGGCTGATCGATATGCCATAAGGAACAGGTGGAGGTACTGGTCCCAATTTTTCTGATGTTCTGCCACGACTTTTGAAAGATATTTACCCATCGTTCGATTCATTCTCTCCACCATTCCATCTGACTGAGGATGCAAAGGTGTTGTTCTGGTTTTATTGGCTCCTACCAATCGACAAACATCTTGGAACAAAGCCGATTCAAAGTTCCTTCCTTGGTCTGAATGGATTTCTATAGGAACACCAAAACGTGTAAAGAACTCCTTTACCAACACTTCTGCAACTGTTGCTGCCTCTTGGTTTGGAATGGCGTAAGCTTCAGTCCACTTTGTGAAATAATCCATAGCGACTAGGATATATTTATTTCCGCCATCTGTCTCGGGAAACGGTCCTGCGATATCGATAGCAACTCGTTCCATCGGACTACCAACGTTATACTGCCTCATGGGTGCCTTCTTCTTGGAAACTGGTCCGTTTCCAGTAGCACATAACTCACATTTTTGACACCATCGCCGGACATCTTCTTTACGGTTGACCCAATAGAATCGCTCACGTACCCTTTGCAACGTTTTCGTAATACCAAAGTGTCCTCCGGAAGCGCCGTCATGCAATTTTCGCAATACTTCCGACACTTTGCTTCTAGGTACTACTAATTGCAGCGTCGATTCGGTGCCATCTTCACTTTCAAGGGTCCTATACAACAGGTTGTCTTTCAGAGTCGGGCTATTCCATTGGCCCCAATAACTCTTTACTTCAGGACTTGTGGCACTAATGTCTTGCCAGTCTGGTCTTTGTCCGTGGCGCATCCAATTCAGAACAGTTTTTATACTTGGGTCGTTTTCTTGGGCCGTTTTGATTTCGCTTGGCTTCCATTCCTCACTCTCTACAGTTGTTCGCCGCAGATGGCCCATCTTGTCTTCTATTTTAGAACAATGTGTGCAGTTGTCCTTGCACGGTCTTCTTGACAAAGCGTCTGCATTATTGTGGACTTTTCCAGCCCTGTGTTCAATGTCGTAGTCATATTCCTGAAGACGTTCTAACCATCTTGCCACCTGTCCTTCTGGGTTTCGGAACTGCAAGAGCCACTGTAGCGCTGCATGATCTGTCCTTATCAGGAACTTGCGGCCGTAAAGGTACTTATGGAAATGTTCGCATGCCTTTACCACACCCAGGAGCTCTCGCCTAGTCACACAGTAATTCCTCTCGGGTTTCGACAGTACTTTGCTGAAATAGGCAATGACTCTTTCCTGTCCGTCTTGCAATTGAGAGAGAACAGCTCCAATGGCGGTGTTACTGGCATCGGTATCTAGCACAAACTTTCCTTCATTTCTGGGGTAGCCAAGGATAGGTGCGATAGTAAGAGCTTGCCGGAGATGTTCGAAAGCTCTTTGACAGTCTTCACTCCATTCGTACTCATTGCCCTCTTCTGTCAACTTTAATGGTTTGGCAATGTTGGCAAATCCTTTCACGAATCGTCTATAATAGGTGCACAAACCGAGGAAACTTCGAATCTCGTGCTTGTTCTCAGGAATCGGCCGCTCTTGAATCGCTATAATCTTCCCTGGGTCAGCTGTAACACCATCACGAGATACGATGTGCCCCAAATATTTAACTTCTTTTTGGAACATAAAGCATTTCTTGGGACTTAGTTTTAAATTGGCCTCTCGTAATCGTCCAAACACCTCTCTCAGGTTCTTTAGGTGTTCTTCAAAAGTTTTTCCTACGACAATTAAATCATCCAAATTTACCAGACATGTCTGCCACGTTAGTCCCCTTAGAACTGCTTCCATAAGTCTCTCAAACGTCGCGGGGGCATTACACAATCCGAAAGGCATTACTGTGAATTGCCAAAGTCCAGAGCCTATAGAAAACGCTGTCTTCTCTCGGTCTGTCGATTCCATCCCCACTTGCCAATAACCACTCTTTAGATCGAGTGTGGAAAACCATTGGGCTCCAGATAAAGTGTCCAAGGTGTCGTCTATTCTTGGCAGTGGATAGCTATCTTTCTTGGTGACCGAATTTATCAAACGGTAGTCAACGCAAAATCTTGTGGAGCCATCCTTCTTCTTTACAAGCACTATCGGTGATGACCAAGGACTATTCGATGGCTCGATGACACCTTGTTTTCTCATGTCTCTAATAATCTCTTCCGCTTCGTCTCGTTTAGCCAATGGGAGTCGCCTTGGCTGTTGTCTAATCGGTTGGGAATTGCCAGTCTTTATTTTATGGGTGACTATGCTTGTCTTTCCCTTGTCCTGGTCGTTTACCGCGAACACATCCCGAAATTCCACAAGCATATTTTTCACCTTTTGTCGTTGTCTTTTGTCCAAATCTGGGGTGTTTTTAATGACCATATCTATCAGCTCTCTTGGATACTTTCCTTTAGATAGATTTTCCGATTTCACAGAGCGAATAGCCGAGATGGGCACACACTGTCCAACTGCAGTTCGTTTGCTTAGCTTAACAGGACTATCTTTCAAATTCATAATTCGAATCGGAACGCAATTTTGAACTTTTACCAGAGCCCTAGCCACTAGAAATTCCTTTTCGTTTAGTGCTTCGACTATCCGTAGGCTTCCCTGGCGATGTTTACGTACTCGTTCGGTAGTAGACTCCCGCGATGTTCGGTCCGCAACCATTTATACACGCAAGCAATGTAAGTCCAGTACATTCTCGAATGTTCCTACTATCGCGCGCGTAGAAAATTCCAGAGCGCTAAAGGCGACGTCATGTCTGGAGCATTTCCGTTACAATATGTTTCGAAAGTAGTACACCTCTTGTCGATATGCCTATCTACTTTTGCACGGCTTTTGGTAATGAGATGATCTCAATGTACTGATGTCATTTGAAACTTTAACCTCTGACCTTGGCACCGGGAGTTGACCCCTAGGGTCCACACTCGCTTTGCATTCGTATTTAGTAATAACTTATATGGGCATATATCAAGTTTTATTGACTTGGTGTGTATGTGTATATTCTGAGCATTTGAATTTCCAAAAACTAAATTCGAATTCGTTACTTTTATGTCCAAAGTAGGTATACCAAATTTAATTAGAATCAGGCGATCGGCGATTTTCAAATAATTGGAAACCTCTATAGTAAAACCGTTAGTTGCATCCATCAACTGGCCTCTGTGACTCGGTCGCAAACTTTTGTGGGTTTCGAATTTTAAGTTGATAGAAGAAACTCGAAACAAGAGGAGAATGAAGTGAATTTGGATCTAAGCAGACCCGACCATCTCACAATAGTTAAGGTTCCCTAATCGAGTAGGACCTTGATTATAGTCAAATATAGGTTCTACACTAGAGCAAGCTGACTTTTTTTGTAAAGGAAGCTTAAATGGAACGAAACTGCACTATTTACGATACGTTCACATGAAAACTGACAACGTACAAGTTACTTTCCAGATTTGCATCTAAACTCTTTATCTATGGTGATTTATTATTGATGAGTATTCCGAAAATATAACATTTTTGTACGTACGAGTTGCTGTGTTATTAAATAATGCAAGGATAAATAAATAGAAGTCCAAAATATTTGCAGAATATGAGATATCATAAAATTCTTGCATTAATTTTAGAAGACCATTATAAGTCTGCAGTTGGCATAAATTCTTTGCGATCTTTGACTGTATATACAAACCCGACTACATTGCACGAGTCCAATTCTTTTTGAACGAAATGTATTAACCCATAACGGGGAAAGGTATAATTTGTGGAAATCAGGTGCCCAATACATTTTTAAGAGAGACTATCTATGATGCTTCTACATGAGTTATATAGATTCCTTTCTACACGGAGAATTCACTTCTCTTTCAAGTATTGATCACGATGAAGTACTATATCAGACGTTGCCGACATAGATTATGGAAATATTTCCTATAGCAAAGTGGTAGCTAAAACGTCTCTCTCCTCGAAATCGTTAATAATTTTGTATTGGGTGTCTGTCTGTCTTGTTTAGAAACGTACGCATGTTCTTAAGGATTTAAGAGAGGTCGCTATTGTTTTTCAGCTATACGTAGTAACGTAGACTATCGGGTCAAAAAGGTACAGCCCAAAAACGATCTCGAGACTCGTTCAGTATTCAGTTATACCGGGGTTTTAATTTCAGATTTACTAATTGATTATTATTCAAGGCTAGGCCGGATCTATTCGTTTTGCTTGAACTTGCCCTCGAAAATGCTTATAAGTGGACGCATATTTAATTATACTTTCTCGAGTCGATTAACGAATATTTGGCGTTTCACAATCATTTCGTCTAAATCCTTTCGAAAATCTGCTCGTCCAGTTTCATAAAATAGATATCTTTTTACTTCAATTTCGAACCACTGTTTCTACAAAGACCTCCAAAAACCTCTTGTCTAGACCTGCATTATTGTTGCTAATTTTATGGTAACTTATGTAACCAGTTTTAATGTGAAGGTCTTTTATCATTACTTTCTTAACATTTTTCATTTATTTGCGTATTTAAATGAATCATTACATAAAGGCAGTAACACCCACTCACTGTTTCAATTTGGAGACCGGAAGACCACAATGTCGAGGCTGTGCTGTGCCAAATGAAATTTGTTAATAAATTGGGATTTTGAGGTATTACTTGATCACAATGAGTAGAGAAGAACTGGATGGAAAAATGAAGATCTTACGAGATACGAGGGAAAATAAAACAAATAAAAAGGTTTTCGCCCTGAGGCGAGTAACTTCATCGCATTTTCAATGCATTTATCAGTACTTCCCAAAAGGTTTTTTCTTTACTAGACATCTATGGCCAAAATTTCAAAGAAATAAATTGTTGACGTTGACGACGTTGGGCTGTTCGCGCATGCGCACATTTAATTTATGATATACCTATGTATATGCAATACGTTTGTTTTACTAGTTTTTACTAGCGTTGACTTCATAAGCAAAAAAGTTGGCATTTTGCAGTCTGCGCATGCGCATTTGATTTTTACTATGTGCGATGTGTTTGCCCTTACTAATCACATTTGTAGTTTTAGATTTTTACTACATGTGATCATAATATGTCTTCATAAATAAGGAAGTTGGCATTGCGCAGTCTGCGAATGCGCACATCTCATTTTTCCTACATGTGATATGTTTGCCTTTACTAAAACTATCTGTGGGTAAAATTTCAACAAAATATATTAATAAAAATAAAAGTTGATATTGCGCCGGTTGCGCATGCGCATATTAATCGTAAAGATTTTTCTTGGCTCAGGTGCCGGAGCTATAAGCTACCGAATTTTAAAAAACTTAAATATATTCAAAACTGTAGGAGTACTTAAAGCCTCGGACGGGCGGACTGACGGATGGACAGGCGAACGGACAAAGAAAATGGCTGCAATAACGCACCTAACTTCGTTAGAAAATGGGCTAAAAATGACAATTTCAGAATAGCCCTATATTCTGTTAGTTACAAGAGATACAGAGAAATGATTATTACAAAAGTTTCTTTCTCACGATTGTTGAAATAATCAAAATAATACAAAAATTTAATATTTGAAATTTGTATGTATTTATTTGAGTCAGTTGAACGTTTTTTTAAATTATTTAAATCTTCTTTACTCTTTTTCAATTTTGTGTATGTTTCATTTTTGTATAGTGTTCCATTCTAAAAAATTAAATAACTTTTTTGCCTCACCCCGTATACTTCCTTTGAAAAGGGTAGACTATTTAACAATCAAACTTGAAGACGTGAAATAAACATTTTTCTCGATAAATATAGGGCTATCTCTTAAGCGAGCGAATATTTTCAAATTTTGTTGTCATTATTTCAAGTTTGACCCAAAAAGAGCACATGACCCCTACATTAGTTTTTTGATAGCAGTAATAATTACGGAGATACCCTATAAAATGTTGAAAATGGGACACCCTGTATATTCGTCGCTAATGTAATCATCTTCACCCAATTCCTGCAAAAATCTGTAACATTCTTTCGTTAGCACATTGCGATTTGCACATTTGAGCACACATTGATTTGTCGTTTGTATAGTACAATAGCAACATGGTAAGGAGGGTGTTACTTTAGGATAGCTCGTACCATCTATAATTGTACGTATTTTACACGACTGCTCATCAATTTTCAAAGTCTAGTTATAAATCCTTAAGGTAACGTATTTTTCTCAAATAACTTTGTAAATATCTTTTTTGTTTAAAATACCAATACGTCAATATCGATTGAGAGGGGTGCTTTTATTTCCTGCTACCTCACTTTTTACTCAATGTTGACCTTCTGTTCATGTTAGGTTGGTATCACTACCTAATTAACCAAGTGGGATAGGTACTTGATTTTTCAGAATGACAAACTCTTATAAAATGTAATATTAAAAAATGCAAATCAATTTGATAATGGGTCTAAAAAAACCGAAACGTCGGACTTAAATTCTCATCATGCTAGTTTATGAGGTAGAACAAGTCGGAATAAGAAAAAAGAAAGTGTCATTTGTTTTTAAAAATGTTCAAATAAAGTCACGACAATCATTTAACCGATATCGTATCTCTTACGGTTTTCAAGATCCCAATCCTCGAACTTAGGACACCTTGTACATCAATGAGTGAGATATCGGTATATTATAATATATGGGCCACAACTCACATTTTGATTTACGATATTCTTAGATTGAGAGAGGGCAATTGACAGTAGTCAACTGGGTAGTATTGTTGGAAGTAGGTACTGAAGGACATTGGTATAGACTGGAGAGATAGAAGACTGTTGAGAGGGCTGTATAAAAACCAGAGTGGTCAGACTGAATGGGGAAGAAACTGAAGTGAAGTGAATATAGTAAGAGGAGTGAGACAGGAGTATAGGACACTCCTTACCGATGCTTTTCAACATCTATGCAGAAAAATTATTAGAAAAAGTGGAAAAGGAAATTTAAAGAATGTAGGATAGGTGGTAACAACATAAAGACAATAAAATACGCAGTCCACACGGCAGTACTTGTAGAAACAGAAAATGACCTACAAAAAAATGATGGATAAAATAATATTGGTTGGAAGGGAGTTTGGAATGAAGGTAAGAGAATTAAAGATACAGTTAGAAGAAGTACAGATAGTGCAAGTATGGTCATTTAAAATCCCGACAGTTATTATAAAATCGAACAGAAGTTGTATAGAGGGTGTAAAGGGTAAAATATACCAAGGAAAGACAGCATTGGGAAAGGTGAAAAGATTGCTTACTATTGTAATAATAATAATAATTATAATGACATTTATTGAGTTTTAAGTAAGACAGTATCTTAACCCATTTATAAAAAAAAAAGAACAACTCAATAGGGCGGAGTTCAGACTGGAGCTACCAAGATAACCCCATCTGCTCTACCACTCAACCCTTCAACAATCTGTATTAATTACAGTGACAAGAACAGTTGTTATTAAAGACCCAGTAAAAGCAAAAGCGCAGACTGCTATCTATAGCTAAAGTACAAAAATTTATAAAAAAGTAAAGAAAGAATGGTGTTGCTAAGCATGTTTCTGTCTTTCAAGGAGTCTGAGATACAATTTCTTTTTGAATGCATTAGTAGATAGTTGTTTAAATTAGTTGGCAATTCATTACAGGGGTTGGCTATATTATAACTGAAGGAACGTTTAAAAAGTATAAACCTTTTACTCGCTTTTAAACCTTTAGTTGGAAACCAAGACTGGCATGAAGATATTATTTGCATTTAAGAAGGAGAATACAAAAAGTTTTCCTAGTGAGAAATATGTTAAAAAAATGAATTGAAATGGATATAATCTTGAATAAACGCTTTTTTTTTATTATTTTCATTTCTTAGATAAGAGGAGTGGTATTTTTCCATATAAAATATGTTTAATTGTTTAATTTTGATAGTGCTGAGGGTATCCTGTATTTGCACTATAGATTTTCATTTCTCTGTGTTGTTGGTCGACATTTTATTCTATTAATTGATTTTGGCACCTCAAAAATGAGGTAGGTATTAATTAAACATTTATTTTGCGCTTTATTCGCATAATTATCGTAAAAACACCAGAACTATTTAATATTTTTATTGTAAATATTCTGTCTACTACCATTGTATTTCTACTACCTACTGATTTTTTTAGGAAGATTCCGTAAATTTATTTTCACAATATTTACATTTCATTGAGTGTGGCGAAATGTGCATTTATTATAAAGTTAAGGGGCTAAAGGTCGAAATTGTATGAATCAATTCAAAGATCGAGATACTCACATTCCGATCAGTTGATTTATTTTTCTATTACGTATTACTAATTCCTTTGCTTCCGGTTTGTTCAGTTTTTCTACACTGATACCAGAAAATTAATAATATGAAATTATTGCTATAACCTATAAATAAACAATGCCATAACTGAGTATAACCATATTTCAAAATCTTGTTTTGTGATAACGAAGGTTATCATCGACGATTCACTAACATGTAACGTGATTTAACTAAAAAGTTATTTTACTGTGCGATTGAAAAATTCCATATATCTGCGAATTAGAAATATCCTAAGCTGTTCTGATGAAGACTTTTGGAAAATAGTTGGAAAACCAGTCTACGATTTATTTTTAGTTACTAAACTTGCAATATTGTTTTGTACAGTTCGGGCCTTGGAGGGACATTTAAATGACAAGAATTTGGACCTTAACTGACCGTAACCCATTTATTGCACCACTTATCTGTTGAAATTACAGATAAAACTACCTAGGCTTCCTTTTTAAACAGTGTCTCTGTATAAAACCCTGATTACATCACAATATAGTAACGAATATCAAAAATGGATGCACGAGTATGCACACACAACTTTGGACACGTTTTTAAATGAAACACTTACAGCCAACTTAAAGTTTTTAGATAACTGGAGTACCTAACGCAAAACTTATTCTGATAATGATGACTACCTGCACAGTACTGGTTTCGGAGTACAGTTTCGGAGCACGTTTTGCTATCTAATTAAACGTGGTATCTTTATCAAGAACTAATTTGATGTATGATAGCGAATCCGAAGTTCTGATTAAGTACCTACACGTTTTCGTAACTGTACTGTACACAATTTGTTATCGTTAACACCAATCCAAGATCTCTTCTTATTTAAACAACCTACGTGCACTCCAAATTGTAGAAAATTTCTGAATAACTTCGCAAAGAATTACAATACCTACAGTTGTATACCTACATATAGTACCTATTTTACATTATTCGCACGTTTAGTATTGTGGTAACGGGGTTATGGAGTCTAAAGAGCATTGTCTTGCGTATAATATTTCATTTGTTTATAACAAGTCTTGCTGGTAACTTTGTTATGATACTGTAGGGAATATTCCAGAAATCCGGATAGACATCGAGGCACCATGAAAGATTAGTCATCGGCGATAAAGAACGAAGGCGGATGTGAAGTAAGTAATCTTTCCTAGAAATATGACGTGTTTGTTCGAGAACGTTCTGAATCGTCCTTGAGCTCTTCCGAACATTCTAAGAACATTCTAGAAAGAATGTTTTGTGTAATATAAGCAAATGAAATTGTGTCTCCACTAATTTTTAAAACTCCTAAGTTCTAGTAACTCCACTGTAGATTCGAATTCTACTTATATGCCGTTGGGAATTTCATGATGATGGTCATTGGAAGAATTTGTATAAATCTAACCCTAGCGAAGGTTAGTACTGTTAAATTTTTAATTATTTTATAATCGCCAGATCATGAAATTTTATAGTAGATGTTAAATTAATATTTTAATAGGTTTGAGTGAGTAGGCTAAGTGTCTTTTTAACAGTAAAGGTAGAGAAATTGATCACTTTAACGGTAAAGGTAGATTAAGAGAGACAAATCATTGTGCATTCCATTGCCATCTGTCATTCCTATTAAAAATGGGACGCGGAGCGCGATATAAAATAAAGTTCAGAACAGACTACAACATTGTTTCCATGGAAACGACGGTAAAACCTAAGTTTGCTATTTTGGACGACTAAATTAAATACCTATAGAACTTAAGTTATATTTGTCATTGCTTACATTGTCAATTTATTTGTCAATAGATATTTTAGAATACATTCCGTGTTACCAACCCAATGGTATAAAGTTTCCACTAATACATAGGTAACACATAATTCCTACTGAACAAGAATCTGATGACTTGACAGTAGAGTAGGTAGTTCATCGTGGACAGTAGTATTTAGTGACACAGAAAGTAACTAACACTTACCAGATACACCTGTAAATGCGTTTTCGGAACTTCAATTTTAAGGACTTGAGATTCAATAATTACACTCGAAGATCAAATAAGTACCTATAGGTAACGTAGTGTAATCCACTTACTAGAATCGAGAAAAATATAATTATAGCAAAGAAACTAAAATGCTTCTAAATGATGTAGGAAATCCGTAAATAATATCTGCCAATCTGATAATTGCCAATATAAACGGTAAATTTTGGTTTCCGGCCGATAGCAACTCATTTCTGCAATGTAGATATTGGTAATACGCACTCTCGCCTATGCTCAAACGCAGTGAAAGCTACCATTTTTGGTCTTGATTATTGATTAATAAGTTCTTAGCCACGAAATTATTAGGTTAGAATCGGTCTTCGTATTTTCATCTTTAAAGTCCTTTAACCCTTTTAAGGCTTATCACTTGGCTACAAACACCGGAATGCCTTGCAGTTTGTGATGTCTGCTGCAGTGTGTGTTGTTCGAGGTGTTGTTCCATATTTCTGTGCCCTCGTTTTGAAACAGCCTCTAGCCCAGCGGTATTTGCGACACTTCTGTGATCGTAGTAGTCTTGTGATTCCTCCCCAAAAGCTGTTATACCAGCGCATCCGCGGTCAAAATTATGGCTTTGATAACAAAAATATATTGTAATTGTGTATAGTTTCCTAAATATCTCTTTTGTGCCATTGTTCTCCCTAATTAAACATTAGTTAGTGCATATCCAAAAAAACAAAATCTAATCTTTGTCTGGAAAGTTGATGGCGAACATTTTTTGGAACTGTTGCACAACAATTGCATCGGATCCACAATGATCGATATGTTGAAGCTTTTATCGCAAACCGAGTGACCTCTTAAAATTATCTCATCACTCTCCAATCCCGAATTAGCACATGAGAAAAAAAACTACCTTAGGGGCCACAAATTAACCCAGCGCGGTAGCGTGTTCTTTCAAATGCAATTTTTTTTGTGGAATGAAACAGTTAGAAAAACGCTGGACTAAATGTGTTAGTGTACTCGTAGATGGTGGTTACGTAGAGTCGTAGAGTACACAAAACAATTTAGTCGAAGATGATCTTTTTCAAAAGGAAAATCTCAAAACGTCATAGTAACTCGTTTTTAGCTTTGATACTTCAGAACACGACTTTTAATTCGGCTCATATTCAATGGCACTAATCCTCGCGTGGACATATATTGGCGCAGCTTTGACATCACTGCCTCTTTTCAAGTTAGACGAGGAGTGGAATTTCATTCAAAAAATTTCCATAAAAACTATTTATTTTGACTGTTTGACAGTAAAAAGCAACCTTCACAAAACAAGGTATTGGTCCTCTCACCTATTTTTAAAGATTTGTCAGTATAACAGTTAATGGGAGATAATTATATACAAGCGCAAGAGCTCAGTGTTTATTTAAATAAGACCGCAATAAAGATGTGTTTATTGTTTAAATAAACAGAGCCTTTTTATGAGACGTTTATTTTATGAATGACCGATTTACTACGCGTAGAAATGAAAAATTATAAACAAAATTCAGAGGGCAGTCTATGAGTCTACTACGATTAGTTTACATGACGACCAGTCAGGTCTGTCAGACAGAATGCAGACATTGCACTCCTTATGAACTTTTACGCGACGTTTTTACAGTAGATTTTTCGCATTGTCATTAGACAATATTTAGTAAAAATACCCGTCCTTACAATATCCCACAGAGAACAAATTCATCTTCACTATCCGCCCCTAAACACTTTTTATTGCACAAGTCTCGATGTACTCAGTAGAGTCCGAATTTGTGGAACTAATGGCCTCTTGACCTCTTGAAAAATTGATCTACACTAGAGGACGCCCGATCTAAGAGTTCGAAAATTAGATCTTAGTGAATCCCGAGGTGAATCCTTTATGAGGATGGCATAAATGTACGTATAAATGGTGTTCCAGGAACGGACCATGGAATAGTACGCACCTTCCAGTGAAAAATAGCGGAAGACATGGAAAGGTGGACGAATATCCCTACGTATTGTGCCGATTACTAAATTTGTATTATATATACATCTAGGGAACCGTTCCAAAATATCTCAAGCATTTTTTAAATGAATTATGTAATTTAAAACCTCTTTGGCCCGTGCAACTTTCTGGGAAGTTTTCATAGTATTATTTCTCAAAATCTTACCGAATTAATGCGCGTGATATTTTCTTTAGGGAAACCATTTTTTGAAAGAGCAGTTTGATAATATCCCTGTAATTTTTAGAGCACCTTCTTGAAATTTGGGAATATGTTGATAGTTTGAGACATCTCGAACTACATATTTTGCAATACATACTTATAAAACTTCTTTGGATAGATGCAGGATGGAGGGACGGAAAGGCCACGATTGTTGTCAAATACCTATGGAGTATTTTTCTTATAGTACACCTGTGCCAATCTGATCAAAGCGTCTGGTACCCTTTTGACATTTTTATGCATTTATTTTCTTTGATTTCAAAAATGTATCGTTGTGTACCTATAGTAAAGATAAACCTATATAAACACAATTTTGGTCCCGAAAACTAACATGTATAAAATGAAACAAATGAATATTATATAATGATGTAAGTACTGCAATTATAATTGTAAGGTGGTAATTACAATTTAATTGCATATAGCATGCACAGAATATAATCATCAATTTACGGCATAATGAGTCAACCGCATAATAATATAATTAGTGTAAAATAGCGCAACTGCTACCGTGTAACACCTGATCATTCTTGTAATTTTATCAATTATGGTGACATTTTTGCAAATCAAGATTTTGTAATGATTATACAAACTAAGGAAAATATTAACCACCTAAATGAATGATAATTTTCCTGGTATCTCTGTATGATTTAATCAAATTATGACAAAAGCCAAGGATAATTGTAGAAACAAGTTCTTCCTGGATATGCAAAACCTTAATTACGATATCATGTTCTTCTAAAGTGGAAGTGAGGCACTTATAAAGTTGCAATTATAAACTGTGGGAAACAATGCTCAAATGATGAGAATCTAACTAAATTACAATTACTTATTGTAGATTAGAACTACTGGCAAGTAGGTATCTTCGGAGATGCAAAGAATATGGGCCCTGAACAAGATGAATAATAAAGACATTATACCTACATGATGGCCCTGAGTACCATATCAAAAACGATATAGCATCTTTCACTGAACTTGCTTGAGCTTTATGCGATATATCTATCACAACAAATTTCGAAATCTGCAGTTCTAAAATGGCGCAAGAAGACAAGGTCCGAATGATGTCACTCATACAAATAAGGCACGAACGAGATAAAGTGTAAGGTCAATTCAATTTTGATGTGTTACCTTGTACCTAGATGCTTCGGGTCACAAGTACAAGCAGTTGTGTCCCTTTTTCGAAAAATAAGTGCTCAACTCTTAAAAACCGATCTTGATTTCTAGTACGTTACCGTAAAATTCGACATTTATTGCTGGTCTTGTAAACCAAACTCAATTGCTTGATGTTTAACATATAACATATTTTTTTGGAGCCCTCTAAGACTTTATGTAACAAATTCATTACGTTTGCAACCCGTGCTGCTAACCGTGCAGTAATGGTTCTTGGTTTATTTTTTTAATGTTTGTAGACGAGAGAACTTATCGGAATGTGGAACTATTTGAAGAAAATTTGTAATTGTGAACACTTCGTATCTTAACGTATCGACTCTATTTTACTGTTATTTAACATCACCTTGACAATTAATTAATACTGACACTCCTCCATTTGAATAGCAAAGTGGTAGTTATATAGATAGATTGTACTGTTTACAAACATTCAGCATTCTTCAAAAAATTATTTCTACGCGTAGGTTTAGCAACTTTTGAGAGGGCGTCTTTCCAATTAAGAAAGTTAACATCGGCTAACTTGGTTATGAATGCATTTACATGCTTATATTTAGCTTCCGGTTTGCCACGACAGTCATCTGAAGTGATTTTGAACTAAATTGTCACCCACGCATTTGATTCATGTAGCTATTTTGTGTAGTAACTGACAGACAACATTAATGCAATTCCTAATAATTGATACTTTTGTATTCCGTATAACCAAATGAACTGGCTAACAACCTTTTGGATAGCTATTATTCCATCTGTCTGTTCGTACATAGATTTTAAGGCAAACAGTTTGACGTAAGACTGTTTTTTTAAGAACCTAACCCAGTACTTCTATAACTTGGAAATTATGTAATTTCTAAATTTTAAAGATTTAAAAAACTATAAGCTTGCCGATTGTTCGTATATTAAAAAAGGTAAGGGTAGATCTATTTTTTATATTGAGATTTTGAGATTATTAAATTCCGAAAGCCAAAAATTTTCAAAAAAATGAAAATAAAAAAGTTTGGATAAATCGACAATTTTAAATATTAGAAAGATGAAAAACTTCAAAAACAAAAATTCGAAGCAGAGAGCATTACAAAACACAAAGCTTCAGAAAAATCACAATATCCAGAAAAAATACGAAAACATCCAGCAAGTGTAAAAGTTTTGAAAATTAATATTTTGTCAATGAACAACAATTGCAAATGCGTGGGAAAATTTTTCAGTACATTGATTAAATTGACTACTAATACCTTAAACATTTTTTTTAGTTTATTGGTTCATTTATAGTAAGTTTATTTTCTAATATTTTTTTCTTAATCTTCATTAGTTTCCGAGATACCGTCCAGGGGTGCCTTCGTTTTATATAAGAACCTTGAAGATTAGGTCGCTGGGGTCTATTTTTTTATGTAATTTCCGCTCAGAGCCATTTCGATCATATGGTGTGGATTTGTCCACCCAGAGATATGTGGACGTCTATAGCTAACACCAAACAGATAAACATTGCCTTTTATGTACCGTGGTAAACCAAATTAAGTCACTTCTGTTATTTTGGCAGAACTGGCGGTGTATAATTTCCGAGTTCCGACTCTCCGTTCTCTAGATATTCGCATTTGAACCCCGACATTACAGACAAATTCGGCTATTTCATAATATTATCCATTTGGTTTGATATTATTTGATTTGAAGGACGGAATATCAATACTTTCGCTCCATAAATAAAAAATTTCCTGTGGCTAACACAGATACCACCCGCAAACATTCGCATACGCCATTTTGCCCTTTTATGTCTAAGAATGTGTGTACCAAATTTGATTCCAATCGGTTCAGCCGTTTAGCCGGAAATGAGAGTACATACACCAGACCGACAAACCGACCGACGTTATCGAAATTTTGTTTGATTCGGATTCCTGGTGCTTTAAAATTAAAACGTGTTAAAACCGCAGCCTTCTATCAGTATTGCATTAGCAAGTTTTGACTCCACCATTAGTAAGATCTTGTCGGGGGCTGCCACATTCCTATTGTCGGGACCCACTTCTGACGTCCCGTTCACCCGCAATTCGAGTTTTGGTGGGTTTCGCCAAAAACCCTCCACAAACTAATATTCAATTGTTGAGGCACTTCTCATAGCTCGACACACGAAAAAGAGAGACCGCGATTCGAGCTTTAAGAAACTTGTGGGCGTTCAAAGTCGTCTGCCCCTCGAAGCGCCCTGCGCAGGAGTTGTGCGCATTTACAAGTTCTTTCCGACGACACCAATTTGAAAAAAATAGGACCGAAGCTGTAGAAGAATATAGGAAAAAAACTGAAAAATCAACTTGTACAGCTGTAGTTGCTACATCTAGCGTGTTATTATGGAAATTCTGATAACAGATTTATTAAAAAAAGTGCCTATACATAGAACGTGCTAAAGGGAACCATTTACCTTCGACCGTTTAAGCTAGGGAAAGCGAAAACGATATTTTATATTTTTAGTTTTTCGGTCATGTCAGTTATTCTCAAAGATTTTTTTCGCAAATTTCAAATGCGTTTTTTGGAACTTTTGAAAATATTACAACAAAATATGCGGGCAAATGTGCGCGTTTTTAAACACAGATTATTTAAAGTATGTATGTCTATATACAGGCTGTAATTTAAAAAAACCATATTTAATAACAACAATACTACAAAACAACCATAATCAAATCAATTTGTCCCCCTAAATTCAATGATTAACATCAATGTTACTTTTGATTGGAATTTTTCACAAAAAATTAAAGAAGGTAATTTTTCAAAAGCATGCCATGGAAGTAATCCTCGGTACGCATCGAGTGGAACAGAAATCGTGAGCAAAAAAAAACAGTATGTCTCTATTACTACAAAAATGCTATAAATCACCACCGAGATCACCACAATTAAAATGCTGTTAATGCTACAGAAATTGCTCAAATTGGCAACCATTTTGTTCAATGCATCGATTTATTTCCGTTTTTGGGTATTTTACACAAAAGTTCTACCGATAATAAGTAGACCAGCCGACAGATTCGGAAAAGTGGGGTTAGGTCGGTCGCTTAGGTGGAAAAAGGTCGGAAGTGTATGAAATTTTGGTGCTTCGAAAAAACGGGGTAGGTATTTTTCTGATACCAGGCATAAATAGTGGTTACTGAACCTGGTGAATCCATGTTCGTGCAAATTCAAGTATTTTATTTGTGAAAGAGAAGTTGAAGCAGGCGAAGTAACTTTAGAGTGAAAGTCAGAGGGGTTGCCAGACTGTCCAGTATGAAATATGAATATGAAAAGAAGACTTTCAGAAGCAGATGAGTTCCTGCATTGGTTCAGTGACTCCACTCGAAATTTCCTCAACGCAAAGCCTAAATGCATTTTTAACGAAAATCGTACGTGGTTATTGAGTCTACATTGAATTCATTCATTTTGACAATTTCCCAACCAGATTGGCAGATAAATGTACCTAGATATGTTGGGCATGGTTCAAATGCACGAGCTAATGCGTTTCCACGAATGCACAACGAAAGCGGTGACGCGTCATGAAATTATATTTGTTGGTTATCTAGTTTTGATACTAGATGTGGTACTAGAACCACAAGGCTACGAATTTTACAAGGAAAAGCCACACTTGGAAGTTTTCGCCTCTGCATCTCTATCTGGTTGTACGAGAAAATTCTCATGGGCTGTAATGTAAGCTTCCATGTACGTCTTATATAGTAGAAGAATTTCAGGTGCAACGGACAAAGCAAGGCAACAAGAACAAATGGGAAACATTCACTGTGACTTGTGTGATATTCATTGGTAAATTATTTCCACAAGCGGAAGCATACTAGACAAATGTTTCATGGCAAATGTACACAAGCATTTGCCAGAAGCGATCATCACCTACTAATCTATTAATAACTCAAGGTATTTGAATAATCAAAGATACTACCTATCGTTGATGTTATATAGCTGCGCATAATTACCTTCATAACTGCAGGAAACTTTTCTACAAAAATCATTACACCTATTAATTCTGTTCATTAGCAAAATGAGAATTACTGTAAAATAACATTATCGGTCATTGAAAGTATTTGCCTCGAAGAAAAATGAAGTATATATCTGTGATCAAATCAAAGTCAAAGGACACATTGGAGAACAGTTTCCACTTTTAATATCAAAATATCATAAACTTACTAGAACAATTATGCTTTAATTTATTTTCAGTTTTTAGTCAAGTTCATAATTGACAGTTGGAAAATAGGCAGAATTTTTTATACCTTCAAACGATTTATCTTTTAACATAAGGTTAAGAAATGTGATTGTAAATGTTATCTAGTTTGGTTTTTTTGGTACTATTATCACATTGGCAACAGAAGTTATGGTACGATGCATGTCGGCCTATTTCATCTTTGATAGCGGTGCGCCGTTTTTTTATACGTGCATCCCAATACTCATACAAAATGATACAAGGTTAATAACACCATACAACAAAAGCTTCAATAATTCATTGAGTGGCACGATTGTTTAACAATAAATGACTTTAATACACCGTTCCGATTTTCTGCAGAATTTATATAAGCAAAGATGAGCGCCACGAAAGCGCAAGTTAATTATAGTACAGTTAGATTTTTCGAACAGCTAATTTGCGAAACGAAATACTCTAAAAAGAGGTCAATATTAATAATGCAAAGCTGCGAAGATGCCAAATCTGACAGTAACAATTAAAACATGTTTGTCAGTTAAATTAAAAAAAAAGTTGGTACGTACTTATTTTTCCCATTTTTCCACGTTCAAAATAACCGAAAAACTGTTAAACTGACTTTTCCGAAGTACGCGTTTCAGCGCGGCTGTAACTGAACTACCACCTAACTTTCGATTTTCCTCAAGAAAACTGATAGTGGAACGGTCACAACTGAACTATGATCTCATATCAAATACTGGTGGGAATGTGTTTATTCGAATGCGTATGAAAAAAATTAATAATTAATCGAATAAGATCATTTACACAAAATTAACATTTTATTAAGTGTCTGCATAATCAACAAGTGTTACGTGGGATGATTACCGACAGTACACACGGAGCGACAGTTTGTTAAGTAATAGTAATCGATACAAATTTACGATCGCAACTTCTCAAATAAGAGCGGACGTTGATTATTTAGTAATTAAAAAAATTTGTACTACGGGAAGTGTTACAACGATACAATTAAGTGCACGTAAAGAAACTTCGGAATAAACGTGACATGAAAGGTTACTTCCTTTTTATAAAGAGCATAATAAAGAACGAGAATGGTTTTGTCGGTCCTTGTGAGTTATTTAAGAACATTTGTCGGGTCCACTTAGCTTTTCGAGTGAAATAAAAGTGATCCCAGACAATATTAAAATCTGGCTTTCTACCAGAACTACAATGATATAAATAAACTACGATGTGGATTGGATATGCTAAAATTGATTGTGCCGAGTTGTAAAAAATAGTAAAGAAAGCGAAAGCAGTTGGCTTAATACCTCAATCGATATTACGCATACACGAGTTACTACATGTGCAAGTAATAGTAGAAGCACAATTGTTTTGTTTGATAAAGGAAGCTAAAATTCAACCACAAGCTTCACTATAAAGTCTCGTTCTGTCTGTCATTCTGTTTCAGTTATCACCAGTGCCAGAATCAATAAATAATCAGTCACTGTATGGAGATCACTCGGTACAAAGCGCAAGCGTACCCCGGGGGCCGGCCAAAGGGGACCTTCAACTCTTAACAGCAATTTTGCTTTTTGAGTTATCAACTTCTGCAAATAAGAAACCCACAGAGTGAAATTTCGATTATTTGAAATATAATAAATTATAAAAACTACGAAATGTTCTCCTGGGAATCAATTATTTCCTAATTATTTAATGTACCTATCCTGTCTCATCTATTCGATATTTACCCGTTTCCGTACAAAAAATGGTCCCTAAAAATCAGTCTTCAAAAGGAACGCCTTTTGCGTGGTATGCGTGTTAATCTTTGAAACTCTTTGGGAAAGACATATAGGACAAAGCACAAAAAAGAATGCACAATTTCAAATTTGAAAATTTGTATCTAAGGTAACTAAATGTATTCATTTAGTAGTAAACAACAATTTAAAAAAAAGAAAAAAAAAGAAATGATGTTGAAATGATTGTATTTCCTATTTTTAAATTATATTGCAGGTATAATAAAAAATATTATAAGATACACGTGTATAATTGGTCTTTAAAGTACTTGCAACGTTAAAGGCACTCCGCTTCGCGTCGTGCCATTAAACTCGTTGCGCGTGCTTTAAAGACTTGATTATACACTTGTATCTTAATATACTATTTTTAGTTTGTACGTCACCGCAATTAAAAATCAAAAT
Source organism: Photinus pyralis (assembly GCF_008802855.1). Lineage (NCBI taxonomy): Eukaryota > Metazoa > Arthropoda > Insecta > Coleoptera > Lampyridae > Photinus > Photinus pyralis. Next base: position 2,210,747 of record NW_022170596.1, read on the forward strand.
TTAGATTATAACATGTCAAAAATGAAGTGCTGCGGTGTTAAGAACACAGATTTAAAAGAATCAGGTTATTTAAATAGGGGATGTACTTAGCAACATTTTCGTGTTTCAGTTTGTCCTTAATTAGTAGAACTGATTTTGTTGAGTTTAGTGAGTTTAGGTACATGCATCCTAATTAAACAAAACTAACCCTTAGCCTTATTAGTTCAGCCTCTCCAAGGGAAAGATCCTTACCATTCATCCCATACATATTTTTTGATTATTTTTGATTTATTTTTAACTCTATTGTACTCTGGCAAGTTGTAAAATGTTGTTTTTGCTCTGAAATTGGAAAGGTTATGTCTTTCTGTTGAGCAAATAAAGGATTATTATTATTATTATCTTATATACCATTGAAACAACGCAACATACACCGCGCGCCGCTTACACTTTCGCTATTTAATGAACGAAAAATTGTAAGTTGACGCGATAAAAGGTATAGAGATCAGCGTCTGCATTACTTTTTAGCGCATTTCCACAAAAAAAAAAAAAATGCGCTATTGTGGCCACTTTGTCCGTCCGTCCGTCCGTCCGTCCGCTAACTTTGCGACGCTACTAGTTTTTTATCTTAAGAGCTATTGTTCTACTTTTTTCGCTATTTGGTTCGTTATGGTGTCGAGTCTTGTACCAAGGAAGGAATTTTTTCTGTACCGCTTACAAAAAAAGTTATTGTAAAAAAAACAAAAAACCGTTTTTTACATGTTCCATAATTTTACACTTTTGCCGTTTATTAACGATCCTAGAGATCGTTTATAATTTTGCATTGCTATCTGTCGCCTGCCGGTTGGTCTCTCCGTCTGTTCCTTTGTCTGTCTGTCCATCTATCTGTCCGTGTGAACGATAACTTTGTTTAGAAATGTTCGATCGCGTTTACATCTCCGTTAGTTATGAACTGAATTGCATGAAATTCAATATGGGCATAGATTTAGCCATATAATACGCAATGCCAAAAGTTGGATCGAATCGATTCAAAATTCACAGTGCCCTTTTCGCATCTCGACCATTTATAAACCGAATTGCAAACTTTTTTACTTATAAAAGTATTTGAATGAAATTTGATACATAGGCACTTGGAATAAAGGAAAATCAAACGCCAATTTCAAAATTTGGTTTTGCGCATGCGCAGTGCCAACTTTTTTATTTATGGAAGAATTTAAACGAAATTTGATACATAGGCACTTCGATAAAGGAAAATCAAACGCCAATTTCAAAATTTGGTTTTGCGCATGCGCAGTGCCAACTTTTTTATTTATGGAAGAATTTAAACGAAATTTATCCATAGGCACTTGGGATAAAGGAAAATCAAACGCCAAATTTCAAAATTTGGTTTTGCGCATGCGCAGTGCCAACTTTTTTATTTATGGAAGAATTTAAATGAAATGTGATACATAGGCACTTGGAATAAAGGAAAATCTAGCGCCAGTTTCAAAATTTTATTTTGCGCATGCGCCGTGCCAACTTTTTTATCTATGGAACTATTTAAGTGAAATTTGATACTTAGGCGCTTGGAACAAAGGAAAATCTTAGTTTATTAGTTAGTTATAGTAAATTAGTTTTAAAATTTAGGTTTGCGCATGCGCAGTTCCAACTTTCTTATTTAGAAAAGCATTGAAATGAAATTCTTCTCATAAACTGAAATTGAAGTAGCACGTCAACAATGGATTGCCCATGTGCAACGCTATCTTTCATATTTGTGGGCGGATTTTTACGATTTTAACAGAAGTTGCATCTTACAAATGGGAAATGAATGCAAGTGGAAATGCGCTTTATGTAAATCGTTTACGATTAATTTTTAACTTGTTAATCTTTATTCGTATAGTCACCAACACCTTAATTGAAAAGTAAATCTTAGTAAATAAAAACACCTGTCATTGATGACTAGGCGATTCTTCTAGAACCCCCCAAATTATTTTTTAAATGTCGTGTTTAACTCCTCAAAACGCATTTTTATGGGTCTAGCATCCAAGACGGCCAATCTTGCATTCTAAATGGGAACAGTATTCAAGATATCACGGCTACCACCCGGACAACTAACTGGCAGTCGTCGTAGAAAGCGTATGACTTGCCTAAAACTGCAAAATAGTTATTTACCTAACAAGTTCGGTAAGTTAATTTTCCCGCATGAGCACTTTGTTTGCAGCACGACCGTAGGGAGTGCTGCATTTAGTGCGAATGCGGGAAAATTCTTTCCGAAAGAGTTAGGTACAATATTTTTTGTAACGAATTGCGTAAAAAAGGTCAAAATTAATAAAGTTTTGTAAATTAGCTTTTTTTAAATCATGAGTTGGTAACACAATCATATGTTTGGTTGGTAACATAATTTTGTAACTACCCACTTTTAATAATGCACTGGTCACATTTAAAACTTCCACATCTTTGGTTAATACATATTTTGCCTTTGCAATGAGTGCTACTGGTCACGGCATTGCATCGTTTGCACTGAATATCTTGAGTTGCGTAAATACACTCGTTACATTTAAAATCCTTGGAAGCTTTGTGTGTGTTAATATGTGCTTTCTTAAACTGCATATGCGAATAGTTGCAGAATATCACTGGTCACATTTTAAGACGTTTTAACAATAAATTTTACTTTTTCTTGAGTTCCAATTCTGAAAAATAATTTGATTGCGTTATAAGTTCTTGTTTATATATTTACGTAAAACTTAGTGTACGTCTGTTTCCGATTAATCGCACTAAATAGGTACTCTCAACCAACGGTTTAATTGATTTTACAGCAGATGACAGTTAACCATGACATGACGTTCGTTGACTTCAATAAGTACTACCAACCGAAGAACGCGCATAACCCCTTCTCTCCAGCGGAAACTAAAAAACACCGCGATGCGGGAAAGTCGTTTTCCCGTGCATCGAGGATGCTTGGAAACATTATCTTTCCATTCAATGAGTACAAAAAATTTATTACATGGCAGCTGTCGATTCCACCTTTTTAGCGCATTTTTCAACTCATGTTGGAAGGCGCTGTTATGGCCACTTTCTCCGTCCGCCCGAGGCCTTAATTATTCCTGCAGTTTTCAAGATATTTAGTTCGCTCTTTTTGAATTCGTTAGCTTATTGCTCGGGTGCTTGTGCAGACTTTCAACTTTCTGATTTATACAAATTTTTTTAAAATTTTAACCAAAGATTCTTCTAGTAAAGACAACATATATCATATTGTAAAAATCAGATGTGCGCATGCGCAAACTGGGCAATTATTAGAGATACTTTTTGGAAATTTTAACCATAGATAAAGCCAAGCATATAGTAAACAGAATATTTGTAGATCTTTTTTTGAAATTTTAACCGAAGTTGCTTCTAATAAAGGCAAACATATCGCATGTTTTAAACATCAGCTGTGCGCAACCCAAGAAATCAGAAGAAACCGAACTATCTGAAAAAATAGAACAAGATAAAGGATGCGAAAGATCCGACGAATGTTAAGAAAATGAATGTAATGAATCCAAAAAGTGTAAACAATCTGAATCCGTACCTATAATCTGAACATTTGGAAGTGATACGATGAAGTGAAAGCAAGCAAACCTAAGAATCAGGTGAATCTGAAAAATTTTAAGAATCGGAAAAACGAAATTCAAAAGATCTTAAAAATTGGAAGATTCTAGCAGTTTTAAAGAACTTAAAGTCTATGAAGAACTCAAGAATTATTAACAGAATACGTGGAAAGGATTTCGAAGGATATCAAGAATTCTGATATTTCGAATCATTTATAGAATTTAAATCTTTTAAAAGTCTTTACTAAATAAGAATTTAAGAATTTAAAGATGTGAAGTGTGAATCTAAATACTCGTAACAAGAGAAATCTTAAGCATTGGAACTAGTGTGTAGGATCTGAAAAATCAAAATAATTTGAATTTTTAGATAAAATCCAAGATGAGAATCTGAGGTATTTAGACATGAAGGATCAGAAGTACCTATACGAAACGCCTAAAAGATCGGTGTAATTCAGGATATGAAGCACCGGAAAGAGTGAAAAAATCTGAACAATGCAAAATCCGAAGTATCTGAAAAATGTGATGTCTAAAGAAACCAAAAAATCGGAAAACTTTGAAGAACTGAAATAATTTCCTCGCTGAAAATGAAAATTTAGAAACTTCAATAAAGATACATTTTTTGTGTCTTAAGAAGCCAAGGAAGCTAACCTTTGTTATTATATAAAATACCATCATACGTTAGTTTGCTCGGGTGGGAGTTGGAGAGAGATGCTTCTATCTTTTATGGTACTCCAAGGAAAGCACTCGACAGCACGAATTTTATCAACTTCAGTCCCATCCTCGATTGAGACCGGTTATATGAATATCTCATATGTTTCGGAAAAAGTGATTATAAAAGGAAAATGAAAGGTCTGGATGAGACTATATATCTCTTGGAGGTGTCGAAACTGTAAGAACGCGTATCTGGAACGAAGTATCAGAAGATGTCCCACTCATTGGAGAATGTTTGTTACAGCAGATCATGTTTTTAGCATAATCTCAATCAAATAAGGCATCAAACAGCTTTCTACGACTGAGTGCTGAGATTTCGTCAATCATTTGAACGGGTGTATATAAATAATAATAATATTAATAGAAGTCCTACAAAAACTAAGAACAATGAACAAAATCCTAAAAATAAACAACTGCAATGAAATAGATAAAATTTCAAGTTGAAACAATTGTAAGACTATTGTAACCACCACATAAATACTATAATAGCTAATTAACTGTAGCTAGTTACGGTGCACATAATACCCTTTTGTCATAAATCAAGTTAAATAGCGTATGATCACTGTGACACTTTATTAGGTAATAAATTTTACGTCTCAGATGATTTACAAAACCATAAACAAGTAGTTGCACTTGACACTTTAGCATTGTGTTTATGTCCATGGACGTTAGTAACGCAGTTGATTGATATGTTCCAAGTGAGCTTTGCTTTAATACCCAATTGTAGAAAATGGGATTCATCATCCGTGCGTTTCAATTGGAGTGCAAATCGTGTGTATTAACTAGATGATAAATTTATCGAACACTTACCTTTTAGGAATCGTATGGTACTAGATGTACTTAGTTACACGTCCACACGCTTTACAATGTTAGAACCTCACTAATTAAGTTAGAACCGAACGCATGCCGATAAGATAAACTTTAAAATTTGCCGCTCTAGAGTTATCGCATTGTATTATCTTCAGCCCAAATTCGAAAATGACTTTGTGATTGGTTCATGATATTGCGGAAATGTAACCTCTATCAGATAAATTGAACTGAAACTTGAGATCCCGTAACTCTTATCAATTATGCAGGGATAATCATGATGATATGGTTGCTACTATGGAAAACCTGTTTTAATCAAGAAATCAGCTTACCAATGCGACTAAGCCATCAACATAAAGGGGGTGTAATAATCTTATCCTTATACAACAGTTACAACGTAATACCAATATTTCAATATCGGATTACTTTTAGATGAACGTTTCTTCTGATATGAACACTATGCGATGCTTATTGCCCCAACGCGATCAAAATGGGCGTTGTCAAAATTTCCAACGCGCGAGATGCGAAATGGGATAATGCGATAGGTCGAGCTCTGGAGATGCTGATGAGAGTTCTAACGTCAAAAAATGATCCGTGGCTAAACCACTGCGATTTCTAGTAAGCGGACAAAGTTGAGATTTGAGGATTTTCTTTATCTCTCAATAAAAATTGCGACCGCGAAGTTATCTAAAAATAAGAGGCTTTTAACTAATTATTGTTTCTATGTGGATTGTGGATTGTGGATACCTATACGAAGTGGGTACCGCAGTCGCTTAAAATGCATGGCAACCATAGATTTGAAGATACACTTAAGCTAAGCTCAACTTGGGTATATTTGTAGGTACAAACTATTAAAGCCATGGCCGAAGTGGACAGCCTGTATACCGAGCAAAATTCCAGATCCCTTCTTACATTTAATTACAGTAATAATACCCATATAATCAAATCAAGTAAAAAAATACAGTGGAACAGAAGAATAGCATTATTTTCACTATCCGAGAATAAGTATCGACTTTGAATATACACAGCTATCGATAAGATCACCTTATTAATAATGACAATTTACTGCTATTTGGTCTTCGGGAACGTTATATAGAGAAAAAATGCTCTTGTCGTTTTCACATAAAATAAAACAAAGAAAAAAAAAGACTCGACAAAATAAATAAATGCATCGAAAAAACTAAAATACAGGAGCATTGTCAACACTGGTAATCTTGTAGGATTCACGCCGTGCGGCGCCGGCAACACTGACTGTGGACATTACTCAAAAAGGTTGGGGAATGCTGCTTTAATGTAAACCGAGCAGATCTGTTCACACGTAAACGTATTTTTCAAGCGGTTTGGAAGTGTGTTGTTGTCAAACTTCTTAAACATTATTTTGTGTCTTTAAAATGGATCTTCTCACTGTCAATTATCACGTTGTGCCGGGTGTAACAGGTGGTCGTTTAGCTGCTTTCAAACATTTGGTTTTGAATTTGTATTTTGTTAAACGTTACACATATACCGCTTCATCGCGAACATGAATAAAAGTATGTCTGGCGATAACAGAAACCGTATTGGGGAAAGCGAGCGTGATTGCCACGATCCATTTCCAACCTAAGAGTTTCGTTCCGTTCTGTTTAAAGCCGAGCACGTATTCGTTTAAAAAGGTGTGCTAATTTGTGTTTGTACTATGTTAGGTTCGCGAAATTTAATTTTTAGAGAAGTTACGAGTGCGAGCCAGTACCATTTTGGGTACGCTAATTTATTATTATGGTTGGTTCATTTTGCGTCAATACAAAGGTGTTCGTTTTAAGGAGCGTCCACGTACAATATCGATCTGTGAAACAATTATTTCGCGTTCGGCATTTTTAGCTGGGTTGCAAGAAATATCTTGCCATATATGTGAAGATTCGTGGTTCTAGTTCAAGAACCAGAACGCGGAAGTAGTCGATAAAATTTATTTAAGTCGCTGTAAAGATTAGCAGTTCAACTTCGAGTAAAAAACGTATCAAGTGGCGAGACTTCCTAAATTTCGAAAACGTCGTAGAGAAACGTTTAAACAAATTCGGGTTTGTTTCAAATTGTGTTACCTGCAATTTTACATGTGTGCGAATAGACGAATTACAGTGGATTGTGAGACGAGGAGAAACTTTTTACCAGACTGATTCGAACCAGGTTCTTCATTTATAAGTGATACAATTTACGTGAAGGAACATTTTCAAATAAAATAATCGGGATTAAATAAACTGAGCTTGAAACTCATCGCGATAAACAAAGAACTTTTTTCGGATCGCTAAATGTAACGGCTGGTTAAAAGCAAATTTCTTAAAGCTGAGTGACGTCTTCGGACAGCGCCTTGCGCGATCAATAAAATTTTGTATATAACGGCATACGCAGGGAATTTAAATTATTGATTCCTACCACTATGATTGCAGTGTCGTCAGCAACTGTTGCAATGGTAGTTTCTTCCATGTCTGTTATGCCTAGTACACTTCTGGAAAGCTGATTATATTTTTATTTCTCAATTGGTGGATGTAACGCGAGCTCTTAACAAATTGACGTCAGTGGGACATAAAAAGGAGCGTTACAAGCTTTTTGACGTAACACGTAACGTACCTAAAATTTGTTGTGTCTGAGGAAACCATGCTCAGCTCCGTTTTGCCTTAAATCAGTAGAATTTACTTTTTACTGGAAACGACGGTTTTAGCCTTAGGTACATATTTAAATGGCATTAAAATGTTTATATTATCTTAAAGGCTTATCTGTCTTAATTAGATTACTCTGCATTACGCAAAGTTATAATCTCCAGTTCATGTGGTTTTGATAATTTTACGAATGCGAATAGCGGGGTAAAAATAGATAGTAAACTATCTTGTATGACGTTTACGACTAAATAAGCAAAGGTATGGCAAAATATAAAACGGTTTTGCGGTTGTAAATATTAGTTTTGCTTGATGAATGAAGGAGAGTGGCCTAGTTATGTTTCAGTTTTCGAGAGTGATTTATGGAGCATCTCTATAGCTGTGACTATAGTGTATGGATTTAAAATATAATAAACGTTTGATCCAGATTAAAATATCTATTTTCTCTGTCATTGAAATTGCACAGACCATCAGTGGCAGTTTCACGAATTTCGATTTTTTTCCTTCCAATTCGTATAACTTAAGTGGAAGAAACAATTTAGTGAATTGTTTCACTTCCAGGAAGATCGGCCAACATGGAATCTAAACTTATCTTAAAATAAGCTTCTAGGTTTTCTAAGTTTGCTATCAATCTACGTACTCGATGGTCAGTGGCGTACTTTTGCATGGTCAAGAGCAATAGAAGTTCGAGCTATCAGAAGTGCCCCAAAAATTGAGTTCTAAAATAATTTGAGGATCCAATATTTGAAAATTACATATTTGGGGGGGGGGGGGGCGGAGGAGGGAGGGAGAAGCTGTAATTCTTTATTTTCAATTTGTTTTTCATTTCAAGTTTGACATTTAGTACCTATGGAACGTCGTTTAATCAATGAATTGAATACATACATACTGTTGTGTAAACAACGTCTTGTAGAGTCTACACGCTGGAAATGATGACGGAAGACACTGTATATGAAATCAGTTACGTTACTTACGAACACGCACAGAACTGGTTTATTTAAATTGTATATCTGTAGTCTTATATCTTTCTTTTTAGAATGTTTGTAATTGCGTAATAATTTATTTAAATCTATTTATTTTATAGCAGGTGTTAAATTGATATTTTAATAGGTGTGGATGAGTAGGCTCTTTAACCATTAGGGTAGATAAAGAGATCACTTTAACTTTAAAGTTAAAAGTTTAAACCGTTCGCACAGCCACCGATAATTCTTGTCACCGTTTTCAACATGCCAGTTCGTTTATGATCGAGTTTGTGTTAAAGATAAGCGAAGTTCTGAAGCGCGCCAGTTTATTACAAATTGGTTCACGACCGGATTTTAGACTTATTAGATTTTAATTATCGACCGACTGAGTACGGGGTACCACGTAAAGACGAGCTTCTCTTTAATTCAGAAATGTTGCTTTTATTTTCATCGGAATAAATCTTTGTCGTCGTCAATTAATTAAGTTTTTCTCTTCATATTCAAGATTTATTTCAGGTGTTGATAAAAATGTGCTTAATAGGTTATTTGAAATTTCGGAGTTGACCGAGACCACGGCGAGTCTCCTAAATTATTAATTTTAATCAATATTATGATTTTTCTTTGTAGGAGATGCTGGAAGTTTACGAGAAGAAATGATAAAAATTCTAAGTTTCAATTTTAATTTGTTTAGCTAAATAGGTGTTTTGTGGGTGGTGTAGTACAAGGGTCCCTAGGAACTCTAAACAAAATGGAAGAGAGCATATCCAAAAACCTACGCAACGCTGTTAGTTTCATTATTTTATGTTTAATCTTGCTGGGAAAGACACAGGACGTACATTTTGGGGATTCTGTGCACGTACTCGAGCGAAGTATTTGGACTTTTGGTTTTATTTCGCTGCGTAACATATCCAATATTCTAGGTATTTCAGTAATTTGATAATTGATACTTCAAAATAAATTTATTAAAAGTACCTACAAGGTATTTCAACATTGTGGTAAACACTACTTTAGTGCACTTGTAGGTATAGATTGAAAAACATTGCGCAATTTTTGGCGCGGTTCGCAATGTTTGTGGGTGGCAGACAAGTGAAAAAGAAACCATTTATATGCATGACGCATGAACTCTCCACTCAAACACCAAAATAACTGCCGAGTTTATTAATACCAAATTTAAGTCAATTTTTATTTTAGGAACAAATAAGAACATCAATAAACAGCCTTAAACGTAAAACGATAAGATAACAGCACAATAATTAATTAATTTCTCCCATTAGACCCATTTGACCATTAATTTTGCCTTTGATACTAGTTGGCTCTGGTGTTCTCTTTCTAGCTTGATCGTAGGGCAATTGAGAACTTCATATGGTTTGATTTCAACTGCTACTTAGTCACAAATAAAGGCATGTCAGAACAAAAACACAACGGTAACATTTGTAAGTTTTGAAAAAAGATTTTAATTTGTTAAAACGACAAACATTCGGAAAGTACGAGTATGTAGCATCATGTAGTAATTCTTGCACAGGGTATATGCTCTTTGTGGCAACTGCCAAACAGGCAATCTGACCAGAACAATTAATATTGAAACCTCATTATTAACCCATAGTGCCAAGAGTCGACACTCATTTATTTATCTCAGGTGTTAATAATGCAAGAAGCAAATGTAGTAATAAAGAATGGAATCCTATCTAGTTTTTTTCCGATTTTCCGCTTCTACGAAAGTAAAAGTCGAATAATTAAAAAATAGTCTCGGGATTGACGTTGTTTTTTTAACTTTACACAGCAAGTTGCACATCTTTTGGAACAGGGCCGACTTTAGGTGTAAGCGATGTAACCCGCCGCTTACGCCGCAGACAAGAAGGGGCGCAAAGTTTAATGACTGACGGACCAAGGACGTAAAAATCCGTACACGAGAGGCATCTTCGTAAATAGCAGACGCGTTATCCCTTCGGAAAACTCTGTAGCATTTTTGTATAACTTTGCTTTTCAAAAGAATGTGAGAACACAATTTTAAACCCACAAAATAACCTAATGTTCAACCCCGGAACAATTGGAATTAGCGGGACTGATAAGCGGTATGAAGTTCGCCCGGTCTGCTTGTTATAAATGTTTTAAATATGAACAAGCTGTTAATTATTGTCATGCAGATATTTCAGGGGGTGGTAGTACTCGTCAAAATAAGAAAAAAAATGCAAATATATGCATCGTCTAAAACGCGTCGTTTTCGTTATACAGGGTGGCAAAGAAAATGTAATACCCACTCTGTATACCGCGACCAATTATTTTGATACTTGTAGAGATTCTAAAAAATAATTGATGTATCAAATGTGAAACAATACAAAATACAAAATACGAGAAAACAAGTTGTAAATCAGCGTATGCATGATTAAAGCGCATTTTTGGTAATACAGGTCAGTATTTTATTAGGGAAGTTTAAAATTATCGATCTCACGAGTAATTTTGGCGGCGTTAAACAATTAATTTTGTTTAATTTCAATTGAGGGTACGTCTTTAATTTGTAAAACAAATCACAAAGTAAATAATTAAGTTTTTTTATACTGGTAGCGCTATCTAACGGTAAAATTATAGCACCTCCGAAAACCATATCGAAATTATTACCTTAAATTATCGATCTCACAAGTAATCTAACTCAAAATAGAGCCTGCACATCTACACTAGAGCAATAAGTTTTAGTGAAAATTTGAAGTCTCTAGCTATTGTAGTTGCTGAGATCTCACCCGGACAGCCAGCCAGCCAGCCATAACGAATATAATAGCGTATTTTTTTTTTCAAAAATGCGCTAAAAATTGAAACTTTGCCACCATGTATAACGAAAATGAAGCTCTTTAGACCACGCACATTTTTGCATTTTTGTCTTATTTTGATGAGTGTTATCACCCCCTGAAATATCTGCATGACATTAATTAAAACCCTGTATTTTTAAAAACATGCTTGTCAAAAGTTCCCATTATTCAGGCTATAGCGAGGCAGGCAGAGGCGCAAATTTGAGTGCTAGCTTACATGTAACCATAGTATTATGATGTAACTTTTGCCTTGAGTCGGCCCTGTTTTGGAAAAGCACCTGAATTTTCAGTTTTTGAATATCGAGCGATTGGACGTTTTAGTTAGAGAATTTTTGAGTTCAAGTTCTCTATCGAAATGATATTAATTTTTTTCTGGCTTCGTAATTTATACCTACATCAGTACAAACAATAGTTCAGCTGATCTGATAGTATAATCATTCATTCGCTATTATATCACAACAAATCTAGGTTGGTTGTACTACAGATGTAGGTAAATATAATAATATAAATATATACTAGTGGCTGTAACTATATGAATAACGTGACGTATATTTGTTCAATGGATAACAAAACTAAACTAGCTATAAATAGCGAACCATTCGCGCAGCTACCTTCGATAATTTAGTTAAAATAAATCATTCCTCATAACTTTTATTGATTCTTAGAGAATTGCGTGTTGTACGCATTTCTATTTCATCACAATTTATGACAGGCCATTACTTCCTACGAAAATTCGCTTAACTCAGATTAGAACAAAACGTTCTCACTGCTTTCACACATGTCGCTATGTATTGAGTGCTGCCTAAATATCTAATTATCTAAAGCAAGAAACTGATCGATAATGCTGCTCTAGAAAACGATGCTAATTTTTAGGACATTTCATTAAAGAATTTAAATATGGCATTGTTCATCCCATTTGTGCCACTTTGAACTACTTTTAGGGGAGGCATCCTGGAGTCCTGAACTTTTTTGCATAAGGTATCCTGTACCAAAGGGTGTGAGTCCGGGTCCATATCCTGAATACAATTCTCAAATTTTTGTCTTATGGCTTACTAGGATCCTAATTTACATCCACCATTTTTCAAGAAAGCGTTCAAACTATTCATTGACGATCTATTAAATTTAATGTCGTCCGATGTTAAATGTTGAAGAACTTTGATACTCCAAGCGTAGCTTGGGTACCTACCATTTTTTAAGAGAATTAAAAAATTCAGTTGGTACACGTACACAATCAAAGGGCAAAAACGGTATACCAGCTACCAGACGAATATATCGTTGATTGCATCCATTTTTTAGCCTATTTTCCAACAAAAGAGCATACTTACTAGAGTAACCTACGAATGAGAAATTTTAGAATCTTGGAAATCGTGAGTAGCTGGGCACATAGTTGACTTTTCTAATTGTAACTACATTGAGAGCTTTGATGTACCGAATATGAGGTCGTAAAAGGGGAGGCTCCTTTTTGACATAAGCTTTCGTTCGATAGCTACAGAGTACAAAAAATTTATTCAAGTCTCCGATCCGTTCGAATGACCATATCGCAATTTTCTTATATAAATTCCCAACCCTCGGTTTTTCGTTCACCGTACTTTGATGAAAAATACCCACGCAAGAATTGTTTTCCAACAACCTGTGTGTCTATTTTCTGATTTGCATTTTATACGAATAGCCCAGGCATTTTAGATCAGAAATGGGGTCAACCCTACGAAAAATAACGTAAATCTGAAAGTTGGCACAGTTGTTCTATTTGATGCCCTGAACAACATATAAAAAGTCCCAAGAGTTCCCATGTCGGCTTCCTTGAAGTTCGGGCTTTCGAAAGTCCGAACTCTTGAAATCTGCACGACGCCACTATAATTATAGCCTAGCGGACGAACGGAACAAGTCCCAGAGTCGCGGGAGGGCTTAAATTAAAGGTTAGTAACCAGGCTATCTTTTGATATTTTTTCAAGTGCCAGTGACAACTTCCGGCCAGACAGGAAGTGGAAAAAGGCCGCGAAACTTGACAAAAAAATCGGTTTTTGTTTTTTGTTTGGACATAGGTGCGATTTAGCGTCCGATATCGGAAAAATGACCAAAACAAATGTTGTAGAGCGTAGTTTTAACTTTAAAACCGTACCCTTTGCGTTGAAATCCGACCAATAGGAGGGGAGCTACAAACCGTTAAGTGCGATCCCACGCGCCGCTCGCCGTTGCGCGACTTGCCTGAGAGGTGCACCAGATCGACCAGATACGGTTGGCTTAATAGCGGCGCATCTCTGACTTATTTGTATTTTGACTGTGAGCGTTTTAGACTTTTGGAATGTGTTTAGTGCGTAAATTTTGAGGGAAACTGTACTGTATTTTTTTCTAAACAAAACAATCCAAATAAAAAATTTTTGAGTAAACTTCGTCGTAAAACAAAGGGGGTTCGGGAACATTATTATATATAACATTATTACAGCTCCTGCCTCTACAATGCGCGCACATTAAAGTGCAGTGTAGGTTGGCAGAGCGGCACGAACAGCGGTTAAAACAACCTTGCTGGCAAGCGCAAGAAATCAGATGTAGATGTTCGTCTGGTGCTGGTGGCAGACTTGTCGGATTTGGAACAAGTGTGGGCCCCATTTTTTTCCAGCCCCAATCCGTTGGCAAGAGACTGTTCGATGGCCATTCGTGAACCTAAAGCAAGGAAAATAAGAAATAGAATTAACTAAATCTTTCTAAAAACTACTGTACAATCAGATTCCATATCTCACTTGCAAGTACGTCCGCAAACTGTGCTGCTCGGCAGCGGCGGTTGTTGGCGGCAATGTAGCTAGATCAAACGTAGCTTTGCTTTGCTTTGCTACTGCGCGAGCATAGACGTGAATTTGGAGATCGTCCAGGCTTTGATTGTCTTCTTTACTGCCGTAGAGATGGACAATACATTTTTCACCAGCTGATACGATGGATTCTTTTGGTGTGCCCGGTTTGTTGAACATGAATGCAAGATTTTGTAGGTGTGGGTTTTCTAAAAGCTTCCATGCCTTCTTTTTTCCTGGGTTGTACAGCGCCGATGTAGTATCGCAGCCCTTTATCGCATGAAGGAATAGTAGGCAGTCTTTCTTCGCGCCTATTCCTTCATGCGATAACGGGCTGCGATACTACATCGGCGCTGTACAACCAAGGAAAAAAGAAGGCATGGAAGCTTTTAGAAAACCCACACCTACAAAATCTTGCGTTCACGTTCAACAAACCGCGCACATCAAAAGAATCCATCGTATCAGCTGGTGAAAAATGTATTGTTCATCTCTACGGCAGTAAAGAAGACGGTATAACTCTCGCCAGGAAAGATTGCCGGTCACAGCGCACCTTGTGTCAAATTACAATATATGTTTTTTTTAAGATGCGAGCGACTTCCGGAATAGGATCGTGCCAATGTTGAACGAAAAGACTTTTCGTTCAAGATTGGCACGATCCTATCCTGGAAGTCGCTCATATCTTTAGAAAAAGACAGGTTGTAGACCGAGATCAGGTCTTCTGTGACCGGCAATCTTTCCTGGCGAGAGGTTTATATGGAATCTGATTGTACAGTAGTTTTTAGAATGATTTAGTTAATTCTATTTCCTATTTTCCTTATTTTAGGTTCAAGAATGGCTATCGAACAGTCTTTTGCCAACGGGGCTAAAAAAAATGGGTCCCACACTTGTTCCAAATCCGACAAGTTTGCCACCAGCACCAGACGAACATCTACATTTGATTTCTTGCGCTTGCCAGCAAGGTTGTTTTAACCGCTGTTCGTGCGGCTCTGCCAACCTACATGCGCCCATTGTAGAGGCAGGAGCTGTAATAATGTTCCCGAACCCCAGTCCGAAGACGAAGAATCCGATGGAGAAGGAACGTCGAATTAAAACAGCGAACCTGTCTTTGTTTTACGACGAAGTTTACTCAACAATTTTTAATATGGATTGTTTTGTTTAGAAAAAAATACTGTACAGTTTCCCTCAAAATTTACGCGCTAAACACTTTCCAAAAGTCTAAAACGCTCACAGTCGAAATACAAATAAGTCGGAGATGCGCCGCTATTAAGCCAACCGTATCTGGTCGATCTGGTGCACCTCTCAAGCAAGTCACGCAACGGCGAGCGGCGCGTGGGATCGCACTTAACGGTTTGTAGCTCCCCTCCTATTGGTCGGATTTCAACGCAAAGGGTACGGTTTTAAAGTTAAAACTACGCTCTACAACATTTGTTTTGGTCATTTTTCCGATATCGGACGCTAAATCGCACCTATGTCCAAACAAAAAACAAAAACAGATTTTTTCGTCAAGTTTCGCGGTCTTTTCCCACTTCCTGTCTGGCCGGAAGTTGTCACTGGCACTTGCAAAAAATATCAAAAGATAGCCTGGTTACTAACCTTTAATTTAAGCCCTCCCGCGACTCTGGGACTTGTTCCGTTCGTCCGCTAGGCTATAATTATAGTGACGTCGTGCAGATTTCAAGAGTTCGGACTTTCGAAAGCCCGAACTTCAAGGAAGCCGACATGGGAACTCTTGGGACTTTTTATATGTTATTCAGAGCATCAAATAGAACCACTGTGCCAACTTTCAGATTTACGTTATTTTTCGTAGGGTCAAAACCTAAAATGCCTGGGCTAGAACAATCGTCGACAAGAAGGTAACCATCCGTTACAAAAGGGAAAAGTTATGGGCAACTTTATATTCTCTGATATACATCTTTGTGTTAAAAATCACAATTTGATACTAATAATAAAAATAAAGACTAATAGCTGACCCTTCAAGGTACTGTTTTCATAGCAGACGTCGTGGAGAGTTGGTTGCCTATTATGACATATAATTTGATAAAACGTTCACTAAAGAGTGCAGGGTAATCTTTATTGGGATCGAGAATAGACAAAACCTTCATTTTCATGTGGAGATACTTTCTGAGCACTGTAAACCCAGCATCGTAAGAGCTTGGATGTAACATCCTCTTGAGGATGCAACATAACACGGTGTGTTGTGAACGAGTTTTAACACTTTACGTTTTTACTTTTTCGGATAATGATATAATAAAGTACCTACACCAAAGATATGCTGTTCAATATGTCAGAAAAAATGGAATTGTTGTATTACTATTTACTACATGAGTCCAATACTGCGATTTGCGATTGCTGAAAATATAATGGTATATCATTACAGATGTTTGCAGAAGTGTTACATATTTGCGTGTCGGTAAGATACCAATAAATAATCTTTTTGTTTTCATTTTAAACGGAAAATATATTAACGTTAGTGTAAAAAGTTTTAAAGGGTAATTATAATGACAGTAACTATAGCATGTTCTCTAGTTTTAAATCAAGTAGAAAGCTCTTGCCGTGATAATAATTTCATGATATTTTTAATTAATGAAAAGTGAGTGGAGTGCTGTAAATTATAATTTATGAAATACCGTTTTTTATCCTAGATTAAAGGTTTACAAAAATTCAAAGCACTACTCAAGCCCACGTCGCACAGTTGATTTTATTTAGTATGACACTTTACTTCTTATAAACAATATGGAAACATAAAGATATCATCATGATGCCTACCTAAAATTGTAATTTGACGACACTCGAAGAAAAAGGTATGATTACGGTTACAAGTTGCGCAGGGCATCAGGTTTGAGTTGTAAAAAAAATGGTGTGATAGAGGGGATTATAACGAAAGTTAACAATTGTTGATAAATACTACAGGTTCGTGGTTCTGCTTATTAAATTCTTCCAATCTTCTCTTTCTCCTTCCTTCGTGGTTAGTACGTTTGGACCTACCTTTCGTACTTTAAGATAGGAAAGAATTCAATTACTTTTTGTTAATTAATCTTATCGTAGCAAATGATACAACTTGTTTTAAACAAGCAAAACCTAAATAATTAAATAAGCTTCACTGAGACGCATTAAAATATACGCAATTCAGTTTCTTTCACTGATAATTCGAATGAAACGTAAGTAAATCATCAATGCTAAATCTATCATCGGTTCAAATTGCAAGCCCCGATTATCGGTGCAAGCAACCAAGTATAGCTATCGGCATTTTAATACTCGCGTCTCCCTGCCTAAGTCAATTCCTCGTATCACCTCTAACATGTGCGTCTTTTAACTTAATAGAATCTCGAGATAAAAATAGTGTTCAAAATACAATGTGCTCCATTATATGTACAAATTTACTTTTAACTACAATGTAGAGATTAAAAATAATGAATTTTAAATTGAAACACAATTAACGCCCGTTACAGAACTAATGCAAACATATTTTTTAAATAAATGGAGAGTTGCAAATATTTCGTTTGAAAGCGCCTTCAAGTAATTCCCTAAAATTGCATTTACTGTTTCCTCGAGAAGAACAAGAAATATCAAAAAGAATGGCATGTCTTTGAATAGCATATTGGGTATGCAGTTTCTGATGTTGCAAACATTTTCAAACGATGTAATGAAGCCGAAGTTATGACTACACCGTATATTTGTGGAGTCAACCAGATTTTCTGAACATCTGGTATCTAGAAGCGTTTTAATTGGACGTTTGGTTACTAAGAAACCGTAGTTTCTGAATTTACTTATTTGCTCTAGGAGACGAGGAGTGAGCTTTGTGTGTTTTCCTTTTTATTTTTTTTAATACCGCCGATAATGAACGTAAGTTTCGTAGTGAAATTATGTGTTTTGCAACCGTTCCTGTAAGAACATTTAAATTGTTTCTACAGCCGCCGAAAGCTCTATTGCCAGTGAAGAAGAGAATCATGCTTGTTAAGTTTGAGGTCCGTTAATTGCCCATTAATCGATTTTAATTTCTAATGGTATACGAAAAGCAGCATTAAACCGGCAAGTTCGAAAATATCAACGTCATAACAATATCGCCGTTTGACCTCACATTCCAAGGAACAAAAGGGCACTACTGGATTGTCGAATTTGGAGATTTCATTTCGCCTATTTGGATAAGTGTAATTAACCGTAACTAGTTGAATGTGTTACAATAACAGTCTCCAATTAAGTTAAGATTTCATCCGTTAGATGCGCTCTTAAAAAACTTGAATTTTTACACCAGTCCCGTATTTTTAATACATTTGGGGAGGACGTAATTGGGCTTGATCGCAAGGGCACGCCGCCAAGCAGGTATCCTCCCTTCACGAAATGGTGGAATTTTATAAAAGCTAAAGTCGTTGTTTAGTGGGAATCTTTATTCCATTTTGCTTGCCGTAAGTAAGTTAAATTATTTATCTACCTAATGTTTGCGAAACCGTACCGTCCAAACGATCTTTCTGCTTTTACTTTTTTCTACTTGTCAGCTTTTGCTTTTTTGCTTGCCCTTTTGTTTTAACCTTTCACCGCTCCGATTTAATTACGAGGTAAGCTTTTTTGTCTACTTTCTGTTTAATTAATTATAAGGGAGTGGGGAGGGAGATATCCGCCGTTTTCTGCCGCCGTTCCGCCGACTATCGCCGCCGTCATCGTCTACATATGTGACTCGTAAATTACCGCTGGATTTTTTCTTATCGTCATTAAATTTCCTTTATGCAATTATACCGCTTAATTTTTTTGTAAAGGAAAACCCAAGTAAGGAAGTTCCTCAGGATGGTAAAAAAAATTATTGAATTAAATCCATTCCAACATCTCCTGTACACGTTTAAGTTAGGGAAACATCCCTTTGGCTTCATATCCAGCTCTAAATTAAAGTACAAGGTACTGTGCTTATGTTCTGTATAACTACCTACGATGTAAATAAAGATAAGGTATGTTAACATTAAGTTTATGCACTGTTTACCTTAGAATAGGCCCCCAAAGACACCTCGTACTGGGGTCGGGTTGAATTTTATACAATACTTTGGCTAATGCCCTTGATTAAGGTAGGTACGTGTTTATTTTTGTGTAATTAAAACACATGCAAGAGTTCCATTTAAAGAAAGGGGGTAAATTTATTTCTGGCTGCTTTTCTCTGTTTTTGTTTATTGCTCTATTTGTTTAATAACTGAGGTAGTTATTCATTATTATTAAAATTGGTAAATATGTTATAATATACCTAAATAATAATTGCTCGTTCAGTGTTCTTACCTACATCTTTTGTTCTGATCTGATAGAGTGGGAATTTACTCGTTTGAACATATGGGTTCATTTTGGATTATTCTTTTACATAGTAATTTAATCACTAAATAAAGTACTAAATCACTTACTTGTCTGCTTTGGCGGTGGCGATGAAGGTGTCGTGCTAACCGAAATAAGACTGGAAACTGGTGCAACAGTTAACGTCATCTTTCCAATTCCAGGCGTCATAGATCCGTTCTGAGTTTGGGTTCCAGCGTCTGCCATTGTAGATATTCAACTGTTGACTCTTCTCCGATAATAAATAAAATTAAATCCCACGCGTGTCAATATTTAAATTGCATTGCGTGCCTGCGTTCCTGAAATTATAAAGGTGCGTTAGTTTATCTACTTTAGATATTCATGACTAAAAGTGCAATTAAATCGATCGTAAAGTAAATTCATTTAGCATAAAATAAATGATTGTGTTTGAATGTAAATATACATTTCATATTATAGGCCAATTACAAAGGTGCAATTCGTCATGTGCAGTCTTGTAGCTGTGTACAGGGTGGCCAACTAAGAATGCGAGGTCCATTGTAGAGGCTTGCGGTAAAAAGAGTTTTACTGAAACGGCCACGACCAAAACCTGGAAAATATTTTTAAGTTTGTGAAATGGCCGCTAGGGGGCTCGTGTCTGATATGTTTATTTCTCTTTGGATATCATTAAGCGATGCAGCAAAATACGCCAGTACAGCTGTTATTTCTTGTTCTTCACAGTCTACCACAGGCTTCCTTTTTTGTATTTTTGTTTGAAACATACCGCGTTATTCCTGCAAATTTGACGTTTAAACATAATCACAATAAAAACAAAAGAATAACATCAAGCGAATTAATTTTTTTATCAATTTGCTACAAGAAGTAACTAAAACATGGAATATCTTGGAAACCGTTTGAAGCAGCTTTTCACATTTTGTATCAAATTAAAGGTCTGGGAAAAAGGAAAAAATCGGTGAAGAACAAAATGGGGGGTGCCATTTAAAAAAATGAAGTTACCGAAATTTAAAAATTTAAAAGTTGAGAGCTTTGAAAAAGTGACGTAGTCTCACTTTTTTAGACGGTTTCGTATACCATAAGAAAATTCGATCTTTCCTTAATAAATCATTGAAAACTGTTTTGCAATATCTCTCACCGTTTTCGAATAATAAATTTTTAAAATGACCCCTGCAAATTCAATTTTTGACATAAAAACTTGAATATCGACGAAATCCTTGGAGCAAAGGGTCAACTATGGGAAATCGTTGTACCCCAAATTCGACGTAGAATCCGAAAATGTAGAAAAAATAGGGGGTCCCTATTTAAAATAACAAAGTTGATGGCTACTTCCGGTATTTCCGGAAGTGGTGCCATCTTGAAAATATTTTAGTTCAATTCATCATGTGTCAAAACCCTTAAAGGACTTCTCAGTTTAGTTTCATTTTCAAAGGTTCTCCATATCTTTCTAACTGACGCTCGTCAAGAATGACCCTGTATATGACATAGATAGATAGATATACATCGTGATGGTCAGCATTGCGAGCATTTACGGCAGCATTAAAAGCTTCCTTTTTTAAATCGATCCACCTTAGAACCACAAATTACATAATAAAAATAATTCCGGAAAAATTAGCTTAAAAAAAGAAATTTTTGAGGGTATAAAATTTTCTTTGGCTAAATTTTAGGTTAGGAACAAGATATCGAGATGCGGTTTTTGCGAGCCTGTTTAGGCATCATTTTTCATGAAAAAAAACCTAACCAACGCATTTAATTTTTTTGAGAAAATTAACGCTTTCTCTGGCAATGTCGACAAAAGCCCTCAAGCGGCGATATGTGAAACTAACAAAACTTTAAATATTATAATATTTGTAGCCGAAGAATAACTCTTTTCAATTAACCCAAGTTTGTTAAAATCGGCCGTTCCGAAGATACAGGGCGTTTTTTACGGAAACCTTTGAATACTCACCACCACTTCATTTTTAGAGATACAGGAAAAATTGTCAAACAAAAAAGGTTCAGATTATCGTCGTCTTCAAAGACCGGACATTTTTTTGTTAGGTTAATATAGCCGAATACATAGAAACATCACTTTTTTAGGTTCCAGATTGCAGTTACGCCCCCAAGCAGCCATTTCAGAAACTTTTAAATATTTTCCCGGTTTTTCTCGTGGCCGTTTTAGTCATAACTTTTTTATCGCAAGCCTCTACGATGGACGTAGGTTTTTAGATACAGTACCTCGCATTCTTATTTGGCCACCCTGTACCTAAAATCGTAATTTGGTAAAAAAAAATAGACACCTGTTGTTAGAAAACTTTTTGAGCTTTTCAGAGATACCGCTGTAAATTTTTCCTAATTCGATTTTAAAAAACATTGCACAGATACCACCCGCACACCTGCGCATGTGCGTTCTGCCAAAAAGCTTTTCAGCTTTTCTCTCTATGTCTATACAAATTTGATTCCAATCGTTTCAGCCGGAAATGAGAGTACAGACTGACCGACAGACCGACAGATCTGGAGTATAGTTAGCTTTGTCAAGCTAAACAAAGGAAAATGTACACGAATTATATTTTAGATGAATGCATTTTAAGCTTCATTTGGTGAAACAATTCCATAATAATCATGTTGTCATAGACATATCGGTCGTTACCGTAACGCTCAACTCATTGGATTACATAAGCGGTACTGGCTTTAATATCTTATACATATTCATTTTCGAGAATATTGCAGTTTCAGAGTTCAAATGTCCATCGAAAGGAAATCATTTTAGCCAACAACGTAGAGAACCGACAACGAAAGGTACTATCATTTCTCCTTGAACAGTAACGACTGAGTAACGATTATTTTACAAAAATCCCAATTAGTCTGCCATTAATTGATTTTGAATAATTTTTCTTCCACGTGCTTCCAAAACAAATACGACTGAGGACTGATGGTCAGTGTTCTAAAGATTTTCTCCTCTTTTGTAAATTACAAATCCTCTCCTGTTCATATCTAAAGTTTTCCAAACAATAATATCCGATTTTTTCTGTAGCACGGCGTGGATAGTAATTCTACTCGGTAGCCATGAAAAGTGAAGTGCTAGGCAAATTTTTAATTTGAGACCAAAGCGAAGCATACGGACCCAATAGTTAAAATGAATACCGTACCACCTTTCCATTTATGTACATCATCTGATATCCCTCAACATATCAACACACACTGCTCTAGAGAACGAATGCCCGTTTAGAATATGTGACATAGTTAAGATTCTTTGAGGACATCTCCTGCAATTATGGCGAAAGCCGTGAATTTTGGATGCTCCCTAAACTTCATATATGTACAAAGGTTGGTCATACGTCGCGCAGTTTTCTGTTCATTAGCTTGTGTTGTCTCAAAGGATTCTGCTAAAAGTGTGAGTGTCGTGGTCTGTTTGGAGAGAAATGGAAGAAAAACTATCCAACAAGCGATGATTTTCACATATATATTTCATTAAAAAATAATTAGCAATAAATAACAAAGCGGCTTTCTTTGTAAATGATAAATTGCAATTAAAGTCAATTTAAAATGAAGCCATACGCTTACTAGTCACAGATTGTATTCTATCTCGGCCATTACGTCTACTCCCCTTAGTAAAAGCGCCTCTTTTTAATTTATACAAAAACACGTATTTACATATATACGCACACTCACTCCTCTAGCCCTACGCTTAATATACACCTCATCGTACACTGGAAAGACCAGTAGGGTTTCATTAAGCTATTTTGGAACAGTTTCAGCAATCGACCTATACTTGCTTGGGATGTAAATGCGCAATGCAATTTGTAAATCTTTCGTAAACCAAAGTAAACAATACTGACGTCTGTGGGGAATCTATTATACTGGAATTTACGCAAAATAATTGTTGTTTGTCACAACCTACGTTTAACTCACTTCATTTTAGAGGAAGCCATATTAGAACTGTACTATTTGACGAAGTGAAAGTTAAAAATACTACCCTCGTGGTAAAAATTATATTGACTGCCCTTAATCCAACATGAAGGAAAATCCCCTATTAGTTATTTCTAGAAGCAGCGACTGTATCAGTTTTAAGACCAGATTGAAAATAAATTATATACACGGCGCCCATTATGTATGGAATATAGTAGGTATATATCTCGGTAAATATCGAATTTCTAAATTTTATTTTCCATAATAAGGCAGCATTCAGTTGTTTTTGTTTCAGAAAACAAATGAGTAACGAAAAACAATTGAATTTTTTTAAATGGCAGTGCACATTTTCATAAGGCTCATTTGATAGAAATTTTTTCTCTTTTCGAAGATATAACATGTTAGTAAGAAAATTTTTCAAAAAAATTTATTATATTGTAGGTAGGTAATTAGATCAATAACATTAAAATCAAGATATCCTACTACTACATCAAAATAAAACAGATGAACATGTACGTTTCACTAAACCTTGAAGACAAAACGAAATTAGCAGTAAAATGGTTTTCATCGCAATGAATATTCACCATTAACTGCAAGGCAGTGGCATAACCTTTTAAAAACAGCTTGAAATAAAAATTAATTTCTTCTACACGTATGCTAACGTGTTACGTCATTGAAAAGCGAAAATACATCTCTATCAATTAATGAGCCTAATGAAAGTGTGCATTGCTTTCATATCGACAAATTTTGTATAAAGTCGATGTTTACCGAAATATTTACTATATTCCATACATAATGGACACCCTGTATATTAAAAACATGGAAGGGAGATAGCAAGTAAAAAAGTTGGAAGGCTCATCATTTAAAAATTAGCTTATAGTAATTAAGGTGTGAAGGGCGTTATAACGGAAATAATGCTCGAGGCTGACAGAGTACAGCCCGAGGGCCTCGATCTAGTCATTCCTGAGGATATTCTTATCATTTTCAAGAGAGTCAAGAGGTACTACCCTCTGGTATGAGAATGAGTTCTAGGATTTCTGGAGGACAATACACTAAAATCTATTATATCAGTTACTCACTAAATGTTCATAATCAATGTCACATTGGAGAAGATTTGCAAATCAAGGACAGATGGATAAGAGGACTTACACGAAAAGCGGTGCGATACTGAGCAAGAGGCCTTTAAGAGACTTCGCAGGGTCAAGAGTAGAAGAAATATACGAGATCACAGAAAAAATTAAGAATAACGAGTGCTGTATAAAACAACAACAAACAGTGCCCTGGTGGAAACTAATAGTGACAAATACATGTACTCGTAGAAGTGTGTTTTTAAATGTACAGAACAAGAAAATCAATGCAGAAGCAGGAAGCTTACCTTAAAGTAAAGTTTCCACAATATAGTTTGTACTGCCAAAGTCAAGTAAAAATTTTTCAATTGAATGGCTTTGCTACTCCCTCACACTATCTTAACTAATTTCGAATTGATACATTTCAAATCATTTATCTATAGAAGTCCACTGAGGTTTGTTGCGTACTTCACGTGTACAGGTCTCCAAGTGAACATGCTGATATGGGTATGGTGTATAAAGATTAACTAAAGTACCACCACTCTTACCGATATTAAAATATAATGTAATCATTGTAAGTGACAATGTCTACTTCAACACAAATTATAAAGGTAGCACCAATTTAGGCGACCTTGCACTCTCTCTATTCGATCTTTTATAAACAGTTCAGTATAATAACGAGGTCTTCAGACAAAGTCACCAAAGGGTTAACTCCTAAAGTAAAGAAAATGCACACAGCAGGCTGCGTGGCGTATTAACCACATATACATATAACCACGTTTAAAACGTACCGTACGTAGGTATAGCTATAGATGATAGATCCTTTTACGGAAGTCAACTCAGAAATGTAAAACGTTTGTAGCAAAGTTGAGAGATGTACTGCACTACACTACACATTAAACAGTTCCTTCAGTAATACAGCATAAAGCATTATAAACTCATTACCAAATTGTATATACGTATTCATTAACATTAATGAAGTATACCTATCAAGGCATCAACCCGCTTGTGGGCCCATCAAATTCTCAGGAGCTTCATTTAATGACATTTGTAAGACAAGTCAAGTCAATAATGTAGAAATTATATCAACAACAAAAATTCCATTGTCATACTGATATTTTATTGCTTTTAAATTTACGTCAAGGTGAGCAGTCCCTAAACTGATAATTATTCCCAACGTGGAGTAAATTGCTTGACATTTATCCAGGTGAAAGTGTGTGGTTATTGACCACGATTGATAGTGGACGGTATAGAAATATTGTTGTAGTTAAATATTGGTGATCGAAGTGAGCAGTAGTTAGTTGCCATAGTTAGACTGCGTTGCTTAAATCACGTATCAATATTACATAGATATAGCGTTCAACCATTAAATCTGTTCCAATTATGTGAGAGAGGTAGGTATACAGTATACAGTAGAATACCAAGCATGCGCGTAAAGGGGTTTACGGTGGTATTACAGTAGAGTAGAGAATGCAGAATGTAGTTTTTACGAAAGTAATAATTAAAATGATGCGTTTAATTTGTGGTGAACGTAGTAGTACAGAGTGCAATTTCATTCTATGCGTAAGTTACAAAACATGTGCTTCGTAACTTAATATGAAGTGACCCATTTTTGCGATGCCTATGGTTATCAGCTGTTTACATTCGGATGCTACTGCGCATGTATGGACTACGGTCTAAAATATGTCTCTGTCTTTGTTAGGTATGTTGGCACAGATGCTCCTTATGGAAAGTAAATGGGAGGCCATATCTATGTATATATGATCTAAGCTGCGTTGTATCGAACGATTCAAAAATTCGCCGTCATAGTTGACAATGGAAGTTTAGTTGTGAACATACCTAGGAACCTACCATCACAGAATAAGACCTTCACAGAACAGAAACATAAATGGCGCTAAATTGTCACTGATTACAGCGTTTCCCGTGGTTGTACGGAGAACTATTTATCGCAGACTCAAATACTTTTTTGCAAAACCTGTAATTTTGCTCGTTACAGGAAATATTTTTACCGTCGATTTTATACGTAGGTACACATGGTTTTACACAATGTCAATTTTGACTTTTGAAAGGTTTAAAATATGAACAAGTTATGTGACGGTAAAAAGTGTTGTGTCGCGGATTTTAACGATAAAATATCAAAAAGGCATCGTTTCCCATATTTGGAAACGGATTGTTTTGTGCTTGAAACGCGAAGAGGGTTGAAATGTGCTGTTATTTCTTTCCTATTTATGCAAGGTATGGAATTTATAAATTACCAACGGTATAGGCGCAAAAGGGTGTAGAGTTGAGTTTTATATTTATATAGACGTAGATACTTATATTGTAATTCGTTTTAGATAATTCAACTTCCACCCTCGCTTCTCAAGTAACAAGTAAGCACCAAGATCAAGATATTTTTTAACAAACATTTAGTCCAAACAGCAATTAAAACCAAATATTTCGTACGACAAATCGGTATGTAAAGATCTTTTTGCAAAGTGTTAACATCTACAAAGCGTAAGCTCCACTCACTTCTGAGTTTTATATGTAATTTGTAAACATATAATTTAAGTTCTCTGTGTTAAATAATGTAATGCTTTAGAAGCTGGTCACCAGATGGCGCTATTCTGATTTTAATGCTTTAGTTCACAGCACACCCACCAGGGTCCGCCAAAATACCATACAAATTTGTAACAATGCTATTTCTATTCTGAGAAGGCCGTATTCTGTGCATACCATGTAAATGACACTTCGCTTAATTAGATCGACTTTACACGGCGATACTGTATGCGAGATACTGTCGTCAGAATTCATGTCAAATACACTTCCCGGACTTTGGGCATTTTAAATTGTTCCTTAGATGTAGGGAGGTACTTTTTCGGCGACGTATTTTCAGTGCAATGGCGGGCGAATGAAAAAGTATGTTCGTGTAAACAGTTCCATAGGAACCAATGGCCCATCAGTTCCCCAGAGTCGTAAAACCGCCGGGCGACTGGGACTAACGAGAAACCCAAATTTAGTCACCAATACTGTATGCGGGAAGTATGCGTGTGTGAACGGCTCCATAAGACGCAATGTTACAGGTGTATCCGAGATGCCATTTTGCGGGATACTGTATCCCGGTGTAAAAGCGGTCTTAGACAACAATTGACAGGTCCACGTGACAAAAGAATTGAGGTTTGTTCACAAGAAACACCTTATCACCGCCAACTATGATGGTACATTTTTTGAATCGCTCTTCATAAGAGGTTGTATAAGGTGAATTTTCTCATTGACAAATGAGTAATTCTAGCTGTTTTATTAGCGTAATAAGTAAGGAGATTAGGTCATGTGCTTCGCATGCTTTTCGACCAGTCAAGTACATAGCGCCACGATCTTTGTACTTATAACCTAGTGATGCGAGCCATGTCCCTTCATTATTTGAGTTGGTGGAATACTATGCGAGCCCTGTCCCTTAGTATTCGAGAGGTGTTATGCGCCATGTTCTTCACACACATTACCCAAAATGGCTGATGCGCGCTTCGTTCCCTTCATGATGATGATAAAGTGTACTGACTCAGCGATGTGCCGTAGACCGTAGTGGTTATCTTAATATACCTTACTTTACTTCATTTAGTTCGAATATTCAGATCAAGTAAAGTTGGCTGCTATTTCTTTCTATTTGCAGGCGATTCATCCGAGACTATAGTAAGACCGACTAAAGTCCCGTCAAGTATTATACATAAACAATACTTGTTTAGTTATCGTTTTAACGGTAGAGTGGATTTTTTTTATTTATTTATTTGCCTTTATTTTTGAGTGGGCGGGGTTTCAGCCAAGGCTGCTCTACCAACCCAACCCACTATACATTTACAAATATCCATGCCCGAACCCGGATTCGAACCAGGGACCCTTAGCACCACAGCCCAGCTTCAACTGAACTGCGCCACACGAGCCGGCTTTTGTTGAAGATTATTTGTTAAAATGATTGATACGTGAATTCGGATCAAGTAACTAAAAGTAATTTTCTAGTCAGATATAATAAAAGTCATTGTTCATATATTTTTTTGTACTCATTGAATGGAAAGATAATGTTTCCAAGCATCCTCGATGCACGGGAAAACGACTTTCCCGCATCGCGGTGTTTTTTAGTTTCCGCTGGAGAGAACGGGTTATGCGCGTTCTTCGGTTGGTAGTACTTATTGAAGTCAACAAACGTCATGTCATGGTTAACTGTCATCTGCTGTAAAATCAATTAAACCGTTGGTTGAGGGTATTTAGTGCGATTAATCGGAAACAGACGTACACTAAGTTTTACGTAAATATATAAACAAGAACTTATAACGCAATCAAATTATTTTTCAGAATTGGAACTCAAGAAGAAGTAAAATTTATTGTTAAAACGTCTTAAAATGTGACCAGTGATATTCTGCAACTATTCGCATATGCAGTTTAAGAAAGCACATATTAACACACACAAAGCTTCCAAGGATTTTAAATGTAACGAGTGTATTTACGCAACTCAAGATATTCAGTGCAAACGATGCAATGCCGTGACCAGTAGTAGCACTCATTGCAAAGGCAAAATATTATGTATTAACCAAAGATCTGAAAGTTTTAAATGTGACCAGTGCGATGAAAAGTGGGTAGTTACAAAATTATGTTACCAACCAAACATATGATTGTGTTACCAACTCATGATTAAAAAAAAAGCTAATTTACAAAACTTTATTAATTTTGACCTTTTTTTACGCAATTCGTTACAAAAAATATTGTACCTAACTCTTTCGGAAAGAATTTTCCCGCATTCGCACTAAATGCAGCACTCCCTACGGTCGTGCTGCAAACAAAGTGCTCATGCGGGAAAATTAACTTACCGAACTTGTTAGGTAAATAACTAGTACCTAACTCTTTCGGAAAGAATTTTCCCGCATTCGCACTAAATGCAGCACTCCCTACGGTCGTGCTGCAAACAAAGTGCTCATGCGGGAAAATTAACTTACCGAACTTGTTAGGTAAATAACTATTTCAATAATCTTATAATTTAATAACGATAATAACTGTGTAATAAGTACTAATCATTTCCTGAATCCTGCAATAATCCAAGAATGTTGTTTACATTCAAATTATAAAAAATCCTACAATATATCCATGTATCTGCAGCTATATTATTTATTATTGATTTGTAGTAACTAAAAAGAGTGATTTAAAATATCATTGGCATTAGTTGACAGATAGATGTGTCAACGAGTGACCATATTCCTTTTTCAAACATATAAAGTAGTCTGTTTCTCTCTCAGAAATGTAATTAATCTTTAATTTTGTTAATGCGATAATTTCCGCCATTCAGGAATACTTGTGCAGTGCAGTCGTGACGTTTACCTTTGTAAAAGCTACATGTGTGTGAAAGCACAGTAAATCATTTAGACAGACAATTAACGGCCCATTCGCACGCAATCAGAAAATGCAGAACACATTTCAAGTGGAAAAGAAGATAAAACGCACTAATAATTAACGTGTCAAACAAGTGCAGAGATTATATTTGCACCTTTGAGTATAAAATTATATTCAAAGGTTGCACGGAATTAAAATGGAGTTAGGCAGCTATACTTAGTCAATTGGTTTGGTATTTTAGAATGAACGGAAAATGGGAATAAAATCACTCACATTTCAATTATGTTACTACACTGTTGATTGATTTGCACTTGCATCATAGGTAATGCTGACCGTAAATCGTTACATTCCTTACTGTTTGGAATGTGCGGCCTATGTATTTGCCAAATGACATTTTTGTTAACGTATTTAAATTGTGTATATCAAGGCTTTTCCCGGCATGCAGACTTTTCCTTGGTACTTTCTCTACAAAGTTCATATTTAATGTTCGTGTAGTTTTGCCTTGTAAATTCAATTATTTTGGTAGTTGGTGACTGTGGTTTCCTGTTTTTAACATAAACGTTGTCTGATGTCAAAGTTGCGGAAATATACGCACGGTTGAACAAAACACAATGAATATAATATTGTAGATACGTAAATTTGCATCTTGTACGGCACCTTGTATGTAATGTAATGGTATTCCTGCTCATCAAGGCCAAGAAAAGAAGAGTTGTACATGAAAACAATACAACAATCGGTCAGTCCGTATATCTATAAGGACCACCTCCTCCACACGACCGACGGACCGACAGAGCACAAGTTAATAGCGAATTTTCATTTTTGAAAAATACTCTAAAGGTACGATTAAACTGCCCTTGCATCATTTTCCTTGTTTTTGTTACAATATTCGTTAATTGATGTTCCACTTAATATTGCATAATTACATTTTAATGGTCTTATTAAGAAACAGAGTGAAGTTGAGCGAGTATCGGTAGTTGCTTAATTAGACCACGTGATTAGAATTGATTAAAAGCATTCGTATTAAGATTTCCTTATTTTGAACTTTTTTATAATGTAGTTATTGTTAGTTGTTGTGGGTTTTATTACACATTATGGGAATGCCTGCTCCAGAACCGTAGTCCCATTAGTTACTAAGAGCGTGTAAATAAATCCAGCGCAGATATACCACCCGCTGAAGAAATTCGTTTTAGCGCAACCCACGAAAGTGGAGCGCTTATGTCTTCACATTTCCGTCCGTTTGTCTGTCGTTCCGTGCTATAGCTCGGTCCCTAGATCTAGTATCCACTTCGGGTTTTCACTATATGAAGGCCTATGGGTTCTAGGTGTGCAACTATCAAAACTTAATTTTGGCATTTATCACTTTGTTGCCCTAAATCGGTCAAAATCGATATTTTCACCAATTTTGTTGGAAAAAAGGTCAAACTCGATTGCTCGATGAACAAGAAATGATACATGTGTATTTTTGATGACCAAAATATTTTTACCCAAAAATCGTAGTTTATGCAGTTATGCATAGTTATCTCGCTCACACTCAAGCGCACGCATCTGTAACACCAGAGGTTCCTCAGAATTGGCCGTCGGCCCAAGTCATTGCACACATTAATACTACTCTATTATACATATTTTGCCCATCAGAAAATAAGTAAGGTCTGGGGGCCTGAGATCTTGCTCTATTTTGTTCATTTGTGAGCATGCTACATTGTGTCATAATCTTTTATTATAAGTAATTTTCGAGAACGGGTCTGGCTACGATATTGCTTTTCCGCCTGTCCGTGTGTACGTACACCGATTTTTAGCGGAATGGTTTGAGATAAAATGATTATTTTTTAAAACATGTTCCTCAACATATTAGTAGATAACCGTTAGTAACTATGGGAACTAACATAGAGGTTAAATGTCAAAGTCAAAATTGAAAAAAAAGGACAAGTTTAGATAACAACTGCACGTAGAAACACGCGGTTTTAACCGATTAATACACTTCCTTAAAATTCGACCAATCAGCTCGGTGATTGTTTCAAATTCTAACCAATTAAACGATTTTTTAAGAGAGGCTGGTAGCTTTTTATCAGCGATAAAAATGCTTGTAGGAATGAGTAAAATATAGTGGTTGTGAAATTTAC
Organism: Photinus pyralis; assembly: GCF_008802855.1. Taxonomy (NCBI): domain Eukaryota; kingdom Metazoa; phylum Arthropoda; class Insecta; order Coleoptera; family Lampyridae; genus Photinus; species Photinus pyralis. The sequence goes on from NW_022170596.1 coordinate 2,242,681, forward strand.
TGTCTTGTATTAATCTGCCTAAAATACACTCGATCTTGGTTTTAAATCCGGATAATTTTATTTTTAATTCACTCAAATTTTGTTGCCTCCTGGAAAAAACTCTCGCATCATAAGATTATATACATAACTTTATCTTAACATATTAAGAATGTGAAAAAAATGTAGAATGCAAAAAATCTGAGGAATCTGAAGGAGCACATGAATTGAAAAATGTTTAAAAATTTGAAGAGGTTTAAAATCGATAGACACTAAAAAAATCTGATGAACATTTGGATAAATTGAGTCTGAAAGAATTTGAAAAATCCGGATGACATGAAAAATCGGAGAAAGTATAAAAATTGAAAACATCTGAGAATGAGAAGGATTCAATGAGATAACCTGATACCGGATACGAAAAATTAAAAAAAACCTTTTTGCGAATATTTCGGATGTTTTGTGTGAAAAAATTTCGTTATTCAAAAAAGTATTGTAGCTATATCAAACGTCTGGAAATATACCTATGTTTGAAAGGTGGCTTAATTCAACGATAATTATTGCACCATTTGTAATTAAACAATGTGCGGACGATATCCCGTCTGATCATGCGGCTATCAATGGTTGCAACTTCATCAGCATGGGTAGGGGAAGAGGGGGCCGTTATTATTATCATCATTAAGAGTGCATATTAGGTTGACAAATGGGCATTTGCGTCGGTATCACGTGACATCGAGCAATTATGGATAAGAATTAAGATAATTGATAGTTGCTGTTATCTACATATATCTACAGCCACATAGGTATGACGTAAATCCATTTTTATATTCCTTTATTTTCGAATCTCCAATTCTGCCGAGTAGTGATGGTGTTATGTGCCTAGGAGATTTTAATATTAATTTAAATAACGTCACTCACTACCACAGCGTTCCAGTCCCTTACTGAGGTTCTGAAGTCCTTTGCACTTGACTTCCGAACCGACAAAAATGATAAGCGAGTCAGAAACTCGAAATCATTCTTGATGCAGGTACGATCACTGAATACCACTTAACTGATCATTTTTTTTCTGTGAGTTGGAGGAATCCAATGATTCAAAAACTGAATACCATTCATTCAATTTAATTTTTTTTTAATTACCAAACCATTCTCGAAGATAGAAAAAAGGTAAAAATTGCCCATTTTACATATTTTTACATAAAATCCAGTAGAGTAGCAACCAAAAATTTGGACCACTGATTCTGAGATATGACCCCAAGTTGGTATGTTTTGAATGCGAAACCCGGTATATTTTAACCTCTATTTTCTTGTTCCTGATGATGATACATTGATGTATCACAACCTTTACTAGCTTCCCAATTAATGGCTAATCGCAGAAACTTCGAAACCGTGCAGCTGTGGCCCAAAACCGAATTAATGCCGACCTGAACTTTCTGACGACCCACAATCGAATGTTTTAATTCTCTTTTCTCTAGATCCGTCCCTACTAGATTTCACTGAACAAGAACGTCTACAAATGGCAAATAGCTAAGCCGGTCACCTTTAATCATGAACGAAGTAGATACGCTCAGCCCCGCTTAGTAATTTTGCAAATTTGTCGCTTCCCATAGACTCGAAGTGAGATCACTCGGCATAATTTGGACTTGGACTCATCAACCCTATTGAAACTACTCTCAACGCCCGACAGACTGACGCCGTCAACTCCCCTAAGTCATTAAACGGTGATCATGTATACGCAAACCAGTGACACCTAAAAATAAAGATAGTTACGTAACTTTATTAAAACTCACGGACTTTAAAAAATGTAGAATTACAATTTTGCACTATGTAACCCTAATAAATCTCTATATATAAAAATGAACCCCTGTTTCTTCTGGTCACGCAATAACTTTTGAACGACTTTACCGATTTCATTCGTCTTTTTTTTAAAAGTTTTCTAATACTGTGTAGAAGGTTTTTACGGCAAGAAAAACTAAGAAAATCGCACAGAAAATTGGAAAATTGGAGAAAACTTAACGACTATTTAAACATCGCGCGTTTGACGGTGCGACGGCAATTGTTTTAACAACTACATCGATCGACAATGGATCGGCATATATCCGTCAAAAAATTAATTTATTCATAGCATAGTGTGCTGTCAATTCCATCGGATAGTTTATCCAGATTTCAGTGAGTTTTTTGAGAAGTTTCGAGGTTATTTCACCGCAATCACGCCTTTTATATTAAAAGTTTGGTATACCTAATATCCATTTTTGCTAAGTGTTGAATGTTGATAGACTAAACACGTGGTATACATAGTTATACAATATACAGAAACACTAAGGGAGTCCATTTCTATTTTCAGTTGAATTTTAGTTTTTTCAAGATGCTACTAGTTAGACGTACCAACATGGTACCAACTTAAGCCGCAGAATCCCTATCGAGCTGCATTTAATTATAACGTAGCAATCGATTAGAGTTTACAGTAAATCGTTGCTCTTAGACCAAAGAACTTTGTGTGTCCACATTGTAAGGCTTTTAAGATTAAAACTGAAGCCCCTGGATTATGTTGCGCCAGTGCCCAAGTGACATTGACGCCATTGGTATCGCCACCAGAGCCACTTCATTCCTTCGTTTCCGGAAATGGGCCAGATTCTATACATTTTTTGACTCATATCCAGAAATACAATAATTGCTTTCAAATTCAAAAACAAAAAAAAGGTACGTTACTAGCTCTGAATCGCCAAACGCAACTAGAAGTGAGTGCGCTTATTTTTTATTATTTTGGAGAGAGATGGGGAGATTTTGGGGGAAGTGTGTCAAAATCTCTTCGAATCGACTAAACGGTTGAACCGATTTACCTAAACCAAATTTCCTACACATATTCTTATAGACATAAAAGGGCAGAATCGCGCATGCGTAGGTGCGGCTGATGTTACCTGTGCTAGTCACAGCAAATTTCTTGAAATTATTTATTCCAGTCCGAATTGAATACGTATTCATAGCTAAAAAAAGAGGAAAGCGTCCGTCGGGTCAGCTAGTAAAAAATAAATTCCAGCCTACAAACAATTCGAAAAAATAAACCCCATTTAAAGACCAAGAGCGGCACTTGAGGACCAGTCTCTGAACTTGCACCTGTTGTCCAACATTCTGATGTAATCTGATGTTTTTGTTTGTATGTTTGAGTGTATTATTACATCATATATTCATTGTCTATTGTTAGAACTCAGGTCTAGCCTGGTGACTAATCTCACGGATTAAAATCAAGTAGCGATTAGTATCGGTCTGTATGTGTATTATTATTTACTTAAATTTTGAAGATAAACTTTAGAATCCGTATATTAAACACAACATTCTGATGCGATTTAGTGTTATGACTTATGAGTATCCCAAAGGCTGCAGGCTGCAGCAGAATTAATTAGACTCGCAGCTAGCATTGGTGAGGCGATCATCTGTTGTAGTGAAGAAAACAAAAAAAAACTGTTGATCGTTCACTCTTATAAATGGATGATTTTTTTTAAATTTTGGTTATACCCGAGGTTATACCTAAACAGTGTAGACCGGCTTTCATTTGATACCAAATCCATTCATTCTACACTCGAACGTTTTTTCTTAATTTTTTTGGGTATAGACCGTAACTACGAATAAAAGTAGGTACACAAGGAAAGGAAAGAAGATTGCGGAAACATAAGCATCGAATTCACATTAATAAATTAGCCATAATTAATGGTATAATGTGATAGATCATGGTGGTTTTATTCATATATAAACAACCAAGGTTCAAGCTCACGGACGCTCTCACGGCGTAAATTTTAAACTGGTAAATGTTTAAGATCATATCAATCAAAACGTGGTGATGTTTTGATTAATTTCCTATTCCCAAAACAACAAGGTAACCTAAAATGAGCTAATTTCCTTTTTTGTACATCTTGATACCAATTGTTACATAACAAATCGGTATAATTAAGATAATTGGTTTATTTATTTAATTACTTTTTCTACAAACATAGGATGTAGGTAATTAATTCTTTATTGAGATTTTGCACACGAGGAAGATTTTGGAAAATCTTGTACGTCTTAAGTATTAGACTCAAGGTTGAAAAGTACTTCGGGCAGCGACCGATGAAAACATAATGTCATAAGCAAGTGTCAGTACACAAAAACTGGATTTGATTTTGTTCAACGAATCTTTTAGTCGCTATCTTTTTCACTACGTAATATATTAATAGCATGTCGTGATTCAAAAAGTAATTCCAGATTAATTGAAATACGTTTTACAATTTAATTCCATTGTAGTACCTATATTCTCCTTCCCACGATCAAACTTAATAGGTAATTTTGTAAACGGTTGTAAGTAGTAAATACGTGTTCAGTTAAACTAATGACTTACATAAACCTAAATTTTTCCATTTAATTAATAACTCTTCCTCTCTAGTAGGGTTTTTGGTTTTCCAAAAAAAAAACGCCCTAAAGTCTTTGAGTCAAGTGGGGCAGTTGTATTGCATAAGAACATTGCTAAACGTAAAACAATGATATTAATGGTCTGCTTTTTGGAACCACACTGCTGGATTTAATTAATGACATGCACTTTCCTACGCCTTGTTGCTATAACCAGCAGGAATATTGTGTAAAAGACACCCAATAAAATACGATTGCGCTGGCCGTTAATGGTTTGGCTATTAATTAGCTGCAGAGTATGAGTAATTACGCGCATTTCCCAAAAATGTGTTAGCAAGTGGCAATAAACACGAGAATTTTATAAAAGAAAACTACTAGACCGAACGAAATTACCAAATTCTGAATTCGTAAATGGACTTATTAATGGCGGAGCACTTAAAATAAGAAAATGCGGTGGGCGCAACTCTGCAATTTGTTGTCTTGTGACCTGGTCATAAATTTCAAATTTGCGAGTTTTGAAACTCTGCACAATGTAGGTACTTAATTTAACCTACGCATATCTATCGAAAGTTTTAAGATTATCAATTACGGTCATCATTGTGGGGGTTTACATTATTGCAATATTGGTGAAAATAGAGACTGATCAATCTAATTTGAAGAACTCTTCCTGTCAACAAAGTAATTAAGTATATCGGGATCATTCCGACACATCAAGTCCCTACACGAATTCAGCCCAAATAAAAGTACGGTAATTAGATACTTGTAAATAAAAACAACTCCCGCATACGTTACAATGGCAATTTTATGTAACCGGTCTAAATTTAATTGAAAAATTAAGAGGGCTACTTACGAAATTCCTTAATTCCGCCGTATTAATTCACAAATCACTAAAATTCGATCAAAAGGTAACTTTTTTATACGCGGTTACTTTAAAAGAAATGTAAGAGCACGAACTTAGCAACGCTCGCCACGGTAGTAAACAATACATAACAATATCGAATGCTTTTATGCTAGCGATATCATTTCTGCTCATGAGCCAAATCACCTCACTTGAGAGCAGCAGTCTCATTCATCAAAGCTGCTGTTGAATGTTAGTAGAGGAAAATTATTGAAGGAAAAATCCTTATTTGGAATATGCCACTTAAACCTATTTAGTTTAGAAACAATTAATGGGAATAAATTGAAGTCCCGATCTCGATTCCTAAACAAATTAATTCAATATAATGTTAGACAAGATGTCCCACGACGAGGTGAGTCGATTATTATATTGGGCAACTAATAATCTAAAAAGTTCCACACGTGGGTAATTAAATCAGTCCCTTTCAGCTAAAATACCTTATGCATATGAAGTTGGATCAGCCCACTTAAAATAATTGGACAAAAATGTGTGGACAGTTAGTCCTACGTTAGTGCTCTTTAGTGCTCGGAAGTTACAGCGTTACAACAGTTAGTTAGTACTGCGATAGAAAATAAGAAAAGTCAAAAAAGGGCCGATTTCACACTCATGCTTATACATATAATGAACCCACAAGATATTAGTGTTACGTTAGTGCTGCTTAACATCAGGAAAACGGTTTGGATCTCTTTCGCCGTTCCTAAAAAAGAAAAATGAATAAAATTAAAAGTTTATGTGAAGTTGGCTCTACCCATAACACATTTTAAAACAAACACAATCATTAGTGCTACGTTAGTGTTGTTTTCTACTCGAAGATTACGATTCCAACGTTTTGCCTTTCCGGAAAAAAACACGCAAAGTTGGTAGATTTTTAAAAGCAGGTACACATGTAAGTAGAATGCCGACACTCCCCCCCACCACTTTCTGTGACGTCACGGAGACCTTGGGTTTTTCCCAAGGTCGTGGCCTTGGGTTTTTCCCTGACCTTGGGTTTTCCCAAGGTCGTGGCCTTGGGTTTTTCCCAAGGTCGTGGCTTTGGGTTTTTCCCAAGGTCGTGGCCTTGGGTTTTCCCCAAGGTCGTGGCTTTGGGTTTTCCCAAGGTCGTGGCCTTGGCTTTTTCCCAAGGTCGTGGTTTTGGGTTTTTCCCAATGTCGTGGCTTTGGGTTTTCCCAAGGTCGTGGTCTTGGGGTTTTTCCCAAGATCATGGTTTTGAGGTTTTTCCAAGATCGTGACTTTGGTACAGGATCATGGTCTTGGATCCTGGGGCAGGGTTGTGATTATGGATTCTGGATCAAGGTCGTGGTCTTGGATGCTGAGTTGAGATTGTGTGATTTGGATTCTGGGATTTGAGTTGTGCTCTGGGATTTTCCTAGCGAATTTAAAAGAGAGAGGTGTAGAGAAAAATAAGAGATGTTGTATTACAAACCTAATCTAAGTACATACTCTTAGAAAATAGTAATCCATACATTTCAAATTTTACAAAGAAGAAGAAGAGGAAAAAGCAAAGCGAGAAGCAAGCAAAACAAGAAAATATTTGTGTACTTACTTTTTCTTAGTTTTTGAGTTGGACTAAAATTGTGCTCTGGGATTTTCCTAGCGAATTTAAAAGAGAGAGGTGTATAGAAAAATAAGAGATGTTGTATTACAAACCTAATCTAAGTACATACTCTTAGAAAATGGTAATCCATACATTTCAAATTTTACAAAGAAGAAGAAGAGAAAAAAGCAAAGCGGGAAGCAAGCAAAACAAGAAAATATTTGTGTACTTACTTTTTCTTAGTTTTTGTTTGAAAATCCTTGTTTTTTCCAAGTTTATCCACACACACACACACACCCTCCCTAACACATAAGAAAGAGAGAGATGCACAGATTAGCACTGTATAATTACGTAAACTGCAGTAGATTATGCGAGGCTAATAAAACTTGTAACAATACGTTAGGTGATGTTAATGAGTCGGTAGTCAAATACTAACTGAAATTAGAGCGTACATTTCTTATTTGGGTATTTCCCGAGGCCATTGCAATGGGTTTCCTCAAGTCATGGCCTTGGACTATGAACTTGTCGTAGCATTGGGTTTTTCCCAAGGTCATGGTCTTGGACTTTGACCTCCCCAAGGTCATGGTCTTGGACTTTGACCTCGAGTTTTTCCAAGGTCGTGGTCTTGGACTTTGACCTCGAGTTTTTCCAGGGTCGTGGTCACGTAGTCGACCGCTATGCTTTAAACCAACTTACTTATCAAATGCATTTAAGATATCCACACTCAACGGGGGCTGCACGAGGTCACTACTAAGAAGCTGTATCAATCTAGTTGGTAATAATCGATGTTAATTTCTCAACTACTGTCGCTTACTAAGCGAAATAAGAAAGGAATTGAAAAAATGCAATTAAGAAGGTGTAGTTGGAAAAACAAATTAAGCTGTGCTAGTGAAAGTATTTGTGTAATGACATACGGTGGAACTCAACGACAAATTATTCAAAACGCTGCTAATTGTAAACGATCAGAAGGCCAAAATAAATTCTCATTACCCACAATGTGTATTTGAAATATTTTTGCACGTTCACTATTGAAACTAGGAAAATTACTAGATTTTAGTTAACAGGCCGAAATTCGTTTTATTTTTTCACGTAAATAGTCTATTGAGTTACAGAACTTTTAACGAAAAACTACACTTTTGTACTCGGACTCTTATTAACCGTACCTACTGGTTGCCTTTAAATACATAAACAATGATTTTTTACGAATAGAAATAAAAGTCAAAATTGCTCATAACCGAAAACTCTTGCTAACGGACTTCAACTAAATTACACATACAAAATTTAAAAGCTTTCAAGCTCAAAGGAAATTTAGTTTTTAAAACGTGTACCTACTGTCTTTATTGTGCATTTATATGTTTTCAGTTCATTTGATAGCATATATACAATCACAAACATTTTAAAGACAAAATACGAAAGCAAAACAAAATGATTCAGGGTTTGCTCTGCCTTTAATAAAAATCTTCGAGTTTAATTTTATAGATTCATAAAAAAAGATTAGGAAGATATTCGAAATAATACGTTTCAGAACTTGTAACGTATAAGTGCCATCGAAATCATTGCGTATGTTGAGAGTTTATTAACTCATAAAGATCATCATCATCATGTAAGTGATGTCCAAGCTCATATAGATTCCAATTAAAAAAATTACATTATCAACAATTTTATTTAGAGGAAATAACATTAAGATAATACATATACCTCTTTTTTTGCGATATTGTACTTTCAATAACATAATTAATAAAAAACAATTACAAAGGAATAGTCAATATTTAACATTCTGCTTACAAGTTGAAAGTAAAAAAAAGTGATTGTTGTGATTCAAGTTTGTTACGGTAATTATACACCTAATTGCTTACTGTTATTTAATTTGTAGGTAGTAGGGTAGTGTCAATATAAAGAAAAGAGCATACTTGTCTGTTTATGTAATTTGGTTTTTATCATTATATACGGTTATAATGGAAGACCTAGTACGCCTATTGAATTTATCTGTAAGTGTAAAAAATTTGGAAAAATTAAACGAAAAATACAATTTAAATATTGAAGAGTTGTCAATCTGTTATAGTGCCATAAATCAATTGAGTGCGTCCTTTTTTGACCGAAATTCGTTTTGTAGTTGAAATTTTTTCAACTTTTTCGAATATTCAAAGAAATTGTTGATGGAATAAAATTAAAACACAAAAATTTTGATTAGAAGTTATGTGATGGTCTGTTTTCATAAAAGTCAAGTAGTTTGAATTATATAAAAATGAGGAGATGAGGAACAAAATGTTAATTTTCGCTAAGTTCAAATTTTTATTAAATTTTAAAAGCGATTGCTGTTTTCTGATATGAAACTTTTATATGTATTTATGGAAGATAGCACGTGCGTGGTATATGTTTCAAGATAGAACTTGCAAAAAAAAATCCAGTTTAATTTTATTTAATTAATTTGTTCAATCTTCTTAGTTTTTTCTTGTAGCCAAGTAGTGGGTAATGATCCTGTACCATTTCCACAGAACTTGCAAATTTTTGTTACGAGTTTTGTAAATCGAGACAATCACAAAAATTCACGGTATTGCGAACGAGTATTGTAATAAAACGAGTACGTAATAGGCTTCTCTTCAAGATGCACTTCAGCCACGTCCTACAAGCATATTAATCGGATATTTTGCTCGGGGCTATATGCCCGGAGCGATATTCTGATTGTAAACCGAAACGTAGTAGTCTTGAATGTTTGTGAAAAACTGGGTATCAAGTTTATCTACTTACCAAAGTTTTGTACGATACGCGCGAAAATCGTTGTGTAGTTGTAATTTTTTTCAACTTTTTCGAATATTCAAAATTGTTGATGAAATAAAATTAAAACACAAAAGTTTTGATTTGAAGTTATGTGATGGTCTTTTTTCAGAAAAGTAGAGTAGTTTGAATTATATAAAAATGAGGAGATGAGGTACAAAATGTTAATTTTCGCTAAGTTCAAATTATTATTCAATTTTAAAAGCGATTGCTGTTTTCTGATATTGAACTTTTATATGTATTTATGGAAGATAGCACGTGTGTGGTATATGTTTCAAGATAGAGATTGTAAAAAAAAAATCGAATTTAATTTTATTTAATTAACTTGTTCAATTTTCTTAGTTTTTTCTTATAGCCAAGTAGTGGGTAATGATCCTGTACCATTTCCTCAGAACTTGCAAATTTTTGTTACGAGTTTTTGGATGTTTTGTAAATCGAGACAATCAGAAAATTCAAAGTAAAGACAGAGATTTTAATTAACCTTTTTTTATCGACATAAAATTAAACTTGAACAATAAAAGATTGTTTATACCCCTCGTTAAATCTGTTTATTATATATACATGACCAATTGTAAATTAAGTCCCTATATCTACTATAATACTGTCTATAACAATCAGACATACTAACAATATTTATACAAATCCTTTCGTATAAGTTTAAGTAATTAAAACTAACATCTACAAAATAACTATTATTAAACAACTCAATATCTATATCATCCTTAATTTTATTTAAACTACCTATTAGAGTATCTACAAGTTCTTGACTGGAAATTAAATAACTATTTATGTCTCTCACTCGTTTAACTAACTCTGCGTCCGTTTCTTTTTCAAGATGTAGTAGGTCTCTACCGAGATCATTTAGCTTCTTCTTTTTCCACGACAATTCCGTTTGGATATCGATTGGTAAATTAATCCATTCAGAAGGTCTCCGCAGCATTTTTTTAGCACACAAATTGTACAACGTGTCATTTGGTACGGGAACGACGGCACGTTCTAGCATTGTATCTATGCTACACCAAAAAGATTGACATTTGAAGACAAAGTTTTCAAAAAAGGACGCACTCAATTGATTTATGGCACTATAACACATTGACAACTCTTCAATATTTAAATTGTATTTTTCGTTTAATTTTTCCAAATTTTTTACACTTACAGATAAATTCAATAGGCGTACTAGGTCTTCCATTATAACCGTATATAATGATAAAAACCAAATTACATAAACAGACAAGTATGCTCTTTTCTTTATATTGACACTACCCTACTACCTACAAATTAAATAACAGTAAGCAATTAGGTGTATAATTACCGTAACAAACTTGAATCACAACAATCACTTTTTTTTACTTTCAACTTGTAAGCAGAATGTTAAATATTGACTATTCCTTTGTAATTGTTTTTTATTAATTATGTTATTGAAAGTACAATATCGCAAAAAAAGAGGTATATGTATTATCTTAATGTTATTTCCTCTAAATAAAATTGTTGATAATGTAATTTTTTTAATTGGAATCTATATGAGCTTGGACATCACTTACATGATGATGATGATCTTTATGAGTTAATAAACTCTCAACATACGCAATGATTTCGATGGCACTTATACGTTACAAGTTCTGAAACGTATTATTTCGAATATCTTCCTAATCTTTTTTTATGAATCTATAAAATTAAACTCGAAGATTTTTATTAAAGGCAGAGCAAACCCTGAATCATTTTGTTTTGCTTTCGTATTTTGTCTTTAAAATGTTTGTGATTGTATATGCTATCAAATGAACTGAAAACATATAAATGCACAATAAAGACAGTAGGTACACGTTTTAAAAACTAAATTTCCTTTGAGTTTGAAAGCTTTTAAATTTTGTATGTGTAATTTAGTTGAAGTCCGTTAGCAAGAGTTTTCGGTTATGAGCAATTTTGACTTTTATTTCTATTCGTAAAAAATCATTGTTTATGTATTTAAAGGCAACCAGTAGGTACGGTTAATAAGAGTCCGAGTACAAAAGTGTAGTTTTTCGTTAAAAGTTCTGTAACTCAATAGACTATTTACGTGAAAAAATAAAACGAATTTCGGCCTGTTAACTAAAATCTAGTAATTTTCCTAGTTTCAATAGTGAACGTGCAAAAATATTTCAAATACACATTGTGGGTAATGAGAATTTATTTTGGCCTTCTGATCGTTTACAATTAGCAGCGTTTTGAATAATTTGTCGTTGAGTTCCACCGTATGTCATTACACAAATACTTTCACTAGCACAGCTTAATTTGTTTTTCCAACTACACCTTCTTAATTGCATTTTTTCAATTCCTTTCTTATTTCGCTTAGTAAGCGACAGTAGTTGAGAAATTAACATCGATTATTACCAACTAGATTGATACAGCTTCTTAGTAGTGACCTCGTGCAGCCCCCGTTGAGTGTGGATATCTTAAATGCATTTGATAAGTAAGTTGGTTTAAAGCATAGCGGTCGACTACGTGACCACGACCCTGGAAAAACTCGAGGTCAAAGTCCAAGACCACGACCTTGGAAAAACTCGAGGTCAAAGTCCAAGACCATGACCTTGGGGAGGTCAAAGTCCAAGACCATGACCTTGGGAAAAACCCAATGCTACGACAAGTTCATAGTCCAAGGCCATGACTTGAGGAAACCCATTGCAATGGCCTCGGGAAATACCCAAATAAGAAATGTACGCTCTAATTTCAGTTAGTATTTGACTACCGACTCATTAACATCACCTAACGTATTGTTACAAGTTTTATTAGCCTCGCATAATCTACTGCAGTTTACGTAATTATACAGTGCTAATCTGTGCATCTCTCTTTCTTATGTGTTAGGGTGTGTGTGTGTGTGTGGATAAACTTGGAAAAAACAAGGATTTTCAAACAAAAACTAAGAAAAAGTAAGTACACAAATATTTTCTTGTTTTGCTTGCTTCTCGCTTTGCTTTTTCCTCTTCTTCTTCTTTGTAAAATTTGAAATGTATGGATTACCATTTTCTAAGAGTATGTACTTAGATTAGGTTTGTAATACAACATCTCTTATTTTTCTCTACACCTCTCTCTTTTAAATTCGCTAGGAAAATCCCAGAGCACAATTTTAGTCCAACTCAAATCCCAGAATCCAAATCACACAATCTCAACTCAGCATCCAAGACCACGACCTTGATCCAGAATCCATAATCACAACCCTGCCCCAGGATCCAAGACCATGATCCTGTACCAAAGTCACGATCTTGGAAAAACCTCAAAACCATGATCTTGGGAAAAACCCCAAGACCACGACCTTGGGAAAACCCAAAGCCACGACATTGGGAAAAACCCAAAACCACGACTTGGGAAAAACCCAAGGCCACGACCTTGGGAAAACCCAAGCCACGACCTTGGGGAAAACCCAAGGCCACGACCTTGGGAAAAACCCAAAGCCACGACCTTGGGAAAAACCCAAGGCCAACCTTGGGAAAACCCAAGGTCAGGGAAAAACCCAAGGCCACGACCTTGGGAAAAACCCAAGGTCTCCGTGACGTCACAGAAAGTGGTGGGGGGGGAGTGTCGGCATTCTACTCATGTACGACAGTACAGTACTACGTTAGTGCCATTTTTTTGCGTAGACAAATTTAACGTATTACTATTTAAATAGAAAAAAATGACGTGGAAGAACACTATACTTCTAAGTATCGACGTCAAGGCGAAAAGTACTGTTCTTTATATTTCAGAAGGCATAGAACACGAATGGACCTTAATAAAAAAGTTTATTTCTAATTACCAAAATTCTTATCAAAGACTTAGTCATTGTTCATATTCTCCCATAGAGAAATACGAAATTAAACAAGAGTACTTTTTATTTTTTGAAAGGGAAAGTGCACTAAAAATATTCTTAGTTTGTGACATCGAAAAAAATAGTTACGTTAGAGGGAAAAATTTGTCATTTATTTTGAAATAAATTCTTAATTAAATTCTGTAAAAAATAAAAACGATTTTGCAAAATTTCGTTTGTATCAGGATAACAATTTCAAAATGGCATTTTGTTAAGCATCAAAATACGCAACTTTGCCAAATTTAAACTACCTACCTATCTCTTACAGTTTCCGAGATCCCCATGGTGGCCCGCGAATTTGAATCAGCCTGTATATATGGTTTCTCATGGTAGCCGTTCAGAAGTTTTCGTGGATAACGGCCTAAATTTGAGGTTAGGATTTTAGGAACAAGATATCGAGATGCAATTTTCGCGAGCTTGTTTAGGCACCATTTAGCTACTTTTTCATGAAAAAAAATCGAACCAATGCAATTAATTTTTTTGAGAAAATTAACCATTTCTGTTGGAATGTCGGAAAAAGCCCTCAAGCGGCGATATGTGAAACTAACAAAACTTCAAATATTATAATATTTGTAGCCGAAGAATAACTCTTTTCAATTAACCCGAGTTTGTTAAAATCGGCTAAGCCGTTTCGAAGATACAGGGTGTTCTTTACGGAAACTTTTGAATACCCTCCACCACTTCATTTTTAGAGATACAGCAATAATTGTCAAACAAAAAAGGTTCAGATTATCGTCGACTTCAAAGACCGGGCATTTTTTTTGTTAGGTTAATATTGCGGAATTCACAGAAACATCACTTTTTAGATTCCAGATTGCAGTTACGTCCCCTAGCGGCCATTTTAGAAACTTAAAAATATTTTCCAGGTTTTTCTCGTGGCCGTTTTAGTAATACCTTTTTTACCGCAAGCCTCTACGGTGGAAAGGTTCTCAGATACAGTACCTCACATTCTTAGTTGGCCACCCTGTACACAGTATATCAATAATTACTAAGTAAAATAGCAATTTTGAAAACATACCCCACTTGTGATACAGTGTTAAAAATCTGTAGGGGTCAATCCCCTTATCTTCAATGAGAAGTGCGTGTGTAAGTAATATTGGTTGTTAAATAAAAACTTGAGTTTGATTGTGTAAAATAGCCAATTGTAAGTTTCTAAATTGTCACTCCGTATAAGGCGGTGAATATAATTATTGACTGATCTTCTATAAGGTGTTAAACCTTCCATTATTGAAATGCAATCGGGGGCCACTTTGTGGGTGTTCATCCGACATGTATAAATTATATGAATGAAGAGTTTAACCCTGAACTATCATTTGGAAAAGGACACAATTGTCATTAATACAATGGTACATATAATTTTCCTCCCTTTCTGTGTATGTACATCAAAATATTGGTAATAAAACCTTGACATATGAAACCATTCCTTGATAGGGAAAGTATAAGGATGGGTAGTCTAACAAATAGCGTGTGGAGTCACTAACTAAAACCCCAACCCTGCAGGATGCGCCACGTAAGCCTCTATCCGTTATTAATTACCTCGTTAACTATAGTTATAATATTAGAAATCTACCCCTATCGTTTACAAAATTTAAAAAAATACACTATAAAAAACCAACTACCTATAATTCAAATTTATAATTCATATTAATCACAGTTTACGCTACTTTGTGATTTAATTCGTCGTTTCCAATATTGTTTGATTGATAGCGTCTTCCTATTCGTTTCTTTGATTGCGTGACCTGTAGTAAATTACAGTAGTATGCAGATCACGCCGGATTTGAATAGAATACTATCTGAAAATATGCAAACTATACCTAAAATCGTGCCAGGTCATGGATAAGGTCAAGGACCATTTCGTTGCGAAAAAATTGGCGCACAACATTAAACAATACGTATGTACAGGGAGTGGTAAATATATAGCCATTTGTTTTGTTTCATTGACAGAAAATGCTAGACTTCTTAAGTCGCCGAGGGCAAGTAGGAGTATAGGCCAATATGGAAATGATGTACCTAATTATGATTTAATATCGATTCGAAACGGGGACGAAATGTTCCCATTCTCTCTCTCCTCCTTCACGTGAAAAGACTCATATACGTAGTTAAGTGGTGGTACACACAAGTCCACCTACAGCATGAGTCGTAAAATATTTCAGAAATATTTCCACTCATTTTAGGAAAAATACGAGTGATATTAAATCAAGGAGATGTCGTAGCATATATTTTCCTGGTGATGGCTGTAATGGTTGTGGAGAAACGGAGCGACCACTATACTTTGGTTCAATAGTAATCACTAATCACAAATCCTACTGCTTTCATGGCTAGTAGAATGAAAGATTTAAAAAAAACATCTTCAGCTTATTTGGTTGCTTGAGTAAATATTTTTTGACCGTTGGTCGTGTGTCACAGTGAACATGCAAGCATAGATGAGTAGAACGGGATGCTTGCCAAAGGAAATAAATGGTTTTAAAATTAATTAAATTTATATACCTACCACGTTTCTCAAAAAAGCAACTAAAGAATAAAATACGTCGAAGTAAAATTCCAATTTGTTGCACTGCTGGGAGTTTATTATTATTCATCCTCATTTTTAGGCTACGAGGGCGGTCAAACGACATTACACGCGTTTTGCGACCACTTTTCTCTGCCCATTCGTCCGTCCTACAGTACTTCTACTGTTACTTACCTACTTCGTTTATTAATTTATAGCAAGAAAGTTAAATGGCACCAAACTAAATTGGTTTTATTTTTTATAAGAGTGATCGATTTAGGATATTTTATTTTTACTTTAATTTTTATATTCTTTATTTTGTCGTTGATTTGTTCAACTTCCTTGTTATAAGAGTCTCTAACTTGGAATAAATTCAGTCAATCAAAGCATTTTTTTAACGATTAGTATTATAAATTGTCCTCTTAATGTAATAAAATTTTATATAGCGTGTCCCAAATTTGAGATATGACATAATCGACTATTTTTTTTACATGGCAGCATTGGCAACCCTAATTTTTTATCACTATTCTCATAAAGAGTATATCAAGTTACATACAGATGCCAAATTTTTATACAATTGTGTTAAGAGATGTCAAAATGACAAACATCGGCTCAGGGGCGGTTTTATACATCTACTCAGGGTGGGGGGGGCGAAAATAAAAAGCTACAGAATTGCAAATGCAGAGGTGCGCGGGAATTTTTTTAAGTAGCTTTGGCACAATTTCAGCTGTTGTTTTGTTAAACTATCTATTGCCGCATTAATTTCCGAATACCCAACATTCTGTACCACATTCAATTAACTTAACTTGCCAAATATTATCCCAATCCAATTTAAGCATGAACTTTAAATAAAAGCAACAAAAAGCATTTAAAGCGCCATTGTTCAAAAAAGGCAAAATAAAAATAGGCTCAAACGCTTTCATTTTTCATGAAACGTATAGATCCAAAACTAATAACCATTACATTCTGCATTCAAAATTAACGTATAAGTAAAATGCCATAAATCCACACCATATTCATTATTATGCGGCGGTAATCAGTGCTGAGTGCAGTCGTGAGTCGCAGTCTGGACATTACACGATTCCCCCCCGGCGGCATTATTTTGTATTTTATTCAATTTTACTTTTCCGTCAGGTGGTTTGTGGTTAGGTCTATTTAATTTGATTATTATGTAAACCTAATGAAATAAAAAAACAATCGAGCAGTATGTTTAGGGGGGGGGCGGTCGCCCCCCCCCCCTAAAAACCGCCCCTGCATCGGATCGACAAAAAGTGATAAACCAATACCTTTTGGCATACTACGTTAGTTAAATTTCTTCTAAATGACCAGAACTAGACATTTGAAATTTTGCACGCAGATGACATAAAAAAACGGTTTACCGTTTAAAAAAATAGTCGATTATGTCATATCTCAAATTTGGGACACGCTGTATAACATTTTATTACATTAAAAAGAACGTAATTTAAAATAGATAGACGTGTCCGAGCATATTTATGAAAAAAAAAACTTCATTGATTAAATGCATTTATTCCAAGTTGGAGACCTGCACTGTAGAATAAACGACCATTTAGTTTCTTGTGATTCAACTTCCTTATCATCAATATAGACCAAGCAAAAACCAAGGGGAATTTCAATCGCTATAACATCTCGACTATGTGTTGTACTCTTTGGCACCTAAGTTACGAAACTAAGAGTTTAAACGCCGTTAGAAAAAAAACGAGAACGTTCAGTTTTCAAAATTGTTCGAAAACGTTAAGGTTTCCAAGAGCCTATAAGGTCTAAGACCTTTTTAAAAGATGTTAAAACATGTTTACTAACCTTTAAGAGTTCCTAAAGCTCTTTTAGTAGTTTCTAAAGTGCATGATATACAGTTTTATGGAGTCTTTAATAGCACGAAGAATTTTAAAGGGCATTCAAAAACTTAAATATTATATTATATTACATTATTTTACATTATATTATATTGTTTTTGTGGGCATCAACTTCATTGGTCATTCGCCCTGTTTCTACATAGACAGTCTTTCTCTGCTATGTTGCAAAACTATCACTTTATTTCCTTTACATAATAATTTTTTTCGGGTGACAACCATCTTTGCGAAAAACTATATTCTAGTAAAATAACACAACTTTTATCATTAAAAGTGAATTTACATAATCAGTGAAGTTTAATGAAGTAATTAACGGATTTCCTTTATAATTGCAGATTCGACATTTATTTGGTGGAAGGGATTCGAACTGAGAGAGGACGCAACTGGAGCAGGATGGATTTGGGAGAATCTTTCTGATGGTAAAGTAAAACTGTTTCACACAATTTTCACTTTTTCTTCATTTGTTGTGTATCGCCTTTTTCTTTGTAACTGTTATTTTGCTTCCTATAATTGCAGATTCCTCTAATGGCTGGGTCTCGGATAGGATTGAGGTCTTTCACATTTTGTTTACTTTGTAAGTAGGAAGCAAAGAAATGGATCTTCATCTCAAAATACATTATGATTTAACCCATTTCAATAGTTACGGTTGTCTTTGAAAAGGATCTTCCTCTCAAAAGTGCTTTGTGCTTTCCGAGATTGACTCTAATAAACGAAAGTTCATATTCATTCAGAAATACCCTTTATTTCCGACACTCGATTACTTAGCACATTCAATGCCACAGTTGTCGGATGAGTGAGATGACCAAAAACCGATGCTTGCTCTAACATTTCAAAAATTATTACATGACAGTAAAATATTGTATCTAAGTTGGGTGGGGTTAAACGTAGTCCTACTAATGATCATTTTATGTGACTGCCGAAAATCAAGATCATGGAATCAAAAACGGTAAGAGGGTTGAAGAAAGCAATAGTTGAAACTACTACTGAAGAAAACAAAAGTAGAAAAAGACGGGCAGTTGACAGAGATGAAACGAACGCGTAAACTAAAAAGAGTTTTCAACTAAACCTAACAAATATGTTTATGCAAAATAATAATGTAGTTAAATTTCGTGTATTATTTTTTTTTCTATAATATGTTTTTTGGAATCCTTAGAAACCGAAAAAACCGAAATCAACTGGAAGCGAAAATTACTTAAGTCACAGTACTAAAACGGTACCGGCACTATTATTCTACCTAAGTAGTGTGGAATCGTAACCTATAATTCATATGGGTTCCAACCCCTGCTGCCAGCGCAATTATGATTTCACTTTAACCCGGCGCGCGAGCTATCATAACTTCAAACTGGGAAAATAACTATATGTTTATTATTTATTTACATTTTGAAAAGCAACAGAAGGATTTTACTGTCCTTCCAATGTATAGAACCGCATAGTTTAGTTCCACACTCTTTCCTTCAAACGAACGTTATATCCACTGACCGATCGAGTTGTAATATCGGATCTCAAAACTATATCAGGAAACTTTCCATCTGCCTCAATTTCAAACCTTTGCAAGATGTTTACCATAATTAACTTTAAAGAAGAGTAGGCAAGTTGTTTTCCTGTAAACGAACGTAGTTTTAATTAGAAGAGTGAAAACTAAAAAACATTACCAACACAACTACGAGGTCCGGCGCTGAAGGGTATGTACGCGTAAGGATGGCGACTATTAACGGCGTCGGGTAAAAAATGATCAGGATGAAAATGGCTAGGATTTTCCCAATGTTTCGGATTACGATGCAAATCGAAAATTGACACGATAATTCCGCAATCTTTTGGAATCACGTAGTCATCTAGAAAAAATATGAAAATTAATTGTTATTTTGTCCGCAAGGATCTGTTTTGGGACCGTTACTTTTCACAATCTACATGTCGGTATAATACCCAGTATTAATTGAAATTTGCGTTTAGCAATTCTTCCACCACTTCATTAATTCTCAAGGTAAGCTTTTCTTTAATTACAAAAGGGGGGGGGGAGGTGGAGAATTTTCCATACTTTTTCCCGAAGACTACCATAGATACTCTGTAACTGTGCCTAATTGCTTTTCTTCCGCTAGGAAATCTGCCGGTTGGGATTAACTTTGTTTTAGGTTTACCGAAGTGACCGCCGCCATTTGCTGGATCCCACTGCCGAATTCTTGGAGCTGCTGTTTCTGCGATTGAGTTTACCCTAGAGGCTACCGACACCGACCCGCAGACCGTTGATACCGCCGACCGCGTTTAGGCGCGAGATCTTCGTCTGGTGGCGCTCGAGTCCGTTCGTCCGGCCGTTCGTTTCCTGCCCCCATTTCACCGCCCTCTACCGCCAACAACTAGTTGCCGCCGACTACCGCTGGGTTTAGGAATTACATTATAATTTGTTAATCTATTTTTTGATGTCATTAAATTTCAAGTTTTTTTTACTAATTTTCTCAAGCACCCCGAATTTGCGCCAGATGTCCTACTTCGTAATTGTATTATAAGATTTTAAGATCCAAATCGCCTCCATTACTTTCTTACGAGATTAAGGTTTAGAACTGACGTGCATAGTTTAAATATACGTCATAGGGGATTGCTAAATGTTCCTTTCCACAATACTCACTTTTTCGAACGGGCATTTACTTATCATATTACTACCTGCTACAACAGATATTATAATATATTCAAAAATTCACCTTCTTTACAGTGTTTCTCTATGTACAGCGTATGGAATGATATACTAGGTTGAGTGGTAGAGCAACAGTTTAACGTCTAGATCCACATGTTAAACTTCGCCTAGATTATTTTGGTTTTTCATTTATTTTTAAATAATGAGTGTAAATAAAGACTTTATTATTATTATTATTATAAAAGGCAGGAAAATAGCACATTATTGGCGAGAAAATATTGAATTAATCTTCGGGTCAAATATGATCATTTTACTGACGAGTTTTGTACTAAATTTTACCCGAAATCGTATTTTAATATAACATTTCAATTTTGATATAGAACTTTTGATTAATGTCAATCTGTCAGTGTTGACAGGAGTCATTATAGACATTTAGTAATGTCACAGGTGTGGCCGGTAACGTGACAGGCAGCAGAGGAAAGGTAGTCTGGCCTGCCTCTGTCATAGAAACTAACATAAAGTAGGCATGAAAATGAAGATTTCATGACGATTTTGGGTAAATGTTATTACATGATAGGGGGCAAGATGGATGGTTTGATCTGGGGACTTGTAAGAACCCTCTGCGGTCCGACTCCAATGACTCGCGATCCAAGTAGAGTCGAATGACTGACAAACCAAACTTGAATCGCTGATGAGGCTTCACTTACACACTTACTGATCTATAATTCTCGCCAGGAAAGATTGCCGGTCACAGCACATCGTGTGTCGATTTACAAACTATGTTTTTCTTAAGATGCGAGCGACTTTCGGAATAGGATCGTGGCAATGTTGAACGAAAAGTCTTTTTGTTCAACATTGACACAATACTATCCCGGAAGTCGCTCAGATCTTTAGAAAAACATAGATTGTAGACCGGGATCAAGTGTTCTATGACCGGCAATCTTTCCTGGTGAGAGGTTTAGTTGATCTGCGGACCTCGTTTGGTACTATGTTCGTTTGTTTAACATTTTAGAGATGCTTATCAAGAGTGGAAGGTACGAAGGTTTTCAATTCCATTTCGAGCCAGGACAGGCCGATTTCAAAATAATTAAACGAGTGATCCGATTGAAGGCCGACCGACGTGCACTTACGCACGGCGGAGCGCGGTATATAATGAATCAAAGAAAAGGAACTAGGAGCTGCAGCATATATTGTAAAACCCATACCTATTGCAAAGTCTTCATTGGCTCTCCTAGCGATAAGTGGTGCGATAGGAATTAGTCGTAAGACATCTTTAATGCACATATCGAGATAGGGTAGGCCGGAAAGGTTATCGTATGCAATGGTCCCAGAGGTGTTAGCGTGTAGGGTGCGAACTTCTTCGGCTGCGCGTTTCTGGAGAATAACAATTTCATACGTAGGTTATTACAGATTTACTGCTCTTACCTGATACTGCGGATACATTCCAAGGCATACGCACAACATTGCAATAATGATAGTTAAAGTGTCTTCACTCTAAAAGTGATTAAGTAATAACTTCCACTCTTGGAAAGTAATCTTTAATACTCACAGCAAGATAAAGAGTATACATGTTGTAAACAAAATCGGTTTCGTCCATTACACTAGTGTCTTTGTCGATTACATCCGCAATTTGGTCTATAAGAGGTCTTATCCCATTCTTATCCTCTTTGGCTGTTCTAACTCTTTCAATAGCATTCGTAATGTGCTGAGAAAGGAAATAGTATTTTACATGATTACCATGGTAAAGAGGTTTTTACTGGAGACAGGAGAAGTGTACTGGTAAACCATTAGTTGAGCTTCTAATTCTCCTGTAACCTGTAAAAACTGTTAGGTACATGGCATAATGTAGAACATTTTATTTGTTACTCCGAAAGTATGATACACTGGGATGAAAGTTTTAAAAATATCCTGACATCCCGCGATTTTTCAAATATTGGCCATAGAAATTCACATTCTCGCTTTATTTAAAATCACCTCTTTGTTTACCACCAAAAACGTGAAAAATTAGTGGAAACTATAAATTGTACGTATATCCTAATTCTAATCCATCGGCGTTTAGAAATGAGTAACCAATAAAACTGTTTACAGTACTTTTACCATTGTTTAAATTTAAACAGTGGTTTTACATTTCTCACTTACACGTTTTATAAAGTTGTAGGAAATGCTAATTATCCGTGATTGTTTCTTTTTTCCAGAGGTAAAGTTGTAAATAATATCAGGATGGTACCAAGGCTTCATTATACGTTCGTAAGCAACAGTGTAGACCCTGCAACATTGAACCGCTACAAAACCAGCTCCTTGTGTAAAAATTTAAAAGTTCTGTGCAAGTTAAAGTGTACCAAAAAATGTACTCACTCTGCACTTGCATGTACGAAATCCATATTTTGTCCATACTGTGCCTTCATCTGCATACCCAGAACGGTCTCTACAAACAGTAATGAATGCATTAGACTGAAAAGTGAAATTTATCTCGTAGCTGATGAAAATTAAAAAAAATTATTCGTCTGTTACTTTACAAACTAGTCTGCTCGTCTGTCCGTCTGTCCGTTACCACGATATCTCTAAAACGAATGGACCGATTACGATCAAATAAATTTTGCAGGTGGATTCTTTATCAAATTTGTAGATCGGAGTTCGTGAATTGGCAATGTAGCCCAAAAATAAGGAAGGCCCTTTTAACATCTCCGTTTGTTATGAACCAAATTGGATGAAATTCAAAATGAGTATAGCTTTAGCCATATAATACGCAATGCCAAACTAGCCACACCGTTTGCTATACTATACGATCAAAAATGAGTTACTGTCGAGTCACCTTTGGAATTTTTGTTTACATGGGAAATCGTACTTAACTTGAACTTCCAAAGGCGTCTCGACAGCTACTCATTTTTGATCGCCCGATATACATATCTACATATTTTTACATAAATATTGGATTTGAATTGTAGTAAGATTTAGTTTACTCAGTCTAGATATGTGTGCGGGTAAATCGTTGAAAAGGCAAAGATGTAGCCAATTTTCGTGTAAGAACATAAAATATCGAGGTAAACCCAATCTGCTGAATATAACGCCTTTGGATATTTAACTGGTGGACACAATTAATATTAACTTCGCCACTTATAAGCAAAGAACTATGGTGAGTTTATACAATCATTATCATTAGTTCACTAAGCTCAGAATGGTTTTGTTGGTGATAGCAACGCGCAATGAACTTTTGTTTCTATTGGCTATTTTTTGATAGTGAACTAATGATAATGATTGTATAAACCGGCATTTAATTATAAGCCGGTATTAAATATTTAAAGACGAATAGATGGCGTTTAAAGGGATATTTTGTTTCGGTTAATCTTTAATGATAATCGGAAAATTAGTGCAGTGGAAATTAACTTTTTATTCCAACATATAAACAATAATAATTCGAGCACATTTTGGAGCTATCCACGCCAAGTTTTGAGTGCGGGCGAGATAAAACTCATCATCCGGAAATTTTCAACACAAACAGAGATAATATTACCTATATGAGGGCGAGTCTCAAGGAAGCGGTCTCACCTTGAGAACGATCCAGTTGTCACAATTTCTTGGAAAACCTTTTCAAGGGAAAACTACTAGGTACTTCTTGGTAACTTAGCGAGACATGAGTTCTGTCAGTATCTGTAAGTGTGTAAGAAATTTAAGTAAGGGAAGTTAGAATTGATACGTGATGATAGGCGTTAGGCGTTATACTCGTATCTTTATAGGATCTGAGGAAAATTAACATTGAAATACAAATTTTGGAACATTTAGGGGTTTTTTGGTCCTCTCTACCACCATATTTTTTATATACTTAATTGTCACACCATGTATACCAGCTCTTAATAATGAAGTGTAGTTAAGTAACAATAGGATTTAAAATATTTTGCTTCAACTCACCACCAATAATATCAGCACAGCACAAATGGATTGCTTCATGTATATCAAAGGTGCATTTTCCACAACGTGAAGAGAGTTTTTCCAAGAAAATGTTGATATGCTTTTGAAACGTGTCCATGTTCCCCAATATGAATTTTGTATTTATCATTCGCTGAATAATTTTTCTATATCGTTTGTGTTTCTCTCCTACAACAATGTCAATATAGTGACAATCTGTGATATAAGAAAATCACATTTTACCTGAGCTCGATACTAATCCCTCTCCAATATATATTTTGATGAAGTCGTATAACTCGTGCTTATGGGACAACTTGGTGGATAATAAAATTTTCTAAAACACATAAAAATATGATGATTTTCTTGAAACTTTCCACGGGGCAGTTAATCCACTTTTATTGTGCTTTATGACTCAGTAACCTCACTGACCCTATTCACGTGCCAACACCTACACCCGTGAGCTACATACAGGCGGATTTATCTGCACACATAATACGGACAAATTTTGATAGATGAGCAGCAAATCATCCCATAATACTGTGGTGATACTAATGGTTATTTGCCAGCCTGTTAAAAACTTTTCCTTTTCTAAGATTCTATGTCGGGGAAACAAATCCGTATTTGTCGGGCTCGCAGTGTGTGCTCGTCATCTTGGATTATATATTAAAAACCCTTTCTAACACTACGCTATATACAAGTCCTACCACCAATATACAAGGGCGCACTGGAAAGTATTTAAAAAAAATTGGGAGGTGTAGGAAACCAAATCTTGGTTACATTTCCGCTTAGGGATGCGCCATCTTGTAAACATTTTGAAACATTTACACAAAATCAGAAAAGGTGTACCCAAAAACCTATGTAAAGCTTATAGCTTTAACCTTCTATGAACGAAACGTTCTGGTCCTTGGAAAAATGTTTGTTTTAGTCCCCTCCATTTCCCACTTTTTATATGGTTATATGCTAATGCTAATGTTCACTACCTATCACAATTGATGCACTAAATAGTGTACCTACCTCCACATGTTCCGGATGAGAAAATAAAAGTAATAGGTGTGGTCCAAGCCAAAACCTTGTAGGGCCTGTATATGTGCTTATTATCTTACTTATTACTCCTAAAAAATCTGTAACTGCGATTAGATATATCTATCAGCGCACCTCTTAAACTTACCTTCTTGTTTATGTAAGAACGATAAACCATTTCCTACTAAAGGTAGTGCAGGGGGGCCTTCTAATTTCATAGAGATCTTATACAAATGTCGACGTTTCCAATGATATTGAAACAAGAGGAATAGTGCCAGGACCGCAAAAAGTATTATACCGATCCCCATCTGTAAGAACATAGCGGTTATTATACTATACAGGGTGGTGACTTGCGTAACGCATCATAGGGATTTCAATGTAAAATTCATAACATGCGATTATTGGCTCCCCAAATTATTTTAGAGCAAAAATGTATTGTTTTTTGTAGAAAAAAATTTTTTACGTCAATCAACCGCATTACTTTTCAATTTTTTGCATAATAAAGACGGAAAATTGGAAAAATAAAACCCGCACCTTTGCAATAATCTGTGATGCCATGGAACTTTATAATACAAAAACTACGCTAATATCCGTCATGCCATGGAACGTTAGCTATAAAACAAATCAAATTCTATCAAAAGTATTATATTTAGAACAGCGAATTCAACATAAAGAAAGACCAAATTACTAAAAACGGTATATAACAATTTACAATAAATGTTCGAATAAGTCACCATTAACTCCAAGACAGAACCATAAAATTCATATTGAACTGCTGCTAATTGATAACTGGATATCTTTTTGTTTTAGAAAATTCCATGGCATCACAGATGATTGAAAAAGATGCGGGTTTTATTTTTCCAATTTTCCGTCTTTATTATGCAAAAAATTGAAAAGTAATGCGGTTGATTGACGTAAAAATTTTTTTTCTACAAAAAACCTTAATACATTTTTGCTCAAAAATAATTTGGGGAGCCAATAATCGCATGTTATGAACTTTACATTGAAATCCCTATGATGCGTTACGCAAGTCACCACCCTGTATACTATTACCTTCACTATCCGTAAAATTTAGGTACAGGAACCGACAACTAAGGAGGCGAGAGCGGGCGATTCGCAGATGAGTAATTTAGAGTCTGCAGGAGCAACCTATGAAATATGAATCGTGGGGATGCGTCATCTCTAGCTTTTTTAGAGGCCGGTTCCTGTAGTAAATTTTATTCTTCAAAGCTCAATAGCTTCTTCTGCATTATGGACAGACGGATTGACGCGGTCGCGTTTTTGATTTGAAAATTGGGCTGGTCTTCGACAAGAAAATTCAAACATCAAAAAGAATTTTCGGTGATCTAATGCCACAATAACCCTATTCACTACACTCTTTTTCAAGTTTAGTGTCAACAAAGCATCGAATCATTTTGTGTACACGACTGCTGCAGATGGACTGCATTTTCATAATTTATTAATATTTACCGATAGAAACTTTAAACCTGCACATTGATTGTCTTCCTTAAACATATATCCATCCGCACCTTGTAAAATTTATTTGATTCCACTATTGATCCTTTATTTTGACAAAAATAATATGTCAATAGTTCAATACTCAAACATCCCTCATGGCATATTTTAATAAATATACACAAAATAGTCAGAATGAACCAAATGAAAATCAAAAGAGGAGAAGTTGTACATACCTCAATTTCTACCGAAACAACTGTTAAGGAGGTTGAAGCAAAACTTGCCGTTTGTATTACTAGAACCAGTACAAGGAAATCTACTAGGAGATGCGTGATGCAATTTAAAACGAGGTACGTAGGTAAGTACTTTTAGTGCAAGAAATGGTGACCTCAATTAGATTACGAACGTAACTTGTTCTATTATAATAAATTATTTACGTTTGTAGATTTATTTTTTTACTTATAAACAATGCATGAATCTACCAAAAACCCGTTTCGGTAGAATACGTGGTGGAACCATATTAAACCATAAACCATAAAGCACTGGAAAAACTACGCTCCTGACCCGATTGGGGATCAGGCACAGATTTTTCCTCGGTTTGCCGAAAAATAAAAGTTAACAGTTTAAAAAGGAGATATTTAATCAATAATCTCCAATTAAATATCGAAAATAATTTTTATACTTGCTCCTCAACCGACCCCCAAAATAAATCCATGTTGGGTTATAATAAGTTTTTAAAACTATACACTATCCGGCGTAGAAAGAAAGTGAGTGAGCCAAAAAGATGCTAATACTGTATGGGATCCTTTTTTAGGGCATTTTTGCAAATTTATTTGTAAAAAGGTAGCTTTTTATCTTCCTTTGATCGGCTGGCTGGCAAGCTGGCAGCAAATGCGGGCCCGTAGAAGAACGTTTGTGGAAAGACGAGGAGTGCAGGTACATATTGTACCTACCGGGGCCGTGTAATTATTAATTTTAGGGACGGCGCTGCACGATGTGCGACATCTGGGGGACATCTACGAACGTGGTGTACTAACCTACAGATATTTCAATTTTTTCCAATCTTCTTCAAAGATCGATTGTTTTCAAATTGGTGTCATCCAAAACATTTCGTAAACGCGCACAACTCCTGCGTGGCGGAATTTTGTTTTTTTCATAGGGATTAAATTAACCACCTTTTGCAAGACGCGCATCTTCTAGGAGTAGTCAACTTCAGGCGGCCAAGAAGTATCTTGCGCTGCGAATTGTCACGCGGTTTAAGGTTTCTTAAAGCTCGAATTTTTTGAGGTGAGACTATATTAACCGTTAGGATTAATAAGGGGGGGGGGGGATTTGTTTCTTCCTCTGCATCCTCCTCGTTTAGAGAGTTAATTACTTATCGTTCCCGTTCTGTGAATTTGTCGTCCGTAATTCTGTTGTAGATTACCTTCAGTATTTACCTTACCTTTTTCGGAGCACTGGATTAACCGATTTCTCCGATGAAGCACCTGTAGCAGCCGTAACCGTCCCGTGATTTTCATTCCGCCGTCTTTGTCCAGAAGCGAGGATTTTTGTTTACCTTCTGGTGGCACCCGAAGTTCCGTATACGGATTCCACCGATTTAAGCACCTTTTAATTTTGTCAGTACCTATTACCGTTTTTATGTTTTTGACTCAACAAGCAATTAAATATTTGCTCTTGACCGGAAAGTTGGTCGCAATAATATAGGTACATTTTTTAGCGATTTTTTTAAGAATTAAAAAAATGTGCTATTGTTTGCGTTTTGTCCGTCCGTCCGTCCGGACCTACTTCTACCGTTTTGAACTACTTCTAGGGGAATGGTCCTAGAGTCCTGGAATTTTTTGCAGTAGGTAGCCTATAACTTGAAGGTGGTCCAGACGAATCCCCCCACGAATTATTTCCTGAGATGCTGTTTTCGAAAGTAAAACGTGCATAGCTTTTACATACGACAACCAATTGGTATCAGATTTTGCATTAGTGGTGCCAAGTTGACACATGTTCTACCCTTCATCGTATTCTAATGAAAGGTCTCATCGAAATAAATTGGTTTGTACAAATTATAACTTACCCGTGCGACCAGGGGGTAAACACCTGGGGAAGTAATTGTACAGAATGGAGGAAGTACGGGGAAGTTCGGGGAAGTACGGGGAAGTATATGGGAAGTAAAGAAGAAGTAGGTACTCATTTGTTTATAAGATGCGAAATGTGACAGAAGGTGCACAGAGAGGTAAAATCTGGTAAACACTTGAAAAGTAATAAGGCAGTTATTTCTGAATGCATAAATTCCGCCTTGTCCCAAAAAAATCAACACCATTATTATCTATATAGATACCTAAAATAAAAGCCTATTCTTTCACTACTAGCGTCTGATATAAATTATTAACCTTTTTTCCACTTGTAAAGCAGGCTCTCTCGCCCGTTTTTCAAAGTAAGTAGTTAATAATGTGGTAATTATTAACTAGTAGTCAATAATGAGAACTGTCACGCTGTCACTTTTAGAGAACACAACCCCAAATTTCGCTCAATAAACGTTTGGACAAGTACTCTAAAATGAATAATTGCAACTATGATCCGTCATTTTCAGAGAAATTACATACTTAAAATTATCACAATTTGAAAAAATTCGAACAAAATTACTCTTTGAAAATATCTCAATAACAAAATACGGCCTTCTTGACTGTTACTTCCACGCACTTAATTGACATGTTAAATTAATAAACCAAAAATTCTGTCTAACCGTTCATTTTTTTAACAATATAAACCTGTTCATTTAGAGGACTTCAAGTACTATGCGATCAAAAATGAGTTGCTGTTGAGTCACCTTTGGAATGTTTGTTTACATGATAAATCCTACAACTTGAATTTCCAAAGGCGACTCGACAGTAACTAATTTTTGATCGCTCGTTACTAGTAATGAAAAAAGTAGATACTATACAGGATGTCTTAAATTGAGTAGATAACATGGCCATCTTTGTTATTATTATACTTACAGATTTAGTTAAATTGGAAAAGTTTTATAGTTTTTGATGCTAATGGATATTCCGATGCGAGATTTTGAAAAAATAAATCGTTTCGTAAATAATTGATAAAAAATGAAAAATCGCCATATTAAAAAATTCAAATATTTTAGAAACAAACAGAGCTATCGAAAAAAGTTTCAAATAAAAGTTGCAAGATTCGATGAGATAAATTCAATGGGTGTACAAAAAAATTTTTCAAAATGGCGGATTTCCAGTTTTTTATATCAACCTCCTTAATTTAAATGGACGCCATATTTGATTTTTACGTCACTCGATAGAGACAAAAATACAAAAACAGCGA
This sequence comes from Photinus pyralis, assembly GCF_008802855.1. Taxonomy (NCBI): domain Eukaryota; kingdom Metazoa; phylum Arthropoda; class Insecta; order Coleoptera; family Lampyridae; genus Photinus; species Photinus pyralis. Next base: position 2,272,733 of record NW_022170596.1, read on the forward strand.
GCGAGAAAACTAACGAATGAATTTGGTTTCAATCACAATCGGCCATGGAATTATTGCCATAAGAAATACATTGTAAACTTCGAGGCAAAATTGCAAGGTTGATTCCCTAATGAAATACTAAGTGTTTAGTATCACTGGTTTTGTAATTTTTTCTCTATGGAGTGACTTAAAAATCCAATATGGCATCCAATCAAAACAAGGAAGTCAATATCTCGAAAACCGCCATTTTGAAAAAAAAATTATATTGAATATCCATTCAATTTATCGGATATTTCGATAGCTCTTTTTGTTACTAAAATATTTGAACTTTTTTAAAATGGCGATTTTCACATTTAAAATTTAAAAATTAATTTTAACTCTCATTGTATTCTAATTAAAGGTCTCAACGAAAGGAACCGTTTTCTACCTTCTTCCTGTCCTCTCATTAAAGTACGGGGCGGGGGGAGTGAGGGGGGGGGGATGGAAATATTTTTATCCTTCATGGTACTACTCTAATGAAAGGTCTTAACGAAAGGATTTAAACTTCTACAAACCATAGCCCTCCTCCTCGACCTCTTATCGTGATCGGGTATATTCCCTTATACCTCAAGAACGGATTGTCGGAAGAGGTACTCACAAAGGGCGATTGAGACGTCTGCAAGAAATATATCCATTGGTATGATGTCAACACAAAAGCTACTTCGGTTAAAAAGATGCGCCTTATCTGCACATCTGAGTTGGGCACAATTTATACTTGTTTTATATGGATGTAATTCATCCTTTTTTTAAAGTGTTATTAGTATACCCACGTATAACCTTTGAATATAAAAATTATTCAAAGGTATAACGGAGATCACAGCAACTTTAATTTCTTAAATTCAAGGTGCAAACAAGCGTTTGCTTTAGCATCCTGGGTATGATGGTGTAATTCAATCATATGTAAATATTTTCAGAGTGAATAAATAAATAAATAAATATCAAACAAAAAAATTCAAAATGTAAGTGGTAGGGTATGTTTTTACATTTTTGGATTTTACAGACGACTTTAGGTATATCTGATATCTACGTTGATTTTGTTTACTTTTTTCGTAGCAGTTTTTGAACCAAATTTGCTCAATTACTCAAATGAACTTACATTTATTACAGACGCGAATTGATTGCGCGGAGCAAATCCAAACCTAAAAACCAGAAAAAAATTAACCAAACAAAAAAATCGCGTATACCATGCGCGCTACCATTCATTTTACACGAAAAAGTACAGGTGAGAATGCAAGCAGTATTCTATAAAGTTGACCATCACACAAACGAACCCACTAATTAGCTAACACCGGGGAAAAAACGAAAATTACAATACGGTTCCTTCTGTTGAAGACAATGCCAAGCAGATCCTTAATCTAAAAAAATCTGCGATGAAGATGAAGAAATGTGCAAGAGGCCGGTGGCGAATCATCACCAGATATTTAAATATCTATAAATAACTAGAATTCTAGTATGAAATGCCGCTAAACAATTGTAACTATTTAGTCTTACCTTAAATAGTTTTGTTGTTGCAACTACTGTGTAATGATATAGGGGAAAACTTTTTTTCTTTGCTAATTATTTGCCAGAAAAGTCGTCGGTCAATTTTAAGGTGCTGTGTCCATTTCTGGTAGGTACGTCTTGAAGTTGATTCTTCAACTCTTGCAGGAATCGCGTTTTTAATATCTACTTTTCGCTTTAGTCTGAGCCGTCCACGATCGATAAATTCACCACAAAGGAAATTTCCGCTATCTAAACCTTGCTAATCCAGTAGCTGGGTAATGATTGTATATAAAGTTCCATATTTTTTATTTTTAACATAGGAAATGTTTATGTTTTTTGTAATGGGTAAAACGTTACGAGTTTCGTTCAATCGCAAAAGACAACTGTGTCACCTCATATATAACGATTGTACAGTACTAGGCCGTGGTCGGTTATCATTACACCAAAAATAATCGCGTACAAAAATCTGCAGAACAAGCTTGCTAAAAATCATTATGAAACATAGATCTATAATGGTCTTTTTATTATACCTGAACTACAATCTCCGTTTTAAACACTCAAATGAGTGCGAAAAAGGGCCTTTAAAACACACGTGCTTTAACGTTGCTAAGTAACGATACTTCAAGTATGACTTTTAAAACTGTCATCTGGATGAAATAAAAAAATCCTCTTAGGTCGCTTTCTGTAAATGCAGAACATTTCTTTGGCTTTTGTACCTATCCTTTGGTTGAAGCTTTCACAAACGCGCGTAATTTAGGGTATGCTTCCAAATCTGTTCCACTTTTTAATCGCAGCATTGCTTTAAAGTTTTGAATGAATGCACCAAAATATAGAAGATTTAAATACCTTTGACATTTCCTTCATATATGCCAGCATTATGGATGCATTTAAGACTGATTCGTAAGTAACTTCCTATTCATCCATGGAAACAACTTTTCATATTCTTTATAATAGGCTTTACTGGAGTGGATTTTACACCTACCAACGTTTGTTTAGATTTTACAACAATCGATTTAATGGACGGTGTATTATCTTTTTCAACGGAAATCGTTTAATTCACATTGACGATGATTTTTTAAGCAAACGTCAAGTTACATTTCCATGGCAATCGTGAAATTACGAACACCCAGCCCACTTAATTAGACATGTATTCGAGTATAACGTCAATATGATTTCATTGATTTCCTATTTTTAAATTATATGCAGGTATAATAAAAAATACTATAAGATACACGTGTATAATTGTCTTTAAAGCACTTGCAACGTTAAAGGCACTCCGCTTTGCGTCGTGCCTTTAAACTCGTTGCGCGTGCTTTAAAGACTTGATTATACACTTGTATCTTAATATACTATTTTTATCTGTATTTAGGGTAATTTTCCACGCTATTATCTTTGTTTTTTTAATGTATGTCTTTGGCAAGGAAACATGCGGGTTTGGGACGGCGGTCAGGATACTGTCGAGACAGTACGTACTCAATAGTGCCCAATTGTTTTATTAAGCTAATTTAAAATTCTCTCACATCTGCTTTGATAGTACCTAGGTACTAATTACAAGCATGTTATGACGCTTATTATACAAAAAATTAACGTTTGCCACACGAGCGAGCTTGCCAGCGAGTGGAGCAAAGCAAGTGATCCGAGTAAATAAAAGTTATTTCCAAAGTCTCCGATGGTTGCATGCACAATGCACGTCATGTGTTTTGTGGTTGCATGAATTGCGAATCTGTGAATTTTTTTTATCCAATTACTACCACATTTTTTTGAATTCATAAAAAGTATTTACACGCATACAAACCCGTGATAAACAAACTATGCGTGTATGTGCATAAATTAAATTCCTACAATTAACATGGTTTTTCCAACATTTTATAAAACAGGTTTTCCGCGCTTTATTAAACCATTGAATTTAACGTTCGAAAGTAATGGCACGGTTAGGCAACCCAAATAACTCGTACAGTTCTTAGCGCATGTGGTCCACTTATACCTGTTGATTACCAATTCTTACAGAAACCAAGTATATAACCAAAGAGTTACTCTTTGCAAAGAGTGTAGTATGATCTTTGCTCTTTGATATAACGTATACTCTTTGCAGAAACCGAAATCTATTACAATGCAAGGTGCAACGACGATCTGAGTCTACTACTTACTGTAGCTTTGAATATTATATTCAAAGACTATTATAGGGAAAGTAATGGACATAGATTTTTGAAGCCATTTTTTGCCCACTTAATTTCAATCACAAATTTAGTTTAGTTTGTTACTCAAACATTGGTCGATGGGGGAAGTGGCTTCTTTTCCTACTAAGTAGGTATGTATATATACGTCTTTCGCTATAAAAACCGGTGCACGTCATTGATTTATGAATCAATTTCAGACAAGTTTTCTATAGATATTGTAGCCTCAAAGTTTATAGGAAAATATTGTTTAAATCGCAGAAGTGCATTCAGACTGCAACTTCCAAGCAGTGGCGGACTGACAAATTGAACTGGCCCGGGCAACCGAACAGCACCAGCCACATAACGGAGGGTTGGTTATACCCGAAATTGTTCTCCAAAGTAACCCCCTAAAATAGCATTTTAAAGCATTTGCACTTATTCCAAAATCGATTAAAAGTGCAGTTTTTTTGGGGGGACATCCGACACCGTACCACCGCTGACCGCACTGGCGCCGGCCCAAAGTACAGCGGCCCACCGGGCACTTGCCCGGTTGCCCACCGGCCCAGTCCGCCACTACTTCCAAGGGCATTTGATGATTTTATCTTCTGACACATCAGAGACTTGAAAGCTGATTCAACTTTTTTAATCAATATCGAACGATCTGATTGTAGTAGTTTTTTGTATCTATTCAATGATCTAACTATCACCATTACCATCAATTATTTTTGACTAAACCTATAGAACGCGTCTTTGGCTTTCTCAGTACGTATTTCAGTTTGTTTTTTTAATATCCCTTCCATCACCATGGTGGAAAAACGTTAATTGTGTGTTAAGCGCACCAATATCTTGGTATTTATTTATGTTGATTGCCTCTGGTATAGAGAATCGATATTTCCTTGACATTTAGTTTGAGTTTCTTCCACCAAGATATTATTTCGGTCTCTAAATGGTCGGCAGAGTGGGCGCTGCGGGCGGCGGGAGTAGCTAGCAGAATGCTCGAGACTGAGTTAAGAAATTTCTCATCTCCGCGCCTCGAACACCCAACCTCCGACTACATAATCAAAGATAATATGTAACCCAATTACGCTCTACCACTCAGCTACACAGTCGGTTGGGAAATACAATAAAAGCTTGATATCTGTCACAGCGGAAGTTCGTTCTGGGCATATGATCTTTTTCCTTCGTTAGATCGTTTCCACTATACCAATGGGGTTGAGCGCCACTCAATTTCTATCTTAACTCTTCCCGTATGAAATCGAGAAGATATGAGGGTAGTAATCGCAGTGGAACTCAATTTAGGTACCCACAGCAATACTGGTTTATTCTCAAATATCAAATCAAAGTCTCCAAAATTGAATCACAGTAGGTACCTAATTACACAAAAGATCCTCATATACGAATTTCCTCAATATAAAATATCTTCACTACGCGACCTCACTTTACTATCAAAGGGGATGTGCGAGAATTTTAGATTGGCATTAACAAACCAATTGAGCCTTATTAGGTAAGTACCGTATCGACAGTATCCGCGGCTTTTCGTTCACCTACGGATCACGATCGAGTACGGTGCAATCGGTACTTGAGCAACACCGTTGTTTTTTCTGCGTGAACGAAACTGGTAACTTTATACCCATATACGAAACCAAACCATAAACATTTCCCATGTTAAAAGTGGAACCGAACCCGGAACCGAAAATGAAATATCAGGTGGAAAAGCATATGGGTAAAATGTAAAGAATGTGACGGATGATTTAATTAGACCTCTTGAGTCTTGAGCGCCTTTTCCCGTGGAAAAAACAGAGGTTTATAGTAAATAAGGTGAACAAAAAACAATTGTAATATTTAAACTCAAAATAATGCAGGGTCCGTCCGGGTAGTGTCACCGTGTGTGATACATGATCTTGCCGCTTATAAGGTATGCTGTGTACACAAGAGCCTTCAAAGAATATGATTCAATTACATCTAATAAATTTCCTACGCAACAACATTGCTTTATAATAAATATTCTAAAGTTCATTGTTAATACCTTATTACCTTTATAAGTGACGAGATAGGATTTGAATATTTTTTGCATGTTAGTGCGGTACGTTATGGCTGATTCACCTGTTTCTTCAGCACCCTATACAAACAAAGGTACATTTTGTGGCGACATCTATTGGTTCATGTTTCCAGAGCACAGGTTTCTGTAACGTACAGCGCACTGCGCAATGAAAGTTGCAAATGATTTTGCACTATGCTAACATTCAACTATGCCCTTGGTTTTAAGTGTGGTTCAACTTCATTGTCGTCTATTCAATGATAAAAAAAATTTGGTCAGCTGATGAAGAAAGTGCGTTTAAAATTGGTGAAAATGAGATGACTGCTTGTAAAGGTGGTTTCTAATGATAGCCAATGTTTACGTACACCTGTATACCTAAGTATGCCTTGATAGACAAACGAAAGTGAAAATTTCAAGTGTTTATTTGTATCAGCTGTAAAAATGTCAAACAGTCATCACAAAAGCTATGGACAAGGAAATGTCGCAAATTTTAAGCTGAATAGTACGTCGTTAGACTTAATTTAGATTTTAGCAACAAAGGTCTTGGAATCACTCAAGTAAATCCAACTTTTTGCAGTAATGTCAGGGGGTCATTAACTTGATTTCTTTGTTTACTTGTAGGTGTAGTCTAAATACATCATTAACACTCCTTATCTAATACTTTGATAGTTAGTTCTTAAGTAAATAGGTGGTTGGTTCTATTAAGTGTCGAATTTTTTATTCAGATTCATATTTATTGATTGATTTTAACAGGCTAAAAGTAAACACTGATAATGTTATCTAAGCTTAAGTTTATACATGGCCATGCTGTATTGTGATGTTTCATTTTTACAGACACAAAAACGAGCACTTTCCACTTGTGAAGTGCTGACCAGCACCTGCCTTAAGATGTTGTATGTATTTAATGTCGACACAGGAACCATGATCACTTTCGATATGAGCTTTGCTGTAGAAAGGTGCGTGTGTTTATGTAACCTACAATTTGGTGTAATTGTCTTTGTTTCAGTGTAAGCTATCTTCAAACGCAAATAGAAAAAATCTGCAAAATAGCCGTGGATAACCAAGTCTTATTAGTTAGCGGTGGCGAATCTTTAGACAGAAATGCTCGTGTCTGCTCGTACTCGGCGGGAACGGATACTAATCCGATCTACCTTTTCAGCAGAACTGATATCGAGTCCAAAATTCCACCAACTCCTAGTGTCGAAATTGGATCCAACATCGGTTAGTTTAATTCGCAGTATGCTTGACCTTTCATTGAATAATTTCAGATTTTACCGCAAAAGTTAAGGAATCGCACGATATGCCTGCCACTTATCATACGGTCTGCCAAAGAACACAGTTAGCGCAACAGTTTCACGAGTCGGCCAAAGAAGAGTTGAAGATTTGCCAAAATTTGGTACACGAACAGCATCTGCAACAGCAAGGGTGGGCTGCGGTTATCGCAAATCTAGAAGACAATATTTTATCATTTACTAAACGGTCCGAAATATTTCAGAAGGGTTTTGAAGATTATATGAACGAACGTGAGACATTTCTTAAATTTTTACAGCAGTAAGTATTTATAGTCGCTTTTTGTGTTATTTTACAAGGTAAGTATTGGGATATCAATATATTTGTAATTTACAAATCCACCATTGTTGCACAAGAGTACATTTGATTTGCACAAATGTTGCTTAGATTGCATAAGTAGTTGTAACATTTTTTGATTTAAGATAATAGACAATGGCAAGGTTTGTAACAATGTTAATTCCCTGCACTTGCCTCATTTATGGTGATATTTCAGGCTGATCAAGCAGATTGGAAATGGCAAAAGTTGCGTAAATTAACAAACAATACAGTGCCACCATGCTCAGAAAAGCCCCGGAAAATATGCGAACTAATTTTGAAATAATTCAAGCTGGCCAATAGAAAGTCAGCAAAACGACGCGATACATTCCGCACCATAATTATTAATTATTCCGTTTTGACAGTTGACGCTTCACGTTATTTTAGTTTACACTTTTCCTGTTGTATTTGCTTTATTTTACGTTTTCCGTCTCCAGTTTTATACAAACTCGTCTCTTTCAAGACGCATATAGCTTGGATCTACAATCTGATAGGGTATGTAATTCCCTTAAAGTGTTTTTAAATTTTGCATCAGAATGTACGGTCTAAATTTCTAGCGCCCTCGGACACGCCCTGTCAGGGACTTTCTGAGCGTGGTGCCACTGTACTAAATTGTATATTTCAATGAGCTTTTGATTAACATATAAAAATCCTGCATGTTGATTAGTTGGCTGTAGGGTACCAAATCAATTTTTTTTTGTAATTAATTCAATGGTCTATTTGTTTGGTATTCTGGTTTCTTACAAAACTGTCTTACAAAAACCACTAAATATTTGCACTTCATTATCATGTTTTTGGAAATAGATTCCTGGTGTAAAAATGTCTACTACCAAATTTAAAATATATAGTGTAAGAAATGGTCCAATTGATTCCGAGAGGTGACCGAAACCGTAATCAAAACTAATATTGCTCACAATTGTACCCAAAATTATACCCAAAACACAATATGGTAGGACCAGCTCTCATTTTTCACAATTCCATTACATACATTTGGGTTATCTTAAGAGATAAGGTGTCGGTTAAATTAGAGCAAGGTGCTAAATTTAAACGAAAATCATATTTTGGGCTAATGTTTTAGTTTTTTGAATTAGGTAAGTAATTGAAAAAATTAAATTAAAAATTTTTTTTGTGCAAATAAAAAAGATACCAAAAAAAAAGAGAAAGCACATATTCCAAAATCTAATAAAAGATACCATACTCGTTTACTGTTGCTTAGAAAGAAAAGGCAAATTGTAGGATTTTTGGGATGTAGTGAAATAAAACATTTTAGACCCTCACTATGTTTGGGACAAACGCTGTGTACTATTATGAAACTATACCAAAGCAAGCATTTTTTTCTAATTAAACAAAAGGTACAAAGCGCATTGTTTGAGAGGTGCACAAGTCTTAAAGTTTCAACATTTGTGTTTCATTTGTAATTTTTTTCTGAAATTTGAATGCAAGAAATTCAAAAAAGTTTTCACACTGTAAGATTCTTAACTGGGTTACAAAAAAGGCCAAAATTTGATAAAACTTGGTGGGTACCCTTTTTATTTTCAAAAATTATTTAAAAATATTTCATCATATGCTCGTTTTCCAAATAAATGGCCGTGTATGTGTAAATAGTTACGTAGACCAAAATAGGTTTTTTTTAGGATATCGCATCACTAGCTGTTCACTAAATATTAGAGAGAAGTATTTTTCTTGTCGATTCTGCGCCTCTAATTACAAGTATATACAGTGATTGTTTCGTTATTATACCAGGCATTGCGTTTGAATGTCATTTCTTTATTTGTGTGGTCAAGGATGTCCAGATACCAAACTTGGTCGAGATGGAGATCAGAAAATTGTTTGTACCTCCAGTAGGCGTAGTTTTTGCAAAATCAGAAAGAGCATAACGCAAAAACCTAAAATTCTTCTTTGATGTTAGTGGTTGCTGAGAAAAAATCCCAAATTTTGGGAGTTTTGGGACTATTGTAGTCCATTCAATTTGTTCAATTGTTCTATCATTCAATTTTTTTTTTATATACAGTGTACTTAGTTGGCAACATATTCAAAACGTTTTTATTATTTATCTTACTGTAATTATGAAAAGTTGTTTGGAATGATAAACTATAATATGCAATTACATCCTTCTAATTTTTTTTACAAGTAACTACTTACAGTTCAATTTGCATTGATATTGAAAATCAGTTCTGCGCATGGGCGCAAATCCACTCACTTTTATGGTATGTATCTCGATGCGCTTGCGCATAAATGGAAACTTATTCGACATTCGATTTTCGCGACCACTTTTGACAAGACAAGTACTATATATGCTCTAATATGCTTGACAATCAAATGTTCATAATTTCACATGGTATTCTTAAAGAATGAAGAACTTGCCCGTCAACTTACATTAATCATGTTTGTGATGGTTCATAATTTATTTAGCAAGAATGTTTCTTTTAGAATGGAATGCCTTTTTTTTCAGATATTAATTCTAGACATTTTCTTTCATTTGACATGGGATTGTCTCATACCTATAATTGATAGTTTTCATGTTATTTACATTTCTCTTGGCAAAGTATTTTTTAATACAAATCATGCTTGCCATGGATATTTCAATGAATAATATCTACCAAACCAAGCTTATGGAGGGTTTATATAATTATTGTCATTAGTTCACAATCATTAGTTAGATTAAGAAATAGTCAATAGAAACGAAGGTATTGTAGCGAATATTCCAGAAATCCTGATAGACATAGAGGTGCCATGAAAGATTAATCATCGGCGTTAAAGAACAAAGGCGGATATGACGCAATCTTTCCGGGAAATGTGAAGTGTTTTGCTCTACAACTTTCGAGAAGACTCGTCGCTACTCGGGAATCAGGTTCATTCTTGATAGCCCTGTGCAAAAACGCGTCAATCGCGACAATCTAACATCATGTTCCATCTAGCCCCCGACCTAGCCCTGTGTTAGGTTTGGGTGTCTTGAGTTATAAAGTTGTTTACAGTTGCAACTGTAAGTGGAAGAGCTGGCTCTGGACCATAAAATGCCTGTTTTGAGGCCAGATGGGCTAACCTATTGGCTTTTTCATTGCTTTCTATTCCAGCATGCCCTTTGACCTACGCGAGCTCAAGGGTGTTAGTGCTTGCCACTTGCTCTAGTGCATAGTTACATTCGGAAACCAATCTAGAGGCAATTATACAGGGACCAAGTGCCTGCAAGGCAGCCCTGATGTCACTGGAGGTTCTTATAGTTTTGTTCTTTATGTTATGTTAAGGGCGAGTGGGGGGGGGGGGGGAACTAGTTTTATCCTTCATGGTACTCTAATGAAAGGTCTCAACGAAAGGAATTCATTTCTACCAACCATAGCCCTCCTCCTCAACCTCTTATCGTGATCGGGTATATTCCTTCATACCTCAACAACGGATTGTCAGAAGAGGGTACTCACAAAGGGCGATTGAGACGTCTGCAAGATATATATTCATTGGTGATGTTAAAACAAAAGCTATTTCGGTTAAAAAAGATGCGCTTTATCTGCACAAGAGATGTGCACAATTTATATACTTGTTTCATTATGCTTTAATACATACTCTATGCTGACATGTACATACGTTCATTCATTAGAGAGCACATTTTAAAAACTTTCCAACGATATAAGATTCGAAATTTTGGTAGAAGGGGCGCCGGTAGTTGGCGGTCACAATGTACTTAAATGTTGAATGTATCTAATTATTAGGCAATAGACCCATTAAAACTCTTTAAATTAAAACATTGTCACTGCAATAAAAATGAACTAGATTAAGATTTTGTATTTTTTTTCTAGTTTTCACGAAGATTTGAACATCTTGGCCAAAATACCCATGTTACCTGTATTATTATTAGGCGAAAACCAGTACGCATGCAAAGACTCTCACATGAGCTCTACGGCGTCAGAGGTAAATCGAACGTGTGCGAATTTGTTAGATTGGATCTCATCAACAGATAGTAAAAGTACAACTGATCAGTTATTCGAACACTGTTCGAGAGTTCTAGAACAGGTAAGATGGTAAATGTTAAATTTAATAATCTAAGGGTCATCTTTCAGTATGATACAAAAATTTTTAATTCGTTACATGCTGTACTAAAGAATATATTTTTCGAAGCTAATCAGGATGAAATGAAAGATATTAAGGGTTTGAGTGATCGGCTCTGTGGTTTAGAACAGCTAATGTTCGAAGCTAAACGATATGTTAAAGAGCAAGGTGATTTAGCACAATCTTTTATTCAGGTGCGATGCCCTGTTGGCATAGCAGTACGTTAAATTGTTAATTGTAGAATCAAAATAGGGCGAGCAATTTGGGAGATACATCAATTTTACCGGATTTGTGCGCGTCACACAGAAAACAACTAGTGGTTATGCTTACAAATCACCAACATCTATCGGATATCCGTCGTCGTTGTATAAAGGCAAAGTCGGAGTTGGGCACAACCTTACATCATCGTCTCAAATGGGTTATGTATATGGAAAATTTAATGGTCAAAGTGGATCAGCAGATGATCGTGTACCACGAGAGTCTTAGACGGATGCGGACACATTTAGAAATTCTTCAACAAATTCATTTGGCACCAGCAACCTATTTATCTGCCGTTGCAGAGGTTGTGCGTAGGAGAGCGTTTTCTCAAGCCTTTTTGTCGGTATGTATCCCCATTATTTCCTGCTGCGCTGACTTTTACTATCGCAATTTTTAGTGGGGATCCGAACTCGCTTGTTACCTATTAACAATACATAACGACGAGTTAACACGAAGAAAGGAATTCCAGTCTTCATTTGAGAATCATTTTTTAAGTTCACTTTTTCCGGGCATGGAAGATTTACCTCCGTCTTTTGCAGTTGAAGCTCCATCAATTTTTGATTCTAATTTACCGCTGTTAAGTATTGAAGATCTTGAACAGTTAAAGCAAGATTTGCCAGAGCTCGCCGAGAATGTTGTGATTCCTGACATAGCAGCTATAAACAATCTATTTTTAGTGAAGTCTATCGTAAAATCTGATCTAGATAAAATGGATACACGGGGAGTGGACGAAAAAATTGTTCAGGTTGTGAATGAAGTAGGACTTGGTTGTAATTTAGATCAGACTTTACTCAAACCAGCTGAAAGTGAACCATTAATGATGCACGGTATTCCCTACCTGAGAGATCTTGATAGGTAAGTGAAGCAGTGCCAAATGGTGAAGTAACACTGCACCTTTTTTCTCTATCAATCAAGTTAATAAAATTAGGAAGTTAGTCAACGATAATGTGAATGTTAATAGAATACTAATTTTCCCAATTTGTAAAAATGTGATGTAATTAAAAAATTGTTAAGATTTTTCTTACAATTTGTTTGTAGGGGATGCGAATCGGAAACGGATACCGAAGAGTTTGAGAAAGTGGGACAAAGTCCGTTAGATTTACACTTTGAAAAAGAAATTCCATCACCTCGTCCTCGAACTCAAGACGCTTCGACATTTATGGAGGTTGGTGATAGAAATGCTTTACCACCCAGAAAACCACCCCGTACGTTTCAAAAATCCCAAATTCCCATCCCAAACAATGACTCTAATACTAACACCAATACTACCCTTCAATCCCAAAGAACATTAAGTTGCAGCGGAAGTCAAAGTTGCACCGAAAGTTTCACAAACGTAAAAAACCCTTCGCTCGAGTCAATTGACGAACTTTCGAGTATTAAAAATTTTAATTCTAATACGGAGAGTTGTTTCAATTCACATCATCAACAAATGCAAAGTTACGCTTCGGCGCAATTTTCGCGCTCTAAATCGCTTTCGCCGCATACTCCTCAAAGTCCGAAGGATATACAGTGCGAACAGTTTTCCCCGAGCTCTCCGACCCAAGGCCACCAACCTAATGAATTTCTCACTGACGAATTTTATATTGATGAAAGCTTGCCGTCCAGTTTGAGTATTGAAACGGGACAAAGCCAAGGAGAGTTTGTACGGCAACTCGATACTGCTAATAATGTAGTGGCATTATTACAGGTACTTGACACTATTGCATTTATCCCCGTATACACTTTTGTAAAAATTGTTTGTAGTTATTAATTTGCAGTTGTATTTTTAGTTCTTTTGCCTAAAGATTTGACTTTTTAAGGTTGGTGTCAAGTTGTTGTAGATGCATTACAAATGCATGACATCATTATGTGCACATCAAAGTAGAATCATTATAGGTCCTTTAGAAAGTCCTTAATAGTCAATATCTGATTTCTTCCATATAATGCTGTGTAAGGCAAGGTTAACATTTGTACAATTAAATGCAATTTACAAAACAGAAAAAAAAGTCAATAGTGAATGAGTTAACTTTAAATCATTGAAGCATTTCAGTTGTGTATTAGACCTATTAGACCCATGAATTAGATATTTAATGTAAAATATCTGTGAGTTGTACCAGGTGATCAAAAATGTCTGAGGACAGTTTGAATTTTCCGCAAAACTAAACATTTATAATGTTGATCAAATGATGTATCAAATGTCATTTATGTAAAAGCAGTGGTAGATCAATTTAATATAATATATACTAAACAATAATCACAATTAATAAATTAAAGAAAACCAATTTATCAAGCATAGTGTCACTGTTCGGTTCATGATTTCAAATATTCATTCTAACTTTGCCCGGGGGTTAATTTGAATCTCTTCTCATAAATGATCATAGAAACGGTTTTGCAGATAACAAATATTATAGTTGTAATGAACCAAGGTCACATCCTGGTCACAGCACCAAAATTCTGTAATAACTCAAGTCCAGTTGAGAAACGACTGCGTAACTCAAAACCACAAATTAAAACTAATTGAAACCTATGGCACATGATCGTCAACTAACAAACCTGTCTACTGAAAGGTCCTACGTTGTTGAAACGTGTTGCTTGAGGATGTGCGTGTGTCACTCTAAGGATTGACCAAAATAAATTAAAAAAATTAAAATTAAAAACGTTAATGATAACAAAAACAATCAAAACCAAATTCAAATCAGGGTTGCCCTCTTAATCACACGAGAATAGCTCTAGGGACTTCATTGATTACGAGCAAGAGGTGTTGAAAACTTACTTGCGTACTTTGCATTTTATAATTTCTTATTACCCGTACGACAACATATTTAAAATATCGTGACACCATCTTTCACAAACATGAAATTATTTACCAAGATATATCGGAGACCAGCATTCACACCAAGGGCTGAGTGTACGAAGAATATGGGTAGAGCTCAAGCGCCTGCCATTTTGGGCAGGACATAACCTGTTTCATTATAATAATACAGGGCTATATTTGCATATTTGCAGTAGGGTTTCGAGACTCATCACATAACAGTTTTCATATAACATAAAAATTCAAATATTCAGGAGTCATGAAAAACTATCACATTTGGCATTTATGCAAAATAAGATAACGGCAAAATACCATTGTAAACAAATTCAGCCCATTACCCATTACGCCCCCACCTCGCCCCCACATAACACAAACAAAACCCCGACCCATCGTAAAATCTGATCAAATCATAAAAATCTTGAAATCACCATCCTGCGAATTGTTAAGATATACTGTTCCAATTACGTACACGAAACCTACACAATACTATAAATTGAAAAAACGCCCTGTATATCAATCTTAAATGAAAGCCATCCACATTTATGGGAAAATTCTACTTTAATTACCTACATATCAAAAACTAAATTCGATTAACACCTTGTACTAATCTCCAACCTTCCCCTAAAACACATAGTAAGTCTAACCATGACGTCAAAACAGGATAAAAATTAATTGTGCTCAAGGAATTAAGTCGCAATTGAATTCCTATAAATGTAACTGAAGCGACCTTCTCAATTGAGAAATCTACTTATAAATAATATACAGGGTGCCCATTGTGTATGGAATATAGTATGTCTTGGTAAATGTCGACTGTATACAAAATTTGTTTATATAAAAGTTGTTTAACATTTGTTTCCCATAATAAGGAATCAGTCCATTGTTTTTATTTCATAAAACAAATGAACAGTAAAAAACAATTGAATTTTTTTAAATAGCAAGGCATACTTTCATTAGGCTCATTTGATAGAGACTTTCTTTCTCTTTTCAATGACAACACGTTAGCACCCGTGTAGCACAAATTAATTTTGGTTTCTGGCTTTTTGTGATAGGTGCCTGCCTTGTAGTTAATGGTGAACATTTTGAACATACTGCTAATTTTGTTTTGTCTTCAAGGTTTAATAAGAAATGAACACGTTTATTTGTTTTATTTTGATGTAGGATATCTGGATTAATGTTATTGATCTAATTTAATAAATTTTTTTGAAAAATTTTTTTAATGTCTATCTTCGAAAAGAGAAAAAAAATCTATCAAATGAGCCTAATGGAAAGGCAGCATTTAAAAAAATTCTATTGTTTTTCGTTTCTTTTGTTTTCTGAAATAAAAACAACTGAAAGCTGCCTTATTATGGGAAATAAAATGTTAAACAACTTTATAGAAAAATTTTAAATACATTCGATATTTACCTAAATATACACTATATTCCATACATAATGGGCACCCTGTATATAAATAATAAAGAAGCAAAGCTACTTACCCCTAAATATTACCATTAACTCAACTTATTTTTTATGAACCTTGCGTTATAAGGTCTTGCAAATTCACTTTTTTCAATATCTTTTATGGTAAAGGAATTATGATCTGATTATACCTTGTATAAGTATGAACAAGGATTACTTATAGCGTTTTCGATTGGCAAAACTCGTACTGCACGAGTGTTGCACGAGAAACTGAAGAAATACATGTGAAAATTGCTCTCAATGGAACATAAATATTCGTAAATATTTGTTGTCATTTGTCCATAACCTCATTTTAGATTTAGGTAATCGACAAATCTCTATTTTAAAAAATGACAAACGATTTCAGTATTATTTATGATAAACGATGAGGAATATAAATTTGAAATTCCTGTAAAGGGCCAATTTTTGGCGTTCAGTTTAATGAGTAAGTGCAACTTTTTGTAAAATAGAAGTTATGGCTAGTTCATCATCTTCGCTATCGCTAGATGACGACAAAAAACTCTCCCAACGCAAGAAACAAATTCAAATTGTCGCACGTTTGTTTTGAAAATTTGTTAACTAGCAGCTCCACGAGCTCACGGACCTCGTGCGTCGAAATTTGCACCGAGTGCGTAATTGTTGCATCACATTTGCTAATGGAACACAGAAAATTGCCCTAAAATTACCAATAGAACGTAAAAATTGCACTTGTGCAGCACGAGTTTTGCCAATCGAAAACGTTATTAAATAAAAATAAAAATGCGATTGAAATTCATCGCGAGTTGTGTAGTGTTTTTGGTGAAGACGTCATATCAAGGCAAATGGTTTCTCATTTTATTAATCGATCGCCCCCTCAACATCTAAGAAGACACCCAGTGCAATTCCCTTGTGACTGAGTGATTGCACACAGTTCTATAAAGAGCCAGTTCATAAGATTTTCTCGCTAGGTAGGCATATCGGTTCATACTTAAAGGACCAACACATTCTCCCTAATATGTCTTTCAATTATGTTTTCCTAATTTGCCTAAACAATTTTGATTGGTTTTACACGCGTTCAGCCATTAGTAGAAATACCACTTTTACCTACTTCTTTTTGTACTAGAGGTGCATACTCTAACTAAAGTAACAGTGGTTAATGTGCATAATATAGAGGATTACAACAGAACTGGTAAAATTCTATCTGGTCCCATAGATTTCAATTTTTGGAATTTTTGAATCGCCCATTTATGTCTTGCCTGATCTATGATCCTATTGCTAATTTCCAATTTTCCCTGTATGGTTTCCAATCTGGAATAGGCAGGTTTGAATTGCCCTTATTCTCTGTAGGTCCCCGTAATTATCGACCTCGGAAAGTGTGTTTGAAGCAATAGCTCCAGTGTATCTTTCCCAGTTTTCATCTATACTGCATTCATTATAAAAACGTAGTAGATGGCGCTGCATTTGAAGATAAGCACACACAGGAAAAATATAGAACGGTCCCAATTTGTTTTAAAGTAGAAATATCCAGCACTGTGAACAGAAATAAATCAAACGATTTTGCACTTTGATCTGATTAACAGCTAATGACAGTTCAACAGTTTAGTTGGCAGCAGAAACTACCAGCTTACAAAATTCAGCACTCGTTTTATTTTTCAGCATAATACTGATTCGTATTTTAACTAATCACAGTGAAGGTCAAAGCTTCCCTATGCTTTCTACCGCTACCATCTTAAAATGAATAGAGTATAGGTCCCACTACCCTTTTTAAGGTTACCTATTTTCGCTTGCTGTTTCAGCGGGCAATTGGCTTTGAACGCATCTATTATGGCTCTTCGGAGATTATTCTCCAAACGATCTCTACAGAACTGGCGAAAACGAAAATTATTTTTATGAAATCATACAAAACCAAAATGCACTTTTCCCATTTTGATGAAAAAAGTAAAGAAATATTTGTATATTTGCAAATTTACTTATATTTTACTCAAAAATGGTACTTTTTTGCTTATGATTCACGACCCCATCTTAAAGAGAAATACAAAAAGAAATCAATTTACCCATTGTTTTTTGTGATAATGCACATAATAGGTCATTTCCGATTTTGTTTTGTTAGTTGGTGGCCTTGTACTCTTAATTTTATTCTGCTTGCTTTATGTATTATTTGTAATAGTTTACAGTACTTTTCTGTTACACTTTCTTCATTTGACTTTTACGTACAACTACAATAGCTTGCTTTTACAGGATAATCTTCAAACTTCACAAACCGAACGTGATCGATTAAAAGCTCTAATGATGAAAATGTCCACTCTGTCATGCGATGCTTTAAAATCACTGCGAACCGAATTAAGAGAACTTAAATCATCTGTGATGTCAATAAAAAGTGATATTAGGTTTGACTGTGAAGGCTTAACGAGTTCGTGGGAAAATTTGACTGCGGAAATGGAAATTAAAGAAAAAGAAATGGTGGAGAAAATTACATTGACTCACGAGTTGGAAATAAATGCTTTTAAAAGAGAAAAAGATGCCAAAGAAGAAGAACTTAAAATTCTTAGTCAGGAACTCTTGAATTTGAAATGCTCTCTACAAAATTCTTCCGAGGAATTAACCAACTTGAAGACCACCGTTGATCATCTCAAAGAAGAACATACAAAGGAAAGGGATCGTTTTCAAGCGGAGTTGGAAGAAACTAAATCGGACAAGGAGCAGAGCTTGCGGGAAATGAAGGAAACTTTAAATCGTGAACATAAAGCAGAAATTGAAAACATCAGAACGAGATTTCGACTAATGCCATTTTTAAAAATGGACCGTAGCCCGTCTGATCCAAATTTGGAAAAACTGGAAAGGTTTGACACTAAAGATTTAAACAATCACGAAGCGATTATTTTGCATTTAAAGGAAAATTACGAAATTGAAAAGGAAAAAGCGGTGCAGGAGGCGCTTATTCAAGAGTCTCGCAAGTGGGACGAAAAAATTGAAAATCTGCGAATTAAGTTCGAGATAGAGAAAGAGATTGCGCTTGAGGAAGTTACAAAAAGATTACTGGATGAGAAAGAGAAACAAATTGATCTTTTACGGGAACGGGAGGCTAATCTTAATCTCGAATGTATCAAATATAAAAACACAATTCAGCAGTTGGCGGATAGCGAAACCAGTAGTCAAAGTGCTGAATTAATTCGAAGGATCGAATCCTTGGAAAGACAAAAAAGTGATTTAGAATTACAGTTAGTTTTAAGTAAATCGAAAAGGAACGAAGAGAGTACTTATGATTTGGCGTCATCGGTCGCAGTGTGCGAAGGTGACTTTATGTTGTTAGTAATTCAGTGTAACTCTTTGAATTTTAGGCAAAGTGAACGCCGCAACAAGTCCGATTAATCTTAATGAGAAGCTGACGAAAAGTCAAATTTCCTTCGTTAAATCTAATAAATTAAGCATAGATTCGTGTCAATCCGGTGACATCGTACTAATATTGTGGGATCCCGCGTACAGAAACTTTCGCATAATTCAAGAGAGCAGTCATTTATTCTTCCTCCATTCGGATTGTTTGGAAATGTTCGGATTGAATATCAGGTCGACAGAGAATCGTAAGCTTTACTACATGGGGGAGGTTATTGAAAAAGATTATTGCCATGCGAAGAAGGTAAGTCAATACAGCTCTATTGTTGATAATTATTAATCTCATAATTTACAACTGGTTTAGAAGGTGGTGTAGATTCACTCACCGCAAGGTCGTTGGCGTCGTCATTTACGTTCAGTTTATGTGTATTCTCTAAATAATAATAATAATGCTCTTTATTTTGCAAACAATGTTAACATTACACTGTAAAGCAGAAGGTATCAAAGAAAAGAAACGGTGCATATTTCTGAATGTGTAACTAAGATCTTTTTCGGCAAAATAAGGAAGTGGATATGCATCTTAATGCGGCTTTACTTTAGGATCGAGTAACTTTTTAACGGTACATGTATGAAATATGCTCTGAGAGATTTTAACATAATGTTGTAAAATTGTCGCGCAGCAAGATGCCTTGAACTTTTTTTGTTAACATTGTTTATGAAATTGTAATCTATGTAATACTGTTTATCAATTTTTAACAACAGCCACACCTGCAGATTTTATTCAATTTAAACGTCTTCTTATAAAATGAAATAAACCATCATTTTGTGCGTCTATCTGGCTTACATTTATTTGAATCAACGATGGAAGTTTAACGATCATCAAGATACCTGCTCCATATAATCTATTGTTTACTGCCAATCACGTTTGGTGAAATTTTTGGAAAATGGTCCCCTTAAATTTTTAAAGTTGTATGACGTTTGGTTTTATGTTTGACTGAAACTAGGGGAACTTACAAATGTCTTGTCACTCATGTATTTTCAGACGAATTAGACATTGCCAATTTAAAAGAAAACTGATATTATCAAGTAACTTGTCCTCCAACCTCACATATGTAAGTTTACATACTGGCTACATAATGGTTCAATGTTAATATTTTAGTGTTTCTATGAAAAAGATTTTGTTATCACCCTACTTTATTTATAAGACATTGGCTCCTTTTTTCAGCATCTCAATTTTCAGGTTGGGAATAGATACAACGTCCCTATAGGAACCAAGTTTTTTCGTGTGAAAGTGAAACCGATTCCCAATCTGAAAGAAGTAAGGGAAGGCGCGAAAGAAAAATCACAAATGTCTCAGAGTGAAATAGCCGGACCTTCCACTTCTACAGAACCTAATCTAGTTAATACGGCTGTGAGTTGGTCTTCTCCTGCGACACCTGTGAAACAATCGCCCGATGAAGCTCGAAGTGACCACAACAATACAATGGAAGCGTCGACAAGTAAACGGTAGGCTTCGCTATTATTTTTATCTACATCTTTTCTGCTTTCAAATAACAACAACCTACATTAATTGTATAGAGTATCTGTAACTTCATGTGATCAGCTATGTAACATTTATAAAGATTAGAAAGTATGTAAAACCAGCAAAAACATCTTACTTAAATTTGTTTAATTATTGAAAAATTGTTTATTTTATACATTCACTTGTCCATATACATTTAAGTGCTTTATTCGAAATTATCATGATTTTAATTGATGACAATGCCCCATCACTCATAACGCAAAGGTAGTTGTTTGGCAATACCTGTGCAGGCGCCAAAACTGAGCGGTATGCCTTCGGTGGTCCCCACACTTCAGTTCAATAAATATATTTATTATCAAATAAAGTGGCATATGCATGATAATTACATTTTAAATATGTGCACTCTATATTCCAAAGCGAGTCATGAGTCATAACTCTCACTTGTTAGTCAAAACAATGGAATCATAAGACAAATGACCAAATTTGCTTGTTTTGAGTATGCCATATAGTTTTAATTTGTGTATTAAGTCACTAGATTTCATAACTCACTTTGGAAAAATAGTTCTGATGGAAGCTTAAGATATTTGTTACTTACCTGTGTATACTTTTTTTATTATGGATGTTTTTACTTCACTGCTTCAATAGTTTATGATGTGATTTTGTTATATTTTATTTATTTATTATCACTGTCTCTACCTATTGAAAATAAAAAATAATTGACTATCTGACCGTCTGTTCCTTTAGAGTTGATAACGTGAAATTATTACGCAACAATATTGCCATGTTCATTTGGTTGGAAAGTTTGAATCTTGTTTAGTAGTTATCATTGTACAATTTAGACTGCTAAAGGAACACATTGTAGACACGTTAAGTTAATTGTACGTATTACTTTTAGTAACGGTTGTGAATAGCCCTTATTGTCCTACATGTCTCTAATCTGTGGTACATTGCTGCTTACGTTTACCTTTACCACTTACTAAGAATTCGCACTTGTGTAAATTAAAACAAATTCAGTAGATTAAACAGTAATAAAACAGTACCTATATCTACATGATAATATTTATAAAAGTGCTAGGGCATAGTACATTTAACAGTTTTTGTGGTAGATTGTTATTGCCTTATTAAATATTACAAATCAAAAATGAAGCTGTTTTGTCTTAAATCGTAGATTTGAGCTTGTAGTATAGTATACATTATACTTTCGAAAACGTGGAACGTGTGGTATGCGGCAATTAAATTTATGTAATTGTTGTTGGGTAACTTATATTCATTATGTTGTCATAATATGTTGATAAATTTGTTTTAAGTGAATTTTTAATTGTGATAATATAACAAAAAGTTTCTGTTGTAGGTATAATTTGATGTATATTTTTTCTATCGCTTATAAAGATTCTGTATGGTTATAGTGTGATATTTTACCATGCAAGTGTTTGCGAGCTATTAGGTTGTAAATGATCCTTGTACCAATTCTTTAATCTTAAGTTAACTAACCGTAACTATAAGTAGACAATTAATTAAATTTCTAAAAAAATCGGCTTGTCTTTCATTTGTGTGCAAATCTGAATTTACTGTTTGTATTGTGTTTAAAGTATACATGAATTGCAGTTATTGTAAAATATTTACAAAGTTTTTATATAAAAAGCCCATGTGCAATAAAGAAAATAAAATCGATTTTTTTTGTAATTTATGACATTTCCACCAAGAAATAGGGAGCATGTATGAAAGTGTTTTGATACCAGATATCGTGACACCCTTTGTAACGTTGTTTGGCGTTTCGCTGTTCCCAAAGCTATATCATTGTATATACATCTTTTACGCAATGGCTATATTCACCAAATAACGCTAATTTTTATGGATATTTTACTGGACAGGATAGCGCATCCTTGTGTCATGCACTCCAGAAATTTCCCATATATGATCTAGTACAATCCATGGCCTAAGTACAATCTACATGGATGGCTTTGTTTTTCCATGTTAGAATCTGGAGATAACAGATGGCGCCAGATTGTTCCTCGAACCACAATTCAATGGTACTATCTTTGCCTTGAATTTTCCTCGAATAAATTATTCAATTGGAAAAGAGCTTAGATCATACATGTCAATATATTTGACCTAAGGAAAAGAGTTCATAATAGTTTTGACATCTGAGAGATTGAGTAAGAAAGACAAATTGACAGGAAGGAAACTATAATAATTACAGTGATCTATATATTGCTAGAAATCTGTAAAAGGTGAGTAGGAAACAACGGCATTGAAGGATACTGTAAGGTAAGTAACTGGGAACAGAAGTAAGCTGAAGCAAAGTTTTATACAAGGTGTTCCTAAATATGATGTAAATACGGAAGCGGAATGTTCTTTGGCTTATTTTATGACTAATTGTTCATAAAAACGCAAACGCTACTAAAAGATGTTAAAATTTCAAGATTTTTTAAGTTTTTTTCTTTAAAGGTATCTCCTGCAATTTTTGAGATATTTTGCTCAGATTTTAAATATAAATGATGCTCAGTGATAATGAGAATCTACAGGGTGTTTGTTATTCGAGAATTCTGTTCCATTTTCTACCCCTGAACTTTTCTTGGTGCGTCACTGGTAGATTGTAAAATAAGAATTTGATATTCTGATTTATTTAGTAACTTTTTGGTCTCTCGTAATTTTTGCGATTTTTCGACCGTTCTCTCTTGTTTTTATTAGTTCGCATTTGAACTCATTGTATCTTGCGCGTGCATATCAAATTATAGGCAATCTAGAAATTATAACACCCTGTCGATCAGTAACGAAGCGTTTGCGGACCTATGGCAGTTGTAAATTCAATGTCTATAATGAATCTTATTTAGCCCCAGAATTAGCGCCTTCCGTATTGATATCATATTTAGGAACACCCTGATAAGATAAGGATGTGTATCATAGGGATCCCCGAAATCGCAAAAGTATCGATGATGGTAAAATTAGAGAAAATATGTGCAATTAAAGAGTCCTTTAAAGAAAACAAGAAAATTTCGATTACTCTCGCAGATATGTCAGAAAAATCGAAATTTACCGATTTCGTTTTTATTTTTTTTCTGGTGAATTTGTTGACGCACTCAGATCATAGTTTAAATAACTTCCACTAGGCGGCACTGAACCCAGCAGCGGTGTGCCATACTGGGGGCTCCACTCCAGTGTAAAATTTTTGGGGGCTCCAGTCGCCGCACTGGGACACCCCTCGGGCAGGCCACCAATTTGCTTTTGAAAGATAGCTGAAAGGTTTTTGCCACTGGTAGCTACCCTTACACACTACTGGGCGACAAAAAGTCTTTACTAGGCGGCACTAATGTTGCCTACGTTATAGCTTAAAATATGCTCTGGACGCACTAGACTTCCAAGGATTTTTTATGTACATAAAAGTTCTAGTTTTAAAATGCAATAGCCAACCCACAATACATAAAAACTTTAAAATGTGAACTGTGTGATTACCCGACCAAAAGTGCGCTTGTTAACCGACATGATCTATTTTATTGGTTACGTCACGGTCCGGTCACGGTGCGGTCACCTACTGTAGAGTGCATTCCTTATGAACATCTGAGCGTTACCTGACCATGGGATTTAAGGAATACACGCTGCAATAATTGACCGTCACCGTGATCTGACCGTGACGTGACCGATAATGTGAATCGGGCTTTAAGGAGTGAATAAATCAAATTTTGAGAATATGAATATCATCTTAACTTTTCACGGAGTACTCGATTCCCTCGAGAAACTTGACGCATCACAAAACAAGCCGTGACCTTCAAGCAATTTTGACCATTATATTTATATTGAATTATGTTTATGAACCCAGTAAATGTTGAGCCTCTTGCTAATTTGGGGCAGCCGAAGAGTTATTTGTAAAATAAAATTTTTTGAAACTTGTGAAAATACGGCAATAATTAGGTACATTTTGAAAGTATTTTTAACGATGAATAGTGGAGTGGCGGTCTTATTTATAATAGTAGTAGGTAGCCCTAAAATTCGGTTGGTAGTTCAGCATTTTGTGGGTCAGGTGGGTCATACTGGGCAGAGAGCCGAGTTATACAATCGTTTTCGCTCTCAGACCTAAGTACTTTCTTGATTCAAAGTGTTACCGTTGTTTTGTTCAAAAGCTTGATATCTTGACTTTCTGCCTAGAAGTCGTTTGGTACTTCGAAATTCATAAATGGGTAAACTTTTTAATGATGGTTATTTACAATTCAGTGGAACAGTGTATGGTACGGCACGACGATGGATTTACCACCATGAATTCTAAGGAAATTCTGAAAATTGATGCCCACATATGAATTTTTTGCACCGACAGCAAATTAATTGTAAGATAAATTTTGTAATAGTAAAACTTCAGTAATAACTCGTAGTAATTATAGTTTTTAAAAACCTATAAATGAGGCTATGATCCTGTGAAGACCGACCTATTAGAAAATATCTCTATAGCTGCCCTTCAATGGAAAGAAAAACTGTAAACTAGAGCAAATATCACAATTTATTAAGTTTAACTACATTTTTACACTATTTACAACTATTTACATAATGATGGTAATAGGTAATCATTTTAATACGGCTAAACTTATGCATACTACGAAGATCATTGGAAAGCTTATAGGTTCATAATACAAAGGCACGTGCTTAGGTGAATACTGTGGAAGATTAATTGTTTGCGTGGTGAATGCCTGTATTTATGTTACAAAAATCCGAATTATAATGTGAATTCGTATTCGCGTAGTTATTGATTCGGAAATCAAGTTCGCTCATTGTAACTACGGTTTCATTTTTGTTATCATACAAGGCCGTGTAATCAACAAATTGTGCCAATTCGGCATATTTATCTTGATATTTTGTATCTACGTTACATGTTCTGTACATATGCCTCGCATCCGTAAAGTTTTCATAAGAGTTGTTGTGCAGGTTGTTATCGAAGAACATCTTTGTGTCACTTATCACATCTAGTAAGTTACTTTGGTTCTTATAGCTATTGTCATAATCATCACTTAGGTAGCTTTCTAATTGCAATTTATCGTACCTTTGTGCGCCGATGTCGGTTTGGTGAGTTAGTGGGGTATGTGCCAAAGATGGTTGAACACCATCTGGAGATGAAACTAGATTATATCGACTACAACTGCTGTTGTTACTGTCATCGTTCATCAACGTAGACAAACTCTGATTCCAGTAATCTTCACTTTTGAACTCTCTGTGTATGGTGCCGCTACCCAAATCCAGTAACGTCGATGGCGAACGAGACAAATCTGTTGTACCTTGCTGTGGGTATTCGGGACGTATCGGTTGATCAAGTTGAAAGATTTCCTCCGGTTGAAATAGGTCACCAGTCACGTTGGCGAAATCATACTGACTGTTAACGTTCCCCATGTTGTCCAACGGATACGACTGCGCTTGGAGTGGTTCCTGTGTCCAGTACGAATCTAACTGTTGGCCGAT
This sequence comes from Photinus pyralis, assembly GCF_008802855.1. Classification (NCBI taxonomy): domain Eukaryota; kingdom Metazoa; phylum Arthropoda; class Insecta; order Coleoptera; family Lampyridae; genus Photinus; species Photinus pyralis. The sequence continues at coordinate 2,298,829 of NW_022170596.1, forward strand.
TGGCTGATAAGCTGAGGGCGAATGAGGTGTATATTGCTGATGCGCAACTGGCACGACCGATTGAAATGTGCATATGCATTCGAAAGGTGGACAGGAGCATGAGTAACCTGTTGCCAAAAGTTTAGTTTGATAAATTGTTTATAAACTCAATTAGGTACCCACCTTTATCCAAATCAGCAATGAGAGGTGGTGGATTTAGACATCTGGAAACTGAATTGATGTCCTTGCAATGTCGTTTTGGTTCTCTTAGTGACATAAGCTGGAAAGAATTTAATAATCAATTAGACACAACTGGATTTTTGAACATAAAGTATTGTGACCGCATACAACGTACTGACGATAAGTAATGTTAAGGGTACGTGTCTAAGTAAAAAGACGAACGTCAAATTTGTTTTCGTTCCCCACAAAAAAAGAAAACCGAATCTCATTAAGTGTACGGTTTCGGCGTTCTACAGATATTTCTGAAGAAACTAAATTAATTTTGAATACAGCGAACTACCTCTTCATCGTGCTTTTGACTAAATTCCATCATCATCCACATCAAAAGTAGAAGTGCGTGGGTCTTATTTGATCCAATAATGTGCCTTCTCATTTCGTTATCCACGCCTTCACTGAAGGAAAATTGTGTCTTCAAAAATATACCTAATGTAATTGCGCCATTCTTGGATTTATCTTTTCAATCGCTGCCAGCTTAAACCAAATTACTTTCAACTTGTTAATTATTACTCCGATGGTAGAGAAGATCCATCTACAGCTTTTGTAAGCAAGTACCGTTTCACGTATATAAGAGGTTATGGATTATTCTAATATGGCGACGACAACCATTTCCTGTGCCGTAAATACTTGCGTCGTTTCGTTTTAACATTCTAATAGCATTAGGAGTGCGCCATGTTCCTTACTAGTTAATTACACCTAAACATTTCATGATTGCCAATTGTAATTAATTTTTATTTGCTGTGTGTTTCAGTGGTAGAGCGTTGGGCTACATTGCCGGAAGGTCGGGTGTTCGAACCTGGGCTGAGGTAAGAATTTTTCATCTGTGGCAGAGATTGGAATTTCCTTAAATCAGTTTCGAGTATTCTCCCGGCTACTTTATTTAGGGTTTCCTGCAGTTTTCCTAATTCGCGTAAGGTAAATACCGGAACAGTATTGAACAACTTAAAATCTGCAGAGGCACCTTTAAACACAGATTTAGAGTGTTTAAATCTGTGCCTCTAAAAAGCATTATGTGGGTCACTCTGTAATTGGACACAAGCCTGATGAGAACATTAGTAATGTTTAATTATTACTTAATTGTTGCGTCTCAGCTTATTTATCGCAATTACCTTTCAAATGTTAAATTAGGGTATAATCCCTACTACAGCAATCTTAATTGTTACTTAATTTCTTTTGTTACTTAAATTTGAATATACGTTAATACAGGTTTATGTTAAATGCCATGTGGTAATACACTGAGCGTTTATTCAGTGCTCACTAGTCTCCTTCCACACTGTCTGGAATGAGAGGCGGTAGGAATCCATCAAAATCGGCTAAAAAATTCTAAAAAATTTTAACCAACGTTGTACCGCCTGCTTCTTGAATTCGAGGCTTGCGGCTCTGAAATGACGTAGATCATCCCCCTTTTGCCGCTTATTATATAGGGTGGGAATGTCTGGAACTCCAAATATATCTTCAAAACAACATTTCTGTTTAATTATAAAAATTCTGCGTACCAATCTGCGTATTTACATTAAAGTTGCGGTCAGTGGCGTACTTCTGCATGGTCAAAGGGGGCATTTTTATTTAATAGCAACAATCATTTTTTATTGTGCACACCTTTTATGCTGCTATATTCAAAAAAGTGTGTTCTTAATCATAATGTATTGAAAACTAGTAGTTACCATTTAAAAAAATATGCCCCCTTAACCCCCCATGCAGAAGTACGCTACTGACCACAAATTTAAAGTACCCACGTAGATTGGTAGCAAACTTTCTAAATTGTTGATATTATGAAACGTTTCTTTAAAAATATATTCAGTGTTTCCACCAAAACTTCCACTAACTTTAATATTTGTTCCTTTCTAGATTCAATCGCTATGCACTATCTAGAGGGGTTAGTTTTTATGATAAATGGAAGTTTCTGCGTGGGTATTTTGTGGAGTTCTTGCGGGTCACACCAACGTTTTTGAGATACTTTAATCTAAACTCAAAGAAGGAAAGCGTAAAGTAAGTATGCTCTCAGTATGGTTACTTTGAACTTATATTGGTACCATTTCGACCGAAACTGGTTTGATCACTACTCATTTTGAAGTACGAAGGTTGTATATTAAATAACCGCATTGATAAAACGGTACTTAGTCTCATTTCCTACCACTACACTGTTTTTTTCGAAGCAAGCGGTGATGCAGGTCATATTCTGTCGTCTGTCCAACTGTAGAGTACTTCCACCGATTTTTGTTCTCTATAGTTTCACATCGGGCTCCTTTCAGTATGGATTTTTTAAATAGAAAAATGCCACACGGGTCCAAATCTGGGGAGTACGGAAGATGTTATGTAGTACATGAACTTTTTTTTGGGCAAGTACTGCTCGTATTTGTCATTCAGCAAACGCTTCTGCCACCGAAGTTCAAAGAATCCATATTTTATCCGGGTTACCGATTGGAAGGTGCAAGACAACGTAGCTTTGGGGTTAGCGCACAAAAGCCTTGAAACCACGATAGATTGTACTTCGAGTTCACCAAAAATATTGCAGCACGTCCACAACCTTTTGAGGTATACATTAGTGCTTCATTAGTGCTTGAGTGTCTACTTGTCTACAACTATTGTATTACCTCAATTGCTTTTGAGATATAGGGTATAAATTTTGGGTACACTCGTTTTCTATGACAGTTTCACTATTTTTTTAGTTTTTTTCCTGCATCTTGATTTGTGGTTGTTTTAGGTCCTCTCAAGTGTCACTTTAATTGGCCTTCTCTGAATCAAAATTTTGTTGCTCAAACCTTATACCTCTAACTATAAAACATTGCTTATATTGGCCATTTATAACTTTGTTTGCATATTAGGTTTCTTTTAAGTCCCCAAACCATTTCGAGTTTGAGGATTCTGGATTACGATAAGAGGATGCATAGGGTCCACGCGTACCTAGGCCTCAAATTCGGGTCCTTTGAACAACCTCCCTGACTAGAGTCGTCCGCCCCTTAACTTCACTCAAGCCATCCCACACGTGAGATGAACCTAAGGATGCTGGACTGGGAGGGAGCTCTAATCGTGACCAAGTTGGCGGCAGCACAAAGCCCACTAATTCTATGAGCACAAAACATGAGGTTCGCTGAAGCATATACATCTGATTTTAGGAATCATTTCTAGAAACTGAAAAAAGGAAATTACAGAATTCAAAATAATGGACAGGAATTCAAAAATCATACCGCGAGTAACCTCTACCATTAGTATTTCGTTTCTCCATAAAATTGTGATTGATGTCTCATGTTAATATGGTTCTCAACTCATTCTACGTGCATGATGGACGTTCTTTTCAGCCTAACATAGCTGTTCTGTTAGTGCTTTCAGCAAGGCGTGAAAATGGCTCAGAAAATGGAGCACAATCCATTACCGATTGACTCTTTACTTTGTGTGAAAATTTCCAACACGTACTCTCGCCGCATTTTCAAGATGAATGGTATGCAGCAGTTGTGGGTTTGTGGCAGTAGCATACCTGATCATTAAATAACTATACTTCTCTTTTCTGTCTGCTTCACCTTGCTTCTTTCAACTGTATTTTATAGGCACTTTTGATTATTCTTTTATGTACAGGTATATGTGGTATAATTTTATTCTAAGCAAAAAATTGGAAGCAAATAAATCTCTCTTATAATGAGTGTAAATATGTTTACGATATTTAAATTCGACCCTGCAGACGTCTCTCAAAATACAAAATTAAAAGTTTAAGATATCTACTGTAACGACCGGTTATGTTTACAAATGATTAAGCACCAACATTCATCGATACGTATGTAACAAATCGGCTACACTTAAATAAATCGACCACACATCGCTAATAACGGGTTGCACTTAACAATTAAATGACTTGAAATGATAATTAATAGCGCCTATTTATAAAGTGATCGGTCTATGATTATCGAATTTTTAACTAATATTGATACTTTCACGTGAGGGACGTGTAGGTGGTCATTGGTCACAGAAAAAATGCGATATTTACCTTACTTCCTAGTGCAGCTTCTCTGGCGAGGAGTACAGCTAGACCGCGCACCCTTCGCCCGCTTCCCAAACTACGTCTAGCCTCAGACGTACTCTTCGCTTCAGGTCTTGGGTGATCGTGGACGCCTTTAGCCTGGAAGAATATCGCGTACTCTGTGTGTCTCCAAAAGTGGGTAACTGGGTAACCGCAGTGCCCACGACATGTCTGAATTTCCAGTCTTCCCGAACACTGTCGATTTGGACACGGTTTACCTGAAACGAGCACAAATAAGTTACGCTTTTCTTTGACGGTGAACCGACGGACCTTGTTGCTTCTTTCGGGCTTTATCACAGATCGCTGGTCGTAAGTGCACGCGTTCACCATTCGGCAAAATACACCTTTGGGAACAGACCAAAACCCCCAAACAACTTTTCTTCAAAATGTGCACGTTGTGATTATTCGTATTTCTCATCGCCCACCCCGAGGAATGCCGTTTCGCCTCTTCGGAATTTTGAGGATACACTAGTCTGCAATGACCGTCCGCCCATTCGGAAAACGAATCGAATTCACTAATACGGGGTATCGTGCTGTCATTGATGTCCCAATCTGATGATGTGCTTGAATATGTTACCCGGCAAGTCATGCCCGGGGACAATGGCGCATTGCTGCAAAAAAAACACGGTGAAAATTTGAACAAATATTCGCGTTAGTGGTTTTATTTCTCGTATTAATCGAGAGATTGGGCGTTTTAAACGCAATGTAAAGGTTTATGCAAAGAATGCTATAATTAATTGGGTATGATAATTACCAGTTTTGTGACAACTGTAAATAACCTTTGTTATAAAGCATCGGCCTTAAGCTGCTTTACGACTCCATATTACTCTGGAAAATATTCTTATTCAATAAAAAAGAAATTAACATAACATTAAATTCTTCTGTCTAATAAGCTAGGTACGCATGTAAGAAGAGTTTATGGTAAGTAGTAATTAGTTATCTTATTAGTGAGAGAATTAATATTTTAACTGTTGTTTTAGAACGTAAAACTACCCACTCAGACATAGATTCCTCGTGATTCTCTTGTAGGCGCGTGGAAAAAAGTTGTATGGCAAGTTGTATTTTGAGGTAGGCACCTATTTTAGGAATTAGAAGATATTGATGTGAAGTTGAAATTCTGTCTTCTAGAATTCTTGTCGAAGCGATTTAAAATTAAGTCACCATGGTATGCAATACACATCAGCAATCTCAAAAATGGCAACCTTTTGACACAGATTACGGCTTATCTTTAACGGAATAGTCGCATTTTACCTAACAATCAGATTTATCGGAAGCATGTTTATTTCAAAAGTGTTGGGTAGATGTGGTAGGAAAGAATGTTTTCCATTATTTCCACCCCGCCGATTAGTTTGTAGCTCACCTCATTAAAGAGGTTACAAAAGAAACATGATTTTGGATGATTGTTTCCTTGAAACTCAACGTCAGCTACCTTAGATGCGAGCCTCACCCCCATAAATGATTCTCAAAAATGCTGCTGTGACAAGTGAAAATGTCTGTGTATGTCCAGTTGCCTACTTTACGCCCATATTTAGATGCCCAAAACGGCAGAATTAAAAAAGTGTCTAGAACTTAATCTGCACGAAAAGCCTATAATTTATTCTTGGTGGTGTTTTTCTGAGCTATCCAATTTTTTCTGTATCGAATTTTATAAAAAACACATCGGAAAACACTAATCATTTTTCTTCAATATTTTTCGCCCACTGTGGATTCTGGTTAACGATAGGAGGATATGGACAGGGTAGGGTCCACGTCTACCTAGGCCTCAAATTCGGGCTCTTTGTACTACATATACCTAACTATAGATTCGTCGCACACCGCAACGTCAATCAAGTCATCCCAAACGTGAGATGAAGCTAAGGATGCAGGAAAGGGAAGCGGCTTTAATAGTAGGTAGCCATGTGGCACATTGTGGAAAAACGGTACTAAAATGGTATTAAGGGGCATTCACAATCTGGCATTATAAGCATTTATTACATTAAAATAAATTAAAATTAAATTAAAGGGGTTTCCACGGGTCGATTTTCGCCACATGACAAAGCTGTACGGCACAAATCGACCGTCAAAGTGACAATTCGGCTAGGCCGCAAGTGACTAAAATCGCTTGTTCCAAAGTATACTAGCATCCGACTTTTGGCCGTACGGGGACCGCAGCATGCGGGTGGTAATTAAAATCTGCTCAATATTTTGGACGAAAATGACCTAGTCGCTTGCGATTTCAATCAAATGTGTAAATGAGGTGACGATGCGGCTTTGTGATGCGATTTGTGAAGCAATAATTAATCGCACGGCGAAAATTTACCCATGTAAATACCCCATTAGGGGTAAATTGGGGTAAAAAATGACCACTCACTTTTTTACGGAAATAAACGTTTTGAAGCAGAATCGCGAATGCGCAGGTGTGTGGTTGGGATCTGTGCTAGCCACAGAGCAAATTTTTCTGAACTGCACTCAATTCTAACTTCTAAGTAGTTTATTTATACTAGATCCGTATTAGCTTTTCTAACACACTGTTTTTTACTTCTTTTAGGAGCGCCTTATAGGTTATTTTTTAAAATTATATTTGATCTGAATTTTTGCAATTACTCTTATGTTTTATGTAGTTGGGATTCACTACTATTTGTTGTGTAAGTAATTAGATCATTTCATATGTTAAACATAAAATGTTATTATTACTTATTTGTGAATCCGGTCTTGGTGGCAATAGAATAGGAGTTTGTATTACTATACGTCATCGTCTAGTATAAAAAACAGTCGCAGGTAACCGCCCACTGCAAAACTTAGGTTTTTTCTTGGAATGGGCTAAATGAAAATATAATATAGTCCATCCGTTATTATTATCACTATTCCGATATGTAATTAACTCCACCAAATGCAGTGTTAACTTTTTTTACCTCACGTCGTCGATTAAATATAAACAATTCTTTCAAACAAACTGCAACGCGTTATTGTTGACGTGCAGAATAAGAATGAGCAAAATAAGGTACCGCAACAGTTAAGCGATTTTAGGTCGTATCGCTTACGTCAAAGAATGCTAATTGAAGTGAATTTCGCTTGCAAACAGTTTTAGAACTGCAGGAACATCAGGTAGGCGTAAACAACATTACTGTAAGCAATATCTGGATGCAAGCGAAATTCACTTCAAATAACATTCTCACACATCTCACAGACGACCAGTTTTGCAGTAAGCGGCTACCTGCTATGATTGACATGACTGTTTTAATACTAGAAGAGCAATAGCTCCGAAAAAGTAACCCAAAAATGGGACTTTTTAAGCAATTTAATACGAGGTGAGAGGTGAACGCTTTACTACGAGTTGACCAGGGTCGAACACCTATACCGCTTTACGCATACGATAACTCCAACAGCTGACAAGCTACGTCAAATTTAATAGAAGAAAACTTGAAAAAACGGAAGAAGAAATATTTGGCGGAAATTCAACGCAATGCGCAATGAACGAGAAAACTTGAAAATCAAGATTGAACTTTGGAAACTAAGCAAAAGAAATGTAAAGGATTAAACGTTTGGAAAAGGAAAAAAAAAAGGAAAAACAATGTAGTCGTGCAGGGTCTAGCAATAAAGAATAAACATGAATTTATTAAATGAACGATGAACATAAAGAAGCCGAAACATTTAAAAAAACTTGAAAGAGTAGGATAGTAGAAAAAACCTCATGGGAGCGCAATACAAAGTTTGTATGAGAGAAATAGGAAATTACGTAGTGAGTCATGGCATAAAATCGGAAAAATTTAAAACAAGACATCGACTTAGACAATGATTGTGAGTGTCCTTTTTACACTATTTATGGACGAAGTCATTGAACAATGTACCTACCGCCATCCAGAACAAAAATGATGCTCGTAAGACACAGATATCTACAGAAAGTGCGGAAATAGCAAATTGCGCGTTTGGCCACGATGCAGGTATTACGAGTAGGTATAACCGACAGCAAACAAGGAAAGTAAGAAGGTTTAAATATATGAGAATGTGAGATGACATCTTGAAAACCAAAGTAATACTAGCAAGAAGAGAACGGGGAAAAGAGAATCTGAATAAAATGCTATAGGGAACTATAGAACAAGTCAACAATCCTCAGAATTTAGAAATAATATTAGAAGAAAAGTGTACACAGGAAGAAGAATTAAAAACACACTAAAGGTTTACCATGCTATAAGCAAAACATTTTTCTCCAAAAAAGAAATCTTGAAACATACGGAAGTGAGACTTGGTCGCCAAAAAGAAGCCAGAAAGGCAACGGAAATGAAATTTCTACGAAGCATTATGGGTTGGAATAGACTACACAGATTACCAAATGAAGCAGTTCAAGAAGAGCTGAAATGTTGCACAAGGTGAGTCGGGGAGGTGTGAAGTTTTTGCGACGGCTGTAACTTCGCCCCAGGACAGACGAATGTTTTTAGTATAGTTGATAGTATTTTTAATTACAGGGTCTTATTCTGTGGATTTCAGTAGCTATGCAGCCCTGGACAGTGACACATCGACTTTTTGTGTACGACACTTTTCGTCCCGCCAACAATTATGATCGAGTGTACCAAACATGTCCCTCATATCGTGGTTATACATTTTGCTATGCGGCACAACTAAATTACCCAAAAAGGCAAGAAGAGCATAAAATTCACGTCATTATGGCAACTTTAGTAATCAGTCTTACCTTTTTTTTGGCATGCGACTAAAATCTTCGCCCATACCACAATTTGATATATTTGGATTAAAAATGCCTGGGGTGCGCACTAGCAAAAAATAGGAATTGGGCTAGATGAATAACCATTTAAAATGTTATCTGTATAAATAGGAAAGTTGACATCACGCAGTCTGCGCATGCGCATATTAATTGTCAAAATTTTTGTTGGTTGTCAACGCTAGCTACCGAATGCAAAAAGAACGAACTACAAATCTTGAAAACTGTACTGACAGACCGACGGAGGAAGTGGCCATATGTGAACATACCATCATGAATATCAGTTTAGGTATATGGATTAGTTAGTAAGATTCGAGGGTTACTTTTTAGCGCATTTTTGCAAATTTATTTGTAAAAAGTAGCTTTTAATCTCACTTTGGCTGGCTGGCTGGCTGGCTGGCTGGCTGGTTGGCTGGCTGGCTGGCTGGCTGGCTGGCTGGCTGGCTGGCTGGCTGGCAGCAAATGTGGGCGCGTAGAAGAACTCTTGTAGAAAGGCAACGGGCGTACGTGTATCTACAGGACCGTGAAATTTGTCAACCTTAGGGACATGGCTACATGATGTGGGGTTGGCGACATCTGGGCGTCATCCTCGAGCGTAGTATACTAACGTGAAGGTTTTTCAGTTTTTTCCTATCTTCTACTACAGTTTTGGTCCGATTCTTTTGAAATTGGTGTCGTCGGAAAGATGTTGTAAACGCGCACAACTCCTGCGTGGCGGAATTTTGTTTTTTGTCAACTTCGGGCGCCTTTTACCTTCCGTTGCGAACTCACGCGGTTTAACGTTTCGTAAATCTCGAATCGCTGTCTCTCTTTCTCGTGTCGCCAATAGAAGTGAATTGCGAGTGAACGGGACGTCGGAAGGGGGTACCGTCAAAGGAAATGTGGTAGCCCCCGACACGATCTTCCTGATGGTGGAGTCAAATTTTCAAACGCGAATTGCGGGTGAACGGGACGTCGGAAGGGGGTACCGTCAAAGGAAATGTGGTAGCCCCCGACACGATCTTCCTGATGGTGGAGTCAAATCTTTCAACGCGAATTGCGGGTGAACGGAACGTTGGAAGTGGGTACCGTCAAAGGGAACGTGGCCCCCGACACGATCTTACTGATGGTGGAGTAAAATCTTTAAAAGCGAATTGCGGGTGCACGCGGAAAGTGGGAAGCGGTTAGTGAATGTAGTAGCCTTCGACAAGATCTGTTATTGATGGTTGAGTCGAAAGTGGCTAATAGAATACTGATCTGCCACACAAAAATGCGCTGAAGTCCCTTCGATCTCAAACGAGGACTTTGATAATTTTTATATACCTACTCACTGTAGTAGATATCACTTGTGCTACTTAATATAGAACTCCTCTAAATTTGGCCTTACTCCATCAAATGCGAATATTTGAAAAATCGTTGAAAAGCGCAAAATCACCTCCTAAATTTTGTCATGTATGTTAAGTACCGCAACTTGTACTGTAATGGTTGCTATGGCAACACTGGACGTGTCAGATTTTATAGTTCGTTTTAGAACCGAAAGATTAATTTGAAGGAGTGATGTGCTACCAGAATTTGCTTCGAACTTGGGCACGCTGCAACGGAAACTATCGAAAAAGCTTTAATGGAGATGGGGATTTTCGTGTTTCGGTTGTGCTAAATCATCCCTTTTCGGAAGCTGTAGCGATGGTAAGTTGACAATTGTTTCCGGTTTTCGAACGAAAATGCATTGTAGAAATCTTAAATTAAACCCTGCACTTTTCATTTAGGTAAACCTCACACCAAACTGGATTATTTAAAAACTGTACGTAATTAAAATCTTCTTTAATTATTTGTCCATCGATCGCTTACATGCGTGGTTTGTGTCTTTCTCTCTATCAGTTTGCTAGTTAGTGTGTAGCCGGAATAAATGTTATGTTATTTGTCAACGAACAATTACCTACAATGAACAGATACGGTTGTGTCAAAACGCAATCAATAATTCAAGGTTTTCAACCCATAGACAACTTAACATTGATCCAGAAAAATCGAATAAAATACAGGATGTCCCATTTAGAAGTTTCAAGTTGAGGGCTGTGGACCGGTTTTGGAACACCCTGTATAAATAAAATTACCAAATTTTAATAATTGTGCTTAGTACAAACAACTTTTGTTTTAAACTTATTTTTGCAAAAGCTGTTAGAAAATGAGATAGGTAGGTAGAGGGAGATCAAAATATAGTAATTAACCCTCGACATTTTGCCGTAATTACCTAGGTACCTAAGATTGCCTTTACAATTAATGCTCTATCACTGAATAGTATAGGTAATGTTTAGAACACCTATCCTTATAAGAAATCATGAAATCTTTCTTATCCGGCCTCATTATTTCCAAATGTTCAAAAACTTTGTATACATCAAATACCTCCAAATACAAAATCGCGATTAAAGTTTTTAAATACTGTCTTCTGTCTAGCATTGTTTGACGAAATGAATAAAACATTGGCAATAGTCAATAGGTAGGTAGGTAGTTAAAAAAAAATACCACAAGTCGGTATATATGTCAGTATCCGTGCAAGTAAGGCATTCTTTTTTAATAAATAATTAAAGGTATATTGTTCAAGTACCTAAAGTTGTTGCTTTTTACACAGTAATTTCAATGAACGGTCATTACACGTACCCATTTTAATAACGCAAATAAAAAAGTTGTAGGTACTTTAATACCTAATTAATAGTTGTGAATTATTAAAAGAAATATGTACTTACAGAATTACCATATCTTATTATAGTTGTCCAAATTATATCAGGTTCGTAAATTGTCTTCAGAGCTCATTAGCACACTCCGTAAACGGGAACAAACCTGCCACTATATACCTATTACATCAAAATAAACGCGCGTAACGTGGCGTGTTAAGTATAGGAACATCCACCCTTATACGACAACGAAACAGAAGCAACTAACCGTTTTAAAGGATAATTGGAATAATGTTACTGGGGATTTTCAGCCACACCCTTACTTACCCCTCCAATTTCGTTGTAAAATCTTGTTCGCCAATAAAATAACAGAGGTTGAAGAACCACACCTTTCCATCTACGTTTTCTAATTCCTTCTACCTGAAACAAAGTCTATTGGTAAATTGTTTCAGTGGATATTTCCGGAAGTTTTACCGATTTGTGGTAGATAATTTTGAAATTATATAGCTCAATTTCCCTTCACATCGTCGGAAAACCTTAGCAGTTATTTTACTATAATATTTTGTAATAATTGTTTACATTAATGCACTTTTTTCTACCACTTATGTTTCATTCATGAAAAATTTTCTTTTCTTTTACACGAAATTTGGGCAAAAAGGCCGAGCTTGTATTCATTAACTCTACCTACCTAAAGTAAATAGGTATGTACCTATTTCGTGCAAACTTTAAAGCATACTCCTATACTTTCACTATCAATATATGGAACCATGGGCCTTCGCGCAAACGATCGTCGGGACCCCTCTTTCTAGAAAGATTAATTTTTGTTTTGTAATGAAATGATTTGATAACTTGCCATCATGCCAAATTATGAAGACAGAGCTACGCTTTGAATCAAATAGGCTAAGCAATTTTGAAAAGTATATCTAAATAAGCGTCAGAAATATATAGGGTTCATTTTTGTGAATTGGAGGGCAAAGAACCTCTTTTTTGTACTCCGTAGATAAGATGGACTTTGTGTTATCTTTTATTTAAGGGACTAAAGCAGCAACACAGAATTTTTTTCTCAAGTACATATTTATACCTATATTTATAATAGCTATTGCAAATGGGCCATAACATATCTAACAATTATAATAAAGAAGTTGTAAATCAGCATACTTCTACAACCATTGGTCTACATTATATTTTCGATTTACAAAATAGCCTTTGTCAAGGCTACCAATTTGCAATGAATAAATACAAGGTGGGTAAATTAAATCTGAAATTAATGTTTTATCGTTTTAGATCATAATATTCAGCAACTGCGACATGCCTTTTACTTTGGAAGAAAATAAGCTGCTTATGCAGTATTTTCGTAATGGAAGTAAAGACAGAAACGAAGTTTGGACGTTTTCAACTCACCTATGCATGGAAAAATTTCAAGATGTATATCCTAAACATGTCGTTGATTACTAGCACATTCTTCGTGTAATTAAGCGATTTGACGATACAGGAAGTGTTGCTTGGGGAAAATCCCCTCGTCGCTCAACAGTTGCTAACGAGGAGGAAGTAGAAGACGTGCGTGCTCGTCTTCAACAAATCAGCAAAATCCACTGCGACAGCGATCCCAATACACTGGTTTGTCATACGGAGTCTGTCAGAATATAACGAGGAAAAAGTTGCATTTCTACCGGTACAAAGTAACCGTGCTACAAGAACTACATCGTCACGACTTGGAGAAACGTGTAAATTATTGCAATTGGTTTAATGAAACTCTACGAGACGACAACTTATTAGACAAAAGTTATTTCTCGGATGAAGCTTGGTTTCATCTTAGTGGATACGTTAATTCCCAAAACTACTTGGAGTGCCGAAAACCTGCGTGTTCCCCCATCCTCTGAAGGTAGGCGTATGGTTAGCGATGTCGAGAAGGCGAATTGTTGGATCGATATTATTTGACAATACTATTAATACCGAACGTTAACGGGAAATGTTACAAACGTTTATTGATCGAATTGAAAGAACATCCTTCAACATGATAATGCAACGGCACATACAGCTGGTGAAACAATAACATTCTTACAACAGTATTTTGATGACCGAATTGTTGGAAGCAACCGTGGGCCGCGAAGATCACTTGATCTAACACCTTTGGATTACTTTTCATTTGGGTATCTAAAAAAACGTTATTTATAGAAATCGTTTACACGCCATTGAAGAATTACGTGCAATTATAAAAGCGACGGTTCAAAACATAAGACAACATCAACGACATGCAGTTTTCGAAAACATGAAGAAAATAGTGGATTTGTGTCTCTTTAATGTGGTAACCAACTCGAACATTTATTGTAATTCGCAACTGTTGTTCATTATTGAATTTGTATAGAAGTAAATCACGTTTCAGTTACAAAAGAAATGTATGCAATGTAATTTTATATAAGTTGGAAACTAATAAATATATACCTATAACTCTCGCCAGGAAAGATTGCCGGTCACAGCACACCTTGTGTCGATCTACAATCTATGTTTTTCTTAAGATGCGAGAGACTTCCGGAATAGGATCGTGCCAATGTTGAACGAAAAGTCTTTTTGTTCAACATTGACACGATACTATCCCGGAAGTCGCTCACATCTTTAGAAAAACGTAGACCTATCCGTGTCAAATTTTTGAAATCATAAATTTTAGTTAAAGGTGAATTTATCGAAAGTCTAAAATTTTATTAAACCAAAAAGTGCGATGAAATTTTGTTTTCTGAATGGAATAACCGCTGCGGAAACGTTGTAAATTTTGCAGACCGCTTACAGGCCAAGCTCTATAAAAAAACATTTGATTGGTACAAAATGTTCAAAGAAGACAGACAACGTGTTGAAGATAAAGAGCGTCCCCCGCGACCATCCACATCACTTAATAAGCAACATGTCAATAAAATCAAAGAATTGGTACTTGAAAACCATCGATTAACAATAAAAAAGCTTACTAGGATAGTCGTCGCGTTGATGTGTGTGAAACAATGCTTTCTGAGTATCAAGACAAGCTCCAACGCATCATTACGGATCATGAGACTTCAATTTATGCTTACGACCCGGAAACAATTTATTAGTTGAAATTTGACTCATTCATTAGTATAATTCACCAATGTTCAGCAGTATAGAAACGTCCAAAATTACCCTTATAAATTTGCGATTTGACAGCTAACAAAAGCACGAATTAATTGTTTTTATCATCTAACAACACCCTGTATACATAAGGGAGGTGCCCAGTTTTGATTGACAAACTTGTTTTTTAATCGTCTAACCGCTTGAACTACATCCGCAATGAACGTTTATCACCTTTGACCTCAACACTTTCGTGGTAACAATTTGTAAAACGAGAGAACGCGAATCCGATAATACTATAAAACGAATTTGTTCTCTTACGTAGGTAATACTTAGCACCATTCACGGTTGAAAACTATAGCAGCCGGCCGGTCGATTGCGCTACGCATTTAAGTTCCTCTTTTTGCATAAACCAGTCACTTATTATTTGCTTATTTGCAATGGAACTGGTCACGAGTCTAAAAACTACCCCCGACAATAGGCATTAATTTCGTCGGAAGCGGTGGCACAATTCTCTGGTTGTGCGGCTAACGATACCTTTATACATGGTGGGGCAGAGGAACTTGCTGATTTGTATTCGACGCCCTTGGGCGACGGTTGCTCCGACAGTGGGAATAGGTATATTTGAGAGAAGGGCATATAAAGTTTTTCCGCTGCGTAGTGTAGTCACCATCAGGGGGTGGACGAAGGCGGAACGCCCGTTCGCCGTCGAGGCATACTTTTCTAACGGTCGCTCAGTCATAGCCACGCAACGTGCATTCCGTACTCATTTTAATTTTTTTTCTTCACATCACCAGTTTCCCTAAAATTGTTTACCCATGAAACAATGGATTGCCGGCCAGGAACACGTCCACGTGGCGCGATATTAAAATATGAGTACGGAATGCACGTTGCGTGGCTACGTCTGAGCGACCGTTAGAAAAGCATGCCTCGACGGCGAACGGGCGTTCCGCCTTCGTCCACCCCCTGATGGTGACTACACTACGCGGCGGAAAAACTTTATATGCCCTTCTTTCAAATATACCTATTCCCACTTTCGTCGGAGCAACCGTCGCCTAAGGGCGCCGAATACAAATCAGCAAGTTCCTCTGCCCCACCCTGTATATTGCGGCTATATGGCTTTCGGTTTGAGCGTTTAATTAAAAACGAATCTCCACGCGATCTCAATAACGGCGCACACAACCCATATGATTAGCCTTGAAAACTTGGCGAAAAAATTCGTGTTAATTACGCGATCTAAAAATCGCCGCGTTTATGTTGTATAGGTTTGCCTCGAAAGTTTGTCTAAGAATGTTTTTCTCCCACCCAATTTTTACTTAAGTACTCTCCGAGCTCGAATTATGAAACGGCCCAACGAAAACCAAGCGTTCACTCTCGTTTTATAAAAGGTATAACAGAAACACCGTCCCTCCTTTTACGTTACGACGGTTTTTATAAACGGCAACACTGTAGCGGTTCGACTCTTATCTGGCTGAACACTCGTTCTTATCTTAACGCTTTTCATTTTCTCGCATATTAGCTCCGTTCTCTTTCCCTATGAAGCTGCGGTACACGTATACAATTTCCTATATAGGTAAATTTGTAAATTTAACAAAAAAATCTTTAAAGCACCCACCTGTTACAACAGGCAGCATCGACTTTCTTAAAAAGCTCGCATCACTTTACTTTGCCGCTTAATAATAAATTCAGTCGAGCTACTTCGATTAGTTAATAAGTTAGAAAGTTAGAAAGCTCGAAAAACTCGAAAAACACACCAGGTCGGCTCGATGCTAGTTTCGAATAAAATAAGTTGAGCATGTCCCGAAAACTCGGCTCGTTTTCAAGTCGAGCTTTCGAGCCGAGCCGAACCGATATGTTCATACGTTCTGTTTCTGTCGTTATACGCTCTGAAGAATACGAGGGGCTGTTAGTATCTGATAATTTCTGGTGGCAAACCATAGCTGGTTGCGCCACGGATTTTAGATTTTAACCATAGAAGAAACTAAAACCAAGTTCAAATGAGTTTTTTTTCGTAGAGAACAGTAACTAATAATTAAGTTTTGCTTCCGTTCTTTATTCATCAAGCCCTCTACGCTCGTACTGGGCAGACTGGGCTACTGGCACAGATTGGAGAACGAGATTCTTGCGAGATTCTCGGTGGCTCGAACGAATTAAAAATGGCATTGACGTCAAAGAGTAATACCCACTTCGAAAAACAATCGATCAATTGTGTAGTTAGTTTTTCAGATCGTTTCCAGACGCTTTTCCAGCAATTCTCGTATCTACTGCATAAGTAATTTGATGAAAGTCGTGGAAGCACCAATCGGTTGTCAACGCCACAATTTAAAAAGCACATGGGGTGATAATTGTCAATTTTCTTTTGCTTGCCTTGCTTGCAACGCACGTCAAACCATTTGAATTGAAAAATGAACGCGTTTGTGCAACCGTTTCTAATGATAATAGTGCCATTAGGGATGATGTTGCAGTTGAGCGGATTAATCTTAATTAAGTGGTTGTGTAGCAATTAACTATAATTAACGAATAAGAAGAATGTAATGTGTACGTTACGTCGTTACCCTTACCTAATTATGTGTAATTCAGGAATCACTAATCCTTGCTACCAGTTGAACTACTTTTTGTAGACAATTAAAGCAATAAATGATAATTTCGACTTAACCTGAAGCGACGGAAGCGTATGAATCAAATTCCTTCACCATTCGCAACTCTAACAGTTGATACCCCTTGACGCATTCAGAATGCCTGGTTGCTTCTTAAAGCTTACACTATTTGCTTCCCTCCTAACTCAACAAATTTTAGATCCTTTGTTCTTTAATTAACTCAAAATATTTACCAAGTCGAAACTGTGATACTAAATGTTTGGCTATTTCTTATACCCTGAAGGCTTTCTTTCGCGGGCACCACGTCTTGTTGCGTCAACCCTGCAAGACAATCTAGTTCGTATTTCATTCACCATTCGCCTGCAGAACTAGACCTTTGTGAAACAAATACCCGAATTTATATTAAACGCAAACTTGTTTGAAAGCTCTGATTTAACGCGGAAAGATGTCGCAGAGGAAAGGAATTAAAGTTACTCGCAGCTTCGTTAGAAATACAGTTGCTCGTTCTCACGCTTTATTTTACAATCTGAATTTTCTTCCTTCGCTGTTTAATGTAATACTCGTATACAAGAAGGAAAATTCGTGCAATTTTTTCAAATAACTTTACATGCAGATATCTATACAAAAACATATGCTTTTCATATGAAACATATGAATAATACGGGGCCACCCCTTTATGAAAATTGGGAATGAGGAACTATCTAGATTCTGCATCTGACACCGTAATTATAGTAGTCTTTTATGAGTTGATTACTGTGCTACCACATGTTATATGGATTATTCTTTGCGTGTCGAGATATGTTAATTAATGATAATCGGAATTAAAGTGATGGTTGTACTATACTTGATTCTATATTGTTTTTGACTTAACAATAGCGGTACATTACGACTGAAAAGCACAACCCTCCTACTATTCAATTTAGATTCGCTATCCTTTTAAATGGTTAAAGTAAAGTAGTTTTAATACGTCATAAACATTGGTCAGAAATAAAAAGAACATGGATTTCGTTGCCTCACCTTACAGTTTTTACAAAAAAATGTAAACACAAGTGGATCTGAATAACATAAATACATAATTATGTTGACTTTTATATTATCGTGGCCCCATCTTTGATTTGAATTTGCACATTTGTATACGTCTTCTTCATAATATATACTAATCGTAGATACATTTACACTTCTGTATTGACGAACTTTATTATTTTTTGTTTACTATTATTACACTTGCTTCTGTTAATCGTGTACATTTCTTTTGCAATGCTTGTGTGATCTCGTTGTTCTGTGGTTTTCTTGGTCTTCCTCGTTTTTTTGCAGGATTTATCTTTGCTTGCACTCGCGTTATACTGGTTTTTCGTTTCTCACCCTTTATAGATGTCCAAATGATATGCGCATACTTTTCTAGTACCCCCTGTTTGCTTTATTCAAAAGCTCTTCATGATCTCTTTAACTATTTACTCTTTCAACTCTTCCTTCGCGACGCCTGCTTTGAAAATTTTCTCCTTCGCCATACGCTTTTTACACCTCGTTCAATGTATTAAAGTATCTATTTTTTGCATCCTATTCTCCTTTAATACATTCCTTTGTGGTTCTTTAATACCACCCTCACTCTTTCTTCAAACTCTTTTGATGTATTCTTCGTCTTTTCTTCGCTTTCTCCACACCTGTTTCTCAACCCATTCGGGTCTCTTCTTATGTCATGCTTCCTTTTTTTACACTTGTTTTGCTTTTCGTCCTTTAACTTCGCTTTCTTTTAGTTTCTGTCCAAAAGTTTACACTTTGTTGTCCCCTTCAGACACCAATTTCAGTTCCTTCACCTCTTCTAGATGATTTATTACGTCACCCCCCCAAACCTCAATGCCAAAATCAGACCCAAATCCATTAAACTTACATACACCATTAATAAATGGGTTTCGGATTGCGATATAGGTAATAGAAAGATAGGTAATTAAATTAAAACATATAGCATAACTTAAAAAGACCGTGTTAACATATAAGGAATTATATGAAAATAAATTTACCTCGAAAGGATACAACCATTCTCTCACGCAAATGCGCCTAAATAAATAATTAAGACAATTTTAGCTTGATGACCAACGCACCTTTCACCAAATAAGAACATGTCATTTAATCGGCAAGACCAAAAGTGATATTTTCTCCTTTTCTAAGAGCGCATTCAGTCAGTCACCCAAACCAAGAGTACATTCAACGAAACAACGGGACGTTACAACTTTAATATCACCGTTCCCAGTCTGTTTTGTTTTTTTTTGTTTTTAATATTAATTCCACAGACATCTAGCAATGGCGCTGTTGACTTGATTAGTATGTTTTTGATGTTTTTCCATATTCTTTGCAGCTCGATTTCGTCAGTTACCATGAGGAGTTCTACCACTTCTGTTTCCCTTTGAAACTGTTCAGCTGTCTAAAAAATATGCACCTTCTCAAAATTTCACAAAAATTGCTTAAAAAAGTTGGCTTCCTTACGAGTCTGATGTATTGCACTACTTTTCCCATCAATGTGCCCCAAGTTGCTTAAAAAATTATACAGTACAGACGAGTGCGTTTATCCTCTACCCATCTTGTACAGCACTATTTGGTAGGAGAAATATTTTGGGACTGTCGTCAATAAGCTGACAGTGACACACCCCCATCAAAGAAACATCTTACCACTCGGTATTAGCCACCCCACCCCCTCCGTAGAAAGAAAGAGCCTGCGTAGGCGTCTGCTTCAGCTGTTAATAGCGAAGAAGATCTTCTCTAGGGCTACCCCTGCTAATAGCGTAGACGTGAACATCTACCACTGCTCCTATAGCGTGAACATGTCACAAGAGAGAGAAAAAACACCAATGGAATGCGCTAAGGAATTTTCTTTGTTCTTCTCTACTCCGCAGCCAATATCACCTTTCTCAGCGACTCCAAAGCGTCATCACTGAAAAGAAATCCCCAGAAAGATGATCCATACGCAGGAGTCTATCCTTTTTTCAACCTTTGTTAATGCTAGATTGTTGTGTTCAAAAACCCGTTAATAAACTTAACAGACACAAAATGTTTATCCATTTATTTATCTTCTAGCATTAGTGGTATAATGTCTCCCGCGTACAGCAACCCTCCTATCCTTATTGATAGACGACGCCGCCCCCTTTTCATCAAACGAACACTCCAGCACTGCGTGCCTCGCGCCATCCACCACAGTCGCTACAGTTGCTCTCTCTTTCTAATTCTCTTTAAGTGGCGTTTTCACCATGTCCAGTGGGGAATTGGGTGACATGGTATGTAGTCTCCCCGTGCTTCTTTCTCATTCCAGATCCATAGCTTTCCTTACGGGATCAGGGTCTCATTCTATTCTTCCTGCCAGCTTTAAAGACTTCCCTAGTCCGTACCATCCACCTGGCCTTTACTAGTATCCCCAATGGTACTGTCATAGCCAGCACGAAGCGGTCTGCTGAGGATACCGTTCGGTATGCCGACGCTACCCTTAAGGGCATATTTTCCTCTGGAGCTTATCCAGAGCTTCCCTTAGCTTCCGTCTATGGGGCCCCGTAGTTCCACTGCAGGCCTGCTGTCATCCTATCTGCTTTTTGAATGAAAGAATTCAAGCTTTTATCGACCCTGTATCTCGGTGGTGCCAGCGGTACCGCCTCTTATCATGTTGAGGGGGGTAGTTCTCCCTCCTTTTGTGTTTGGCTAAGTAACTGCCAAAGTTGTCTGAGAGAGCCTGTGCGACATCGTATGCGAGAAATTTATTGTGCTCCCATTCTTATCGTCAATGTCTCACCATATCCCCCCGTGTATTGGAAATAGGGAGAGACACCAAGGTCGTCCCTTGAAAGCTCCTCTCAATCTCTTTGATATTCCTGTCCCCGTATAGTAGAGTTTTCTCCCAGGCTATTTTGATTCTCTTTTCTTTTAGTTGTAGCGCTGTTTTATAGAGAACATACTTGACGTTGGCTTGAAGTCTTACCGTTTACCTTTGACTATCAGAGCCAAGTCATCCGCGTAAGTAACGCTTAATGCATGGTGCAGGCCTTCGCTCTATGTGGCGTGTCACCGCACCTCGGGCATTTTGTAGCGCTCGTTTCTGTTGGTATCTAGTCCCTCGTCCTGTGTGGCCGAATCTTTGACACTTAAAACCACTGTCGAGCATGACGCAATCTACCGCCCTGCACCTTGCTTACCCACCTTAGCTCACCTGGATCCTCCCTTTGTTTGCAGAATCTTGGCATCCTTGCAAGCCTATTCTCTGCCCTGGTTTACCAGATTTGAATTGCGGGGTTAATGTCCTTCGTCCCCTCAAGGTCGCCTTATTATCGGACGCTTTGATTTGAACACACACTTTCATAATTTCATCAGCTTGCTCGCGCTATCTTTCCTTCTATAAGGGCTCAACCCTTTAACTTCTTTTTTTTTAAATTTTGATTGCCTTTTGAAACTTGTCGATTGATTAAACGTTATTGCCTTCTTCTCCATAGGGGCATTTTATTACCATTGTCCCATTGTCTCTCGAACAAGCCAGTTATATTCGGTTTTGATCTCTCACACTCAGCCTTTTCTCGCTCGGCGAGTGTGTTTCTATCTGTGTCATTTTTTCGGGATATACCAATCGCCATTTTTTTCGGTCGTTCCGTTTTATCTGCTCCTGCAGGTCCTTGAGCGCTTTGTATTTCTGTCCGTCAACGTCGTTATACCTCCCTCCTCAGTTGATATCATATTGTAGATATATCTATCTACCTTCTGCTGTAGCTCTGGGGTGTAAAATGTCGTGATACACAGGACGGCGGAGCCTTTGTCGACTTCTTGAGGGTTGCTTTCCGCGAGCACTGGATACAGTTCGCGCACTGTCGTTGAGGCTTTCCCTTCGAGGTTTCTGTCTCGGTCCACGTGGAATGTAAGTTTCCAGTCTGCGTCTTTCTGATATGGGTTTGAGTTGGTGTGCCAAACTCGTAAGGTCCGTTCTCGCTAAAGGATATAGGTACTGGTCAAGGAGGTCCTGTATGATTCGCCTAGGCTAACATAACCTAACCTAACCTAACTTACCAACAAGTAGCAACTTTTATCAATGGTCGGGGTCGGAGTGGTAAAAATGAAGTGGAAAAAATGTACCCCTGTTTGTATTAATTATTTTTAGAGAGATCATATTAAAATCTTCACGTATACCTAGCACCTTAAACTACTTTTTGAAATTGTTGAGAATTAATCGAGAGTGGTGTCTGTGGGAAAATGCATAAGTGAGTTGTTATTCCAGATCCACAAAAGAATGCTTTCAACACGGTTGCAATAAAATTGTAGAAAATCTTATCTTAAAACACTTTCCCATTTTTTCTGCGGCATAGGTATTCCGCACCTTCTGAAAGGTCGATGTCGAGCAGAAATATATAATTAACACAATACGATTTAATGATGATGAGACCTTATCTACTACTGTTCACTTTTATACAGTCCAATTAATTTTACTACGCACACTTGCGGTACCGTATAATATATTAAGTGGATACGAGAGGAAAAACCGAAAATAGGAATTAAGCTTCCTCCACGGTTTACAAAAGGCATCTTGTTAATTACCAACACGATAAATTACAAGCTACTATCTACCCCATACGTCCAATCTGATAGCGACTACCAAAGCGCTGTCTATACTCTTGTAATTAGGAGATATCGCATAGTGCAGTGATATCGTCAGGTGCCGTCTCTCAAACCGGATCTTTGTGAGTCAATTAAACCGAGCTTTTGTAATTAGCGGTGCGGATAATTAAACAAATTGGTATACGATCAAGGCGCATTTGTCAATTTATATTTTTAATAATCCACCATTTTTTTTCAGATTGATAATACTTGAGAGTGTTTTGTCGCAGGAAGTGCAGAAAAATTGATTGACTTTAGAATAAGTTAATTCATTTAAACATTGGCGGCTGAGAATGCAAAAAAACCGACGTTTGTATTTTATCCGGTTTAAAATGCCAGGAACGTCGTCTAATTGTTTAGTAATGATAATTTTACCCCCTTACATAAAAAAACCGTAGAGCACTTATCCTACATTTTTATTTTCCGCAACTTGTCATAATTCTGGTCGTCGCCCCTTTGGTGAAACGGTTGGCGGATATCCACTCCAGGTGCAAATAGAACAACCTCAGGATGGTTGCGTAAAGACGAGCAAATACTTCTTTGATTAAGCGCGTGGACGCCCGCATTGTACTATTTCGACACGTGCGCGAACGTTACGTGCATAACATTTTTTTTATTGATTTTATTTATTTCACTGCTTCTCATTAGCAAATAAACAGAATATTATTTCACATCGGTTTGGAAAGGTAAAAAATTGTAGATATAGTATTTTTGGTCGATTGGGCCGTTGGGGAGAACTACAAAAGTGAATAATTTTACTTGAACTAACTTTAAGAATATGGGCTATAGCGGTAACGTCGCGCCTTAAGACATGCATAACAAATCATAGAGAGGTAGGTATATCGGTATATATCAATACTCAGGTTTCCGTTAAATATCATAAAGTAGCATATTAAAATTTTACTAGAGCAACTACTTCAAATACTTATATTAAGAATTCTTTATTATATACAGTGCTTTGAACATACAAATCTCCTATGTTCAATTCTGAAATATGCAAGTCAAATACCCTACTCCTTAAGATATGCAACCCATTTCACCTACTTTCATCTTTTTCAAATGGTTTTCAATAAACCTCAACATCTAAATTGTTTATTAAATTTTTATTGTATTCTTAATAAAATGTATAGAAATGAAGAAAAATGGAAATATTTCAGATATATCTCGATAATCGCCGGATTTATTTACGATAAGCAAATTCCGGCAGTTGGCACAATTTACAACAGCAAAAACTGTCATATTGATGGTTGTACATTGTTAATCAATAATACACCAGAAAACTTGCCGTAAAAATGAAGTTAAATATTTTAGCATCCGTAGAAGAAATCTAAACAAATCACGGTTCGTAAAGTAGCTAGAGAATTTGAAATTTCACATATGCCCTATTGAATTCGACAATTCACAGCAAATGAGTAAATTTGCAGTAACTAAAAAACCACTATAACCACTTTAAAAACAGTTTCACAGTTCATAAGTTTCTTTTGTTAACACTGTTGCCAAATAGGTAGGTATGTAAGGTATGTTGTATACTTACACGTTGGCATATCAATGCAATTGACCCCTATAACCGCTACATACAGGCATACCGTGAAATTTTTATAACATAATAATTACTATAATTGAAAGTTGGAAAGTGAGTATATTTCCTGGAAGGCTTTCAGTAGCTCATTTTCCTTCCTTGTAATCAATGAAGTCCCCAGAGCTACTCTCGTGTGATTGTATGATGCCAACCCTGATTTGAATTTGGATTTGTTTGTTTTTTTTGTTACTAGAAGAAGCATCTCGTATGCAGCTCTTATCAGCAGAACTATTTGAGAAAGATAAAATGGCGGATGTGATTTCTTCCTCTTTTATCTCAAGGCTGGCAACAGGCAAGATGGAATTGGTAAATCCGGGAAATCGATTGGTTCTGGATGAATCGAATCCTCGGAGGCCGTCACCATCCGATAATAATTATGCATTTTCAATCAATTGTTTCTCGTGCTGCACCTTTGACATTTCTTCAGATTTCATTTGTTGGGCTGCCCATAATTGAACACGTTCCTGCAATAAAACGTATAAATGTATAAAATGTGATATAAAACAGATTTCGTTTGCTAATTTAATTTTTAGTTTAATAAATGTTAATTTATTATACATTTTGTATGTGTATTGGTGTTCAATTTAGGAATTACAAATCAAATTTCCGAAATTTGAGTGAAATTATGGAAATAAATTCTAATTTAAACACGGCATAAGTATATTGTAAGTGTGTCAGATCACATTCCCTGTCAACAAATCTCGTTTTGCCGTAGGTCAAGAAAAAACATCAAACCAGATTGTAAAAGATTGAGAATTAATCCCCGTGCAGATCGATACAGCTGGATTGAGTAATAATCTTCTCTTTTATTTGTTTTTATTATTTTTCATTCTTACTGTAAGTATATTGTTGTAATTTTCTCCTCTTGTGGACTCAAGACGACGACTAAAAATCGCTATTTTAATGTAGCGTTCATGGTAATACGTCGTCGTGTAATTACTCATATTCACCCTATTAGGATAAACGTCAATTTACTTGTTCAGTTGAAAAAGAGCTGTCTTCGGCGGTCTTTGTTGAAAGAAATATGGATCCATACAAAAATCATAATGGCAGGGCAGCTTGCAAATGAACAATTCCGTTCACTCGATTATACAAAGTGGTTTACAGTTCGTGCTCATTAGGGCCCTGCAATCTACTGGTGATAGTGCCAGTTGCCAGTCAAATAAAATAGCGCCGTCAACTTTTTCTACAGCCTCTATAGCCTTCGGTAGTCTGTTACGGATTTTAATGTATTAAACGTATTTGTGTGCTTTCTTTTGAAAATCAAGGGTTGCAAGCGAAAACAAGGAACTTTTTCGCTACTTGGAGGTTTCAGAAAATTCCACATGCTCCTCTAGGTTTAACACTTCAAGTGTACGTGTACTATCTAGATCGCCTTAAAAAATACTCCAAGGGGACCGACCTTCGCTCTTTTGGTGACAAAAAGTAATTGGTCTGCGAGTCGGACCTGTTACATTCGTACTTATAAGTATTGAACGTGACCATACAAGTATACAGGGTGGTGACTTGATTAACGCGTCATAGGGATTTCAATGTAAAATTCATAACATGCGATTATTATTATTATTATTATAACAAATCAATATCATCGTGCATACTATGGTACGTTGAAAAGTGACACTACCTCCCGGACTATAAAATACGGATCAATTCCAATTTTTTAACTACCAATAATTGGTGTTCAAGTTGGTCCTCCTCTATTCTCAAATTAATTATGACTCGCTTTATGACTTTGGAAACCTGTCACTCATTGTAATGAAATTTCGCCGCTCAATAAATCCACTGTTCCTGGCTTTTTTCTTTAAATTTTGCCAAACATTTCTTCCGATATTACGCTCACTTAAGTTCCGGTATCGTTTAAAATTGAATGCATCAACTCCTCCAAGCGTTCTATAATAATGGTATGGCATCCGGCAAACCTTTCTTCTTTTTTGGTCTCTTCGGCACTCTCTTCCCCAACCGCCCAATGAGGTTTTCTAATCTCCCTCATTTGACATCTTGGGGTATAACTTCTGTTGCGTTCTGTTCTCCTTTGGATTCTTGCAAGGTCTCATTACTATCCTCACTTTCTTGTTTGGTAGTTTGTTATAGTTGTTATATACATACATCTACATGCACCCAGTCGCTTAATTACATTGAATTAATTTACCTTCTGCTGTCGGAGTTTTCATGATTTTCCCTTCTTTATTTCTCCCATTTCCATTGTTCCTTGCACTTTCCTCATTCCTCAGGTGCTTTACCTTTCTGCCTCAACTTTTTCCAAGTGTTAAACTATGTGACCTTCAATGCGGTCTTAGTTTTCCCCAGCCCAAAGTATTAAGACGTAGCTTTACAAATATGAATAGTCTCAAACTCCACAAGCCTACTTGCCTTTCGTCGGCGCGTTTAGATTATTGTCATTGGCATTCATATATTATCCTCGCCATTAGAGATTGCCGGTACGTCATAAGTAAATGATTCTAGCTATCCAAAACTTTTATAGTAAAGTCAC
The DNA here is from genome assembly GCF_008802855.1 of Photinus pyralis. Lineage (NCBI taxonomy): Eukaryota > Metazoa > Arthropoda > Insecta > Coleoptera > Lampyridae > Photinus > Photinus pyralis. The sequence continues at coordinate 2,325,756 of NW_022170596.1, forward strand.
ATGAAAAACAGCACATCAAATAAAGACAGTGAATATTCGAAGTGCATTTGAAGGAAACGAAGTGAGTTATTGAATGAGATAATGTGGTAGAAAGAGAAAAAACAAAAACGAATAACTAATGCGTTTTGTAAACCGTATGAATTCAATCAGTTTTTTTGAGAACTAATCCGTCACTTACGTGTATCCTATTAATCACTTTAAACTCTCTCTACGAATTCCCATGTCTGCAAAGGGTAAAACTTTGCATGCACAAGCACAACAGCTTGTGTTAAACTTAGTGCAATATTTTAAGAAGGAGAAAGAAAACGGTGATCCATTGAAACCCGTATCTGCTGTTCAAGAAGTAAGTGTGATTATATATACTTATATTTTCATTTAGTACAAACACAAAATTATAGCGAATGGCCAACGATTTGGGTATATCTGAGAGGACGGTGCGAAGCATCAAGACAAGGGCGGCATCTAACCCTGTTTTGGAAAGCCCGGGTAAGAAACGGCCCCGCAAGTTTCGTTAAAACATTTCTACACACGTTCTATACTGCGTAGGGTAGAAGGAAGATCAACATCAGGATCCAGTTGAGAGGCTGCTTATTTCTCATTTCTGATTCCTAGTAATCTAACACTGTGTTAAAAATGTAAAAAAAAGTATAAATATGAAATAGAAATACAGTGATAGTGACAGCGTCGTATATTATAATATATTTTGAACATAATTAATATCCATTTAGTGTATCATTTTGAATTTATCCTTATTGTAAGCCATCATAAGTAACAGTGAGTAACTTTGAAACGTGGTAGTCTTGCAAAATGTGCAGCTGGGTGTATGGAAATCGAATAACCTATGAATTGAATACTCTAATTGTAAATTTATAATTCTTTATCGGCAAACTCACTTATGAATGCAAGACCCGACCATTGTAATAATTCTGACGTAGCGTAATTACTAAATGTTCACATTTTTGGAAAAATTCCATTGTAATGAGGCAGCTTACAAAAATGGGTTTATCTTCCCAATGGCCTGTAAAAATAACGCATTAATGACCTGTTAGATTACAAGGATTTCGTTTTCTCACCGTCTTTATTACGTTAATAACGAAACTACGATATTTTATACCAATTAAAAACCAAAATCGACTAACGATACTTTCTGCGATTTGACAGTTTTGCACCTTCAAATAAACATCCAATAAATGACAGCTGTCGCCACCTCGGAGTATATTTTCTAATCAAGTTGGCATTATTACGGAAGTAATTTGACTCATATTTTTCATATTAAACCATACGATTGTGAACTATGACGTACCGGCAATCTCTAATGGCGAGGATAATATCTATAAATCCGGAGGTCGGGTGTTCGAACCTGGTTTGAGGTGAATTTTTCATCTGTGGTAGAGATGGGAATTTCCTTAGATCAGTTTCGAGCATTCTGCCGGCTACTCCGAATTAGGTTTTCCTGCAGTTTTCCTAATTCTTAAGGTAAATACCGGAGTAGAATAGAACAACTTAAGACCTTCTGCAGGGGCACCTCTAAAAAGCATTATGCGGGTCACTCTGTAATTGGGCGTAAGCCTGTTGAGGGCCTAGAACAAGAGGAGCAATAAATAAATAAGTAAATAAATATCTAATTAAGATACTAGTGATCGTCGTCGTTCGTTTAATCGTTATAGCTGCCACGCGGGCGGCCAGGGTTCGATTTCCGATTGAGGCAAACTTTTTTTTTTAAATTCTATATTTGGTATATTTATACCATTTGTATATTTCGCCAGATTAATGCTAATTGTTGACATTGTGACACAGGCCCGTAGGGAAAGAAAAACGTAATACCGTAAACATTTTGACATGGGGGAGGTTTTGGTTTTGCAATGCCAAGGACTGCTCATGATTTAGACCAGTTCTCGTATATCTATGTTTCGGTAGGAGGAATTTTTGGAATTCATTACTTGTAGGTCCGTGTGCCGAAATTTCGACGTCGACGGTTTTTCGATTACAAAAAATCTATAACAAGGTTCTCGCTATCAAAAAATTGTGGTGCGTTGTTTTTCAATAAAAAAAATAAATGCATCCCTTTTCTTCTAAGGAATCAGAAATGTGTGCTAATATACCTCACTTACAGGAAGGTTAAGCTGTCATCTTTTGCACTCAGTGGAATCTGTAGATGCATATTCGTTAAGGAATGAAATTTCCAATAAAGCTGTTAAAAATAATTCGCTCTTGTAATTTTCAATTAATAATGCATTTAAACTTCGGCGGGTTAATCAATTGGCAGACAAGCGACATGCAGTAATGCGAGAGATAATCGTATTATGTTTAATAATCCAGCGGCAACTATTGCGGTCAATTAGTTCATACTCTTAATGAGAAATTATGGCAAAACCTTTCTAAACGGAACCAGATATTAACGCAGTAGGGGAAAAGAAATCCAAAGAAGTTTAAGTAATAGCATGCAGTTAATGGGACATTATTTGCAGTATTTTTAGCATTCGTACTCGCATTTTTCGAAATTTAATCGATCCATAACGCAGTTTAATTAAGGAGACAAACGACCATTTCGATCGGTCTTCAAGGCACTATCTAAAGCGAAATCAGTTCATTTAATAATTAAGATAAGCTATAGAAAACGTAAACATAACTAATTAGTAAAATATCGTTCTTTTACAGTTCTTATAACTGAACGGATCATTAAGACTTAATTTATAAATTAAAATTCTATTTGCAAATCGATCCGCTTCTGCGTAAGTGAATTCTGCACTAAAAGCGCCTTCTTGATGCGTATTCGTTTCAAGTTCGATCAAATCAATATAACCGTTGGTGGATGTAAAGAAGTGGGTATCTTAAACTGACGCAATTTTAAGGGATAATTTATTTTTATTAATTCACAACAATGGCCACCAAACATGTCCTATCTAACACGATCAGCTACAAACAGTCAAAAGAATAAGTCGGAGTTACTACTGTAAATACCGATAACATCTTTTAAACACTGGAGATCTCGTTAAAGCTCTGCAGCTTGTACTTTCTTCGCATTTAAAGGGTTAAGCAACCCCAATTGTAGTAATAACGACGGTTATAGATATAGATCTTATTATACTCACACGCCCGGCACTAATTGCTCAGTTTCAATTATAATTTTGGATATCGTAATTATACTCAATTTTTCTTTAAATTTTCGGAGCAATTAGTATGTAGGTAGGGTGTTTCTATATGTATTTTGATTTTGGTGTAAAATTGCGTAAAAGTCCAGGTGAAACTGTATTGGGGTTACATTCTTTGCGTGTGAACGGGTGGTCCAAAGTGCTTATCTGCAATCGACTCTGTGGGACACCACTTTGGTTACGTCAATTTAGGGGATGCAATTTTATTCGATTTGCTTTCTGTCTGAGTTTTCATGAGAAACGATTGTTTTATGGAAATTTTAGTTTACCGTTATACAAGCTTCTTTGGAAATCGCGATTTAGCCATACGAACCTTATCCATGCGGACATCTAGAATCTTGATCATATACGAAACATCTACAAAAGACGATGGAATATATGTAATAATTATGATGGCTCTGTCGCGTTATTATAACAGAATCGCGAAATTGTTGCTAGTCTGTCTCTGTCTCTGTCGGTTTGTCATGACGGCTGAATCATTGTAAATCAACAAAAAAGGTGCTCTTCTTTATTTAGTACTTCGTTCAGAACGATCGAGAGATTTGTACCACGGTGACTTTCATTACAATTTATTAGATGCACACTTGTACTTTTTTGGGTGTAGCAGCATAAAATGGGACTTTAAGAATATGTAATAAAAATAGTGGTTGCTATACCCCCTTGACCATACAGAAGGACGCCACTGCTCACAAATTTAAAGTACGTATGTTGGTAGAAAACTTTTTATAATTTTGGATACCACAAAATCTTTAAAAATGTTGTTTTGAAGATATATTCTCTTCCAGTCAAAATTTCCACCATGTATAATATAACACAATAAAATAATGTATTTACTGGTTAAAAGTAACGACCTAAACCATAAACTAATCAAATTTCTAGTTCGTTTCACTAACAAAAAAATAACCACCTAATAACGCAACCCGGTGCCGCATTTCATTAGTTGATCCGACCGATTGCGTAATTTTGCAATCGCTTGAAATTTCTAATTTCTAAGAAAATGCCAAACCTTCCTTACAAGAATTTCCATCAATTGATTTCTCTTTGTTCGACGACCTTTTTAGAGACTCTAGTTGTCAGTTTGGAGGATTTTCGCTAAAGTTTCTCTTAAACTTTCTAGATACCAATTTCTTCTAAAATTCCTAACAATTTAAGGTTTCCTCAAATTACTTTCATTCTCACTTTTCAACTTCTTCAATCTCTCTTTCAGGTTTCAAGTATTTCCATGTTTCTCTCAAGTTTTCCTAAAGTTCCTATACACTCCTTTTCGTCAATTCCCTTTAAGTTTCTCTCAGTTTCTTCTTAAAACTCTCTCAATTTCTTTCAAGTTTCTCTCAAACTGCTTTCAAAGTTATATTCTTAATTTCTTTAGATGATTCCGTTGAAAATTTCCATAAGGTCCCCTCGAATCCCTCTCAAGCTCCTATGAAGCGTCTTTTAGGGTCTTCCGAAACTCTTTACTTAAATTGCTATCAGGTTCTCAAAATCTCCATACGGGTTCCATCAACTTTCTTATCGAACAAAGGTCTACATTTAATCTAAATAAAGACGGACCCTAGGATGAACTATCTGTAGCGTAAGCAATCTTTCTCTTAAACATAAAAAAATTACAAACTAAAATAATGCGTGGTATCACAGCCATACACATTTTAAGTTTTGACAATCGTCGAAAATATTGATCAAAACAGGAAGGCTACGAAATTTGGTTACTGCCTATCAAAGCATGCGTTCTTTTCATTTTTCAAAAAAGATTTGTGAATAAATTTCGATTTGGCACAAACTTAATGGTTACGAAATAGCAGATACGAGGACCCAGTGTAGCTAATATTAGATGGAAGTTTATGTCGACGGACTTATTTTACAATCTCGAAATGTATCCGTGATTTAGTTTAACAGTGAGACCTCTGGTGGTAGCACATTCACATTACTATTGGTGGTGTAATACCGCCATTCTGTTCATTTACAATGGCCCAAAGTAATCAATATTATAGTTTTTACGGCTGTAAAAGTTAATACATTTGCAAAAATTACATTTGCAGTCAATGTAATATTACACTTCAAAGAGCGAGGATAGTTTAAACGTTTAAAAGTCACGTTTTATCACGTTACTTTCAAGAATTTTAAATGTGATCAGTGTAATTATGTAACCAACAATAAGGATAATTTAAGAAATCGTAGTGTAACGCATAATATTTCCAAAGTCTTTAATTGTGAACAGTGCAATTACAGAACAAAAAATAGGAGATATATACGTCATTCCTTGACACACTCCGTTTTGAATAATTTTCTATCATTGTCATCAATGCAATTACGCCACAATTAAGCGTTCGCTTAAAGTGTCACCTATTAACACACACAACCTTCTCAAACATTTGATTTGCGAACAGTGTAATTCCGCTACTCACGATAATTTAAAGCGGAATATTCACATTAAAGGATGTTACGTGCACTCTGTGCGATTACGCATGCCACAACTAGTAAGAAAAATGATCAAAGTCCTCGTGTGAGATCGAAGGGACTTCAGCGCATTTTTGTGTGGCAGATCAGTGTTTTATTAGCCAATATTGACTCCACCATCAATAAGATCTTGCGGAAAGCTACCACGTTCACTTTGTCGGTACCATTTTCTCACTTACCGTGCACTCGCAATTCGCGTTTGAAGTTTTGACTCCACCATCAGTAAAATCCTTTGGGGGTTACCATATTCCCTTTGTCGACACCCACTTCTGATCACCCGCAACAATTCGGATTTGAAGTTTCGACTCCACCATCAGTAAGATCTCGTCGGGGGTTACCACATTCCCTTTGTCGATACACAGTTCCGACGTCCCGTTCATTCGTAATTCACATTTTGGTAGATTTCGCTAAAATCCCGGCATAAAATCGTATTCAACTTTTGGGTACTTCACATAGCTCGACCTTCTATTAGTGACACGAGAAAGAGAAACCGCGATTCGCGCTGTAAGAAACTTTTGGGCGCCCAAAGTCGACTACCCCTCGAAGCGCGCCGCGCAAAAGGTGGTTTATTTCGCCCCTAGGGAAAAAAAACAAAATTCCGCCACGCAGGAGTTGTGCGCGTTGACAAGATCTTCCCGACGACACCAATTTGAAAACAATCGGAGAAAAACTGTAGAAGAAGATAGATAAAAACTGAAAAATCTCCAGGTTAGTATAATACGTTCGGGGATGGCGTCCAGATGTCGTCGACTCCAAATCTTGTAGCCCCATCCCTAACGTTCTTAATTACACGGCCCCGATAGTTACATGTGCACTCCTTGTCTTTTTACAAGCGTTTTTCTACGGGCGCGCATTTACTGCCAGCCAGCCAGCCAGCCAGCCGACCAGCCAGCCAGCCAGCCAGCCAAAGTGAGATTAAAAGCTACTTTTTACAAAAAAATTTTTTGTAAAAATGCGCTAAAAACTTAACTCGTCGTATACACAAGCACGACACATCGAAAAGTACGGATTGTTTGTGGTCAGTGTAATTATGCCACGAATAGTAAGGCTGTTTTAAAGCATAATCGACGTAAAGGAATGTCGGTGAGTTGTACGAGTGCGCTAGAAATTGAATGTTAAATTGTGATCTTTATTTGTAATTAGAAAATTAAGTTAATTTAAGCTAATTTAAGACAGCATCGAGTTTTTAACATAAAGGTCAGGTAGGATGGGATTATGGAGTTATATTTTCCAGTCTCGAAAACGGCCCACCTTATACACGCCATTTGTAAATTAGACCAGCGCCTCTAGTGTTAATCTGAATCGCGAATAGGTATTCAAGGTAGAGCTTTCGCTACATAATGGCACGAATTAGGTTTCAGATCGGTACATTCCTCTACACGGAAGAACTTATATTGATATTTGATGTACGTGTAATTGTGAAGTTTATCTTTTGGATGCAGAGGATGAGGTACGCAACAAAGTAAAAATAAATGAATTCTCTTGGATGTTTAGTGAGAAATTATATAAGATAGTCGTAATGAAGTTATCCTGATAAATAGTTGAAAGTGCAGGCGAGACTTTTGTTTTGCAAGTCCATTACTGAAGCACAAACAAAAAGTGTTAAAAACGAGTTCAATCCGTAAGAAGTAATGTCTCCATAATCTCTCCTGTTTTTATTTATGCCAGCAATTGACCCTTATCAAAGAAATGGAACAGCATTAAAGATCGAACTTAATCCACAATTAATCTAAGATAGTGAATCCAGCTATAATTGCTTCTGGCCGACTATTTTTCAGATAACATTTAAGGGAAGTTTGGTGGTTTTTATATGGCACTGTTATCGCGTCCAATTAGCACGTACCTACCTTTCACCGTTGGCTTCTTTCCCTAAGAGATCGACGGTTTTAACAAATTGAACTAACTGTTTGTAGGTGGATACGCATACGCATTAGAATTAAACAAATGAATCACCTAGGTACTCGAACTTATTTCAACGGTTTATAGTTGCACGTGATTGTTTTAAAACATGAATACATGGCAAGGTGTTTCACTTTTAATCTATCATTCAAACAAAACACGTTTCCCGTTATCAGTTTACATAACACCCGGCTTTTGTGCAGTCTTTTTCCAATCTTTAATATTTCCAACAATTTTAAGTAGGAATTTTGTTACGTATGTGACCGTTATTGAAGTGTCAAGGAATAAATGTATGCTTCGAAATTATCAACAAAAAATTAGGTCTAAATTTCGAAATATCTGCAATAATTAAAGAAAATCAGTCAGCCTTCATCTACAGCCCTAATGCTAATTTGTTTACAACAGCCAGTAATAAAAATGATTTAAGTGTCCACCTTTTCTTAGTAACGCCATGCTCCCTTAATCAAAAAACAAAGGGATAACTATTCCCTGGACTAACAATTTACAATTTAAAAGAAATAAGTATATTGAACCCAGCCTGAGGATTTTCGTTATCTAAATTTAGGTACACTTGTAAATCTGCTTTCCCCTATAGATGAGTCCTCACAATAATGAATTAAGGCTGATTCTCACTATACATAACGTTTCCATACCATATCCATTCCATAACCATTCCGTAAATTATTATAGGCTACGAAATTGACCTTTAAGTGATATGTGCGTAAGACATTCAGTCGCGCGCTAATACACATTCGCCTTCCATATGTGAACGGAAAGGAGAATGTGTATTAGCGCGCGGCTAAATGTCTTACGCACATATCACTTAAAGGTCAATTTCATAGGTATAATAATTTACGGAATGGTTATGGAAAGGATATGGTATGGAAACGTTATGTTAAGTGAGAATCAACCTTATTATACGTTTACATTTCTTGAAACGGCCAAAGTGAAATCACCGATTCTTTAAAGCCCCATTCACATAGGTGGTAGTGCAGTGCTGTTTGCGGTGCGGTGCCTTTGTATAAAAGTTTGAAATACGCATATCCATATGACAATTCACAATGACATGTGCAGTGCAGACGAATTGCAGCCGTGTGCCGAAAGTATGTAAACTTCAAACTTTCTGCACTACCGTTAGCAAGCACCAATAGAAGTGCAACATATTTGTTGCTGTTGTCGTTGATTGGTCATACTTGTGTAGGCGGGCCAATTTTGCGGTGATTGTGAAAGCAAATGTCAACTCGACAGCACCGACTCGCACCGCACAACAAGGCAACGGCACCGCACTACCACCTATGTGAATGGGGCTTAAGAGTTGTTTTCGTTACTAAGCGAATGACAAAAATTCTAACTTTTCAACACTCGTAAAAGAACCGGTTTATTTCGAATATAAAAATACTACCAAATCGTTCAACAACAAGTATTGATTGTCTACCTTCTTTATCCCACGGTTGCAAGGACAGTTGATACAAAATCCTAGATCTCGTATAATGAATGGCGTCTTTGATTTTTAAGTTCCAAAATTACGTAATCCGACGTCAAGCGTCAACGCTATTAAAACATGTTATCTGCGCGAATTTGCCCGCGACAAACGCACTGCCAATTACGGCATGTAGTTTAATACTTGCATTATCCTTTAGACAACATTACAATGATTTACTTCCACGCGTTTAAAATTAACGGTATTGTTCGCATTCAACGTAATAATTTTCTATGCCGTAAATTATCTCTTGGAATTGAAGGTTACAAAACACGAATTTCGCACAATATAAAAAAGGTACCCGGTGCCAAACTACAGGTGACCAACTTAATAATCTACCACGCCTGCTCGGCGCCTTAAACGCATTTAGAAAGTAAGAAAGTGGTTTAGGTAATTGTCGTCTAAACTAAGTGACATAGCAATATCCTCTGACCTGTTGGATGCAAATGCCAGTCGCAGGAAGCAACAATTTCGTGTCTACTTCGAGCCAGTTAATTCAGTATAAACAGACAACTTGCAATAGGCCTATAATTCATATTTAGGCATGGCACGGCATGGTCAAACCTTGTATCTCACACGCTCTGACCAAATAATAACCCTAATATCATCATCAAATTCAAAGTGTATGGTAAAGGTGGCGGTGAAGGTAAAACATCACGAGGTCAGGTTATCAAACGCGCCGGCGTTATCATCAAAGTTTGAAGAGGTCAATAGTTCATCAAAGGTCGTTGCTTTGAGCAGAACCCCCATACTGGATTTCGAGTAAGATCGTTTGCGAAAAATCTGAATCAGATGGTTGCAGTAACGCTGCTCCAAGCCGATTGTTTTGTGATTGAGGTCAATTTTCAAGTGCTCTCATTAAAAAAGTGCCATTTCACCAAGGATTAAATTGTTAGAAACCTTACCAAGGGATGTTTACGCATTGTGGGAGTTGAAAAACTCGCAATCGAGTCGATTTCAGTTAGTAAAGAACACAGTGCGTCAATGGAATTATAACCGCTCGTCAGTAAATTCCTCAAAAAACTTTACCCATGTGTCGACGCAGTGTAATCAAGTAAAAGGAAGTTGAGTTTAAGTTTATGCGTAAAACGAAATTACGACAAAGAATACTGTTAGAATAAATCAAATAATATTTAAGTTGATATTTGTGTCGCTAAGAAAAAAAAAGTATTGTAGTGTGTAAAATTTGACTAAGAGATTTCCTAAATGTCAAATCAAGTTTTAATAACCACCCAGTTAAATTGAGCGTGTACGCCAATCTCATTTGCGGAACAAAATTGTATTGACCAACGGAAGAATTAAGATCCTGAGACAGACAGACAGACCAACAGTACTCTGTCTGCAAGAAATAACATCAATCCACTTATAAAATTGTCTTTATTAATTCAGACACAGATATACACAAAGAACAGATTGCTAACCTTATGCATTTTATGGGTGACACATTTATGTATAAAGTGACTTTTTTAAATGGGTGGAAAATTCCCATAGTTCTTATAACCAATACTTCCTCCTTCATCCTTCCTTACCAAAAGACATCCCACATATATTCACCTTCAACTTCTCCAAAAAGTCAGCTGCTACTATATCACGCTTAAAATGTAACCACGGTAGATTCCCAGCTCACCTCGCGAAGCTGCACATTATTCCATCTGCTGTGTGTTCATGCGATAATGCTTCTATATGCGACATGAATCATATCTTCTTTAAGTGCTCAAAAAATAATGATCAAATTGAACTACTTTACAATGGATTATTACTTAATAACGTTCAATTACCGGTGAATGTTGCTCACTTACTTTCCCTTAACCAAAAAATAATATTTGAGTTACTATGCAACTTCTTGTACAAAGTTGACCAGCTTATATAAGTTATAATAGTATTATACAGTGACAATGTCACTGTAGTATTTATACTTAAAAGCGCCATCTATTGGGCAGCACTATAAACATTCAACACTGTGCACAATTCGAATTCCTTATTTTTGGTGTATCTCGTATAATAGGAGGTGAGCTGAGCCAACATTGTTTAATTGCGCAATAGATCTACTGATTAGCAAATTTAGGGCTTTACATTTTTTGCAGCGGCGTCTAATGTAGGTATAAATTCATAACTTTATACTTTATAGTTTTGAAATGCACGTGCTCGGGTTCGCCTTTTGGAGAGGTGGAGAGCCTGTATGAACCTATTGCATGAAGTAGTAGTTTCGTAGAATGACCCCAGTAGATGGCATCTCCAGTCTTCACCTTGGGATAAAACAGGAAAGTTTTCTTCGGAATTTTATCATATATACATATGTATACAGATTGCGTTCGGGACTGAGCAGGTTGAAAAATCATCGTCCCCACACTTTGCTCATCCTCAAATGTTCATGTAGAATTTAAAAAATACTCGTTACTGATATCCCCATTTCTTTAGAGACAATAGAAATTTTTCCTCGCGCGACACCAAAGCTTCAAGTTCCTTGATGACTTCGCCAGTTCGTGCTTCCAAAGATTTTCCACATTTTGAGTTATCATCAATCCATTCCCTGTCCAACTACTACCGAAATTTGACTTAAAAATAGGATGCGCTGTTTTTCCGTACTCCCACGCCCACTATTCTTTCATGGATTATTCTTCTGACACTGCCTTCTTTTGGTATCAATTTCATAACGCTGCTTTGGACCTAACACATTTTCGCGTCTTTAAACTCAAATAAACATGTTTATTGTAATTTGCAATCAAACTTGAAGATGGGGCTATAAAAAGTTTACACAAAATTAAGGCGAGAAGTAGATAACAAAAAAATTTCATCGTATTTAACCATATATCTTGGTGACAAAACAAAAAGGTAAAATGGGGACTAATTTGGCCCCTCTGTCGGTCATAGTGATCGACCAGCTATGGCCTTACATACAGTGAATTTTTTTAAATGCGAACATAGGAGTTTGCATGCAATGTAATTTCCCTAAGTGCTTGTTCACAATGGACATAAGCGTAACAAAAACATAACAGATGCATAATTCATAATGTTGAATAGTAGCAAACCAACGTAGGTGTTCACAATGATTACATAATTTTTATTTTTTTGTAAATGTTTGTGTATGTTTTATGTCCTACCGAAAGGGTACATAAAAAATACATAAAGTTGGGTCGGTTTCAACTTTACGTAGGTTTTATGAAAAATCTAGTGGAATTAGGTGTATTTCTGTTGGGTGCAAAGATGCAGCACTGCGCTGTTGGTTTGACATTTCAGTTACTACGTCTAACGTCGATGACATCTCTTCTGCCAACATAATCTGGTTATTTTTAAATTGGCACACAGTTTTTGGCGCATTATTTCATAGTTTGGTGTTGTTTGGTCCTTCGTGTGTTGTTCTTTGATTATATCCAACACGGCATGGAAAACATATAGACGTCGAATTACTGATTAGTTTGGTGCGATTAAAACCCTAATTGTTTAATAAAGGGGACAAAAGATATAAGGTTAATAGGTGATCGAATAATCCTGGTGTATGAAAAAAACCATTCTTCATCATGCAGCTTCATTTCTAGACACGCTTAAATTCTTAAATTCTCCCCTTTTCTCTCGGTCTCGATTTATAGGTCTGACCCACCAACGCCGTTTTTGTTTTGTAACAACTTTGTCTCTCTGTCTTCTTAACAGTAAAAGCAATAAAACTGTTGAAATTTCCATCCATCTCAGTGACACACACATATACACCACAAATAATATTGCTATGTTCTTGACGTTTTGCCGAGTTTAAATTTTGGATTTGCGCCTACGCAGATAATTATAATCTTACGGTCACTGTGAACACTTTCTCCACCTGCGTAAAATTATGTCTTATGTCAATATTATGTTTTATGTATCTGTTATGTTTTTGTAACGCTTATGTCCATTGTGAACAAGCACTAACGTTCGATTTTAAAAAAACATCAATCTATTGAGTAGTTCAAATGAGTAGTAGATACAATTATTGACCGCTGTCATATTTTAAAAATACCGCCGTCAAATTTAATTACGAAATCGGTTAAGTTATTGCTTAGAATGTCAAGGAGGTGAAGGAGGACACTTCGAACATTTATTGTAGGTAATTGTTTTCGGTATTTATTTTTTTCTTATTTTCTTCATTTATGTATTGAATAGATCAAATTAGTAGAATACCAGGTGCACATGACCTACAAATAATTGAAGGTTGGTTCACAATGAGTTGTGGTGTCAGTGAGTGGCCTGTGAGGTCAAGTTACCGTAAGTATAAGAAAAATGTATCCTAAAGTTGCATTGCAAACTCCTATGTTCGCATTTAAAAAAAACTCACTGTATGTATATTGTATAGTGGCCACTGAGGAGATTACATGAAAATAACAAAGTATGGGCCAACTCCGTTAAAAAAGATAGTCCGACAGTCGTATGCAGTATGCGTATACACACTCTGTTTGCATTGGTGGGTTTCCGGTAGAATGCACACAACTGAACACTCTGTACATTACAGACGAGCAGTAGATTTTTAGTCTGATGCATCAAAGTACGTATACATATTATACTAAAATAAATAAAGAGAATTAAACAGAATTTAATCGTAGTCAGTCACATAGCGTAATAAAATTTTAAACAGCCGCAAAAAAACTGCGGTGTTTACTTGAGTGATCACCCGAAAGTCAATCCAGGTGTATGAGCTTTTACTTCCCCCAGGTAGAAAAAGCCTGGTGCTCGCTTACCGTAAAGGCACGAGCTAACGCTAATTTTACAGTAAGCTGTACCCGCATCTTAACCACGCGCCGAATTAATGTCCATTTCGTTAAAAGAAGAGTTATTTCGCGCACCTTCTTTTTTTATAAAAAATCCATTGTGGGAGAAATCTCAGACGAAATATGGGTTCGAACGTTTATTATAAACCTATTTGGAAAGGCAGCCACCGTTTGTGAAATAATTATTGCGTAGTAGTTCGGCACCCCCGTTCCGTGGTCCAAACCCTCCATTATATCCTATAAACACATATTGTTAAGAGTGTATCCAGTGACTGATACGTCAGAATACATATGTTAAGCCCCCGGTTAATTCAATCAGTCTATTATTCTCTCGTTTCAAATACGTTATGTTATTTTGACTGTTTGCGAGGGTGGCCGAATTGTTATGAAGTGGGAAAATTCACCACATTTTATTTGTGTTAGAAACGTTGCGCAATTTGTGTACCTATGCATACGGGATTTGCAATTGTTACGTATTTACGATAAAAATCTGGGCTGGGACATACTATTTGCGATCTCTGCTGTGACGGAAGTGATTTAGTTTATGGATATGCAAAGCTTGTTAGGAATTATTGTTGCGGTCACTATACTTGCTATTTTGTCAAAAATTTTATAATGTACGAAGGGTGACAAACAATAGACAACTGCCTATTTGTGCCCATCAATATGTGATCAGTCTTATTATCTGACAACTATTGAGGAATAGTATATGCACGCGTGCCATTTTTCATGTTTTTCTGTTGTGGTCACACGCTTATATTTACAGAATGGATTCTTTGTAATACGTGTCCATAGGTATTATATAATTAAAAATTGCTTGTTAAAATAGTAAAAGTTAAACATTCGGCAAAATGTATACATTTACATATCATTTAGATATGTTTTGGGGGTTGAAGGTAGCGTTTATCGCGCGTGCCATCGAAGAGCATATGGAACGTTTTAGATCGGTTTTAGATTATTACAATTGTTTTCTACTATTCGTGTAGAAAATATAAATGCGGCTCTACGGGAATAGGCCTACATCACCAGTCTTTGATAATAAATGAACAAACAGAAACATTTGGTTGCCATCGTCGATAATAAGTAAAGCAGCAACCTATTAGTGCTGTCCCAGTTTGTTTAGGTCAAAAGAGTTAAATTATTGAGTGATTCGAGAGTTCTTTCATACGCTCTGTGTGTCCGTAGCTTCTTATTTTGTTTAAGCTAAGCGTCCACTTGAGACGGGTCGCAACTCGCAACGGGCCGGGCCGAGCCGCATTTCTTGTGACTGCGTCCATTGTTGGTGGATTTGCAAATTTATTTTCTTTATAGCGTATATGCGGCGTACAGTTGATGTATGAATTCAGTATTAACAGGATGATGAATTCCAATGTACATATATGTATTAATTAATCATAATCATTATTAATTTAATTATACCTGCAATTTCTTCCCAGATATTTTTTTTTGTCATAGTAAAGCGGATCACCTGTGTCGTACATTTGTTTGTATTGTACTATACTAACGAAATTAATAAATCGTCATTCATGGTTTAAGGTAATATGAGACTGTCTTAACCGACGCAAATGCAACTCATATGCGTCGACTAGAGACGGACAGAGCCGCAGCGTTCGCAAAAATCCGCCTCCAAGACAAAAGTTCGTTGCGTTCTGCCCCGATGCGACGCGTTGCATAACATTTTTCACTTTTGGTTTGACCTACATATCCTGATATTTGTATTTTTGTATTCAAATTCATTTTTGTTCAATATGCTGGACACTACCAAAGCTAAAGTTTAAAAAAATTAAAAACTAATGAGAGAGCATACTCTAACGAAATAGTTCCTCCGCGAACTTTTAACAAAACACTCTGAAATTTGCAAAAAATACGGAATTTTTAACAAATTCTCGAAATATATGGGTTAATTTTAGTCATGTCTATTAATTGTGTCTGAAAGAACATACAACATTACACAAAACCCTTACCTGGTATAGAATTATAGGTTCAATATTTTTGGTTTTGATAGTTCGATTTTCAACGTCGAAAAGTGACGAAAACGTCGACAAAATCAATGCTCTCGTTCGTGAAGACCGTCACCGAACCATTGATCTGTGAGATGTCTGGAATTCATAGGATTTTATCCGAAGATATGCACATTCGCCTTCTCAGTAAAGGGAACGGTGACGTTAGGCATGTTTGCGGGGTTTAAAAGAAAACCCTGGATTTGTTCCAAGGTGGTGATTACTGGTAATCGCAGTATACGATAGTATTTGCGACGAAGCAACGATCACAGGGATTTTGTCTTCATCAAGCAAGGGTCACAGCTCACAAGTATCCTTTACTGCAGATAGCGCCGCACAAACCTTGGGACTACAAAGAGAACGCATTCAAGTGCAAATGTCGGAAGTAAGTTGCAAGGGTTCGTGGTAGGCACGCGGATAGCTGCAGTCGTGACTCCAAGATTCTAAATATAGTACACTGAATGTGACGTAGCCACTACCGCAGCGTAGCACTCAAGATATCGAAACAAACCAAAGAAATCGCAAACTTGATCCACAAAGCAAAGTTTGTAACAGTTTTAAAATAATATTAACATTTCTGTCCATATTTCAATTTCCACCTGTATATTTTCTAAATTTTCTCGAGTCATTGAATGCGACCAATTTCTAGTTACTTTTGCATTTCTGTGTTTGCCTCTCCGATTTAACTTGTTGTCGTTAGAGGACATTTAGTTTGTTTTGCTTTTTTTATGTTAACCATTAAATTATCTTATATGGTTATGTATCAAATACTACCCTACTATTTGTCAGAGATAACTATCCGTAGCTTTGGCTTGGGTAAAATTTCGAAACTTGTGGTGTCTTCCAGCAATCTGCAATAGAATCGGTCGTACTAAATTTCCGAATTTGGGTGTTTGATATATTTTCCAATGGTCGCATTGATTTATTACATAGCGGAAGCATCTTTTAATCAGTCGATTACCCGTTGTGCCGACAATTTATTTTTGGACGTTCGGTTACAATTTTTTCCGAAATGGACTTTTAATACGGAAAACTCAAGCAGTAAGTGTTTTCTTGTGGACGAATTGAGGTTACCAATGTTCTTTTTTCAATTGTAGGGGAACAAATACCGACCATATAGTAAATTTTGAAGTCGTTTGGGACGTATCCAGTTTTTTTTCTTTTGTGTACTCTCTGACTAAGAGGTTAGTATCATTGTGGGTTATAACTTAGTCGTAATTAGGTTACTTTTTAGAGTCAATGCAAGAGGGTTAATATTCAGCTGAATCCGGGAAAATAATCGGCATACTGCAGATGAGTGTGCTGTAAAACATCCCGTAGAATCATTCACAAGCTTGGTTACCTCCGTAGGGGTTATTTTTGGTTACACCAGGAACCTTTGGAATTGCCGACACAATTTATCGTTAGCGGTGATGTACCTTCACCCTTTTTCTTTCTTTTTTTTGTTGTTAAGATCTAAATATCTATGAACAGTTTATTTAACCCACATATGTAAGTGGAAATTTTTACGTGTAATTAGTATGCTTGATCTTTAGGACTGTTTAACTATCAAATACGAATTACTCTAGAGAAGTAATCACTTGTAAGGTAAAGAGCTCGTTACTACGATTAACTTCAACACCTCAAGCTACCAATTATAGTACATCATTTCAATTTTAATTTGTAGTAATTATACTTGTCGTTGCTTAGCGATATGAGGTGTGTCACATATCTTCAGGGATTGTTGGTGGGTTAATTTTTGCGTTAATGGTTCATGGGCAGATTTCATTTTTTTTTTGTATTTTGCATATTCTTTGGTTAATAAACAATAATTTTTCTTGTGGGTCAATTGTTGACTCAAATAATACTGAAGCCACCTTTCCTAATTCCGGTGGCTGCAGATAAAATTGTTAGTGGAGTTAGGTGGCGCCCGAAAGACTTGAATCGAAGCACCAGCAGGTATTAGTTGCGGAGATTTACTTGGAACCTTTTATAATAATTTGTGGTCAAAGTTTTTAATTCACTTACCTACTACCCTGAGTAAAAGCATATTTCTCTACGCTCTTAACTATTTTGATAACGGGCCTACCTGGCCGATCAGCGGCGTGTGTTGATTTCAAATTGTACATAGTATTTTATAGTGCCCTGCATTCTAAGCTTGCGCGTTATAAGATACCACTAGGAGTGCTAGCACCGGTAGCAACTTTCTTATTTTAAATAGAACATCCTGTATTTTATTGCATTTTCGAAATCTACATTAAAACCTTCGACGCTGGGTATACGAAAATATGGTATTTAACGATGTACTTTCATATACATTTCGAATATACAATAAAATACAGGGTGCTCTATACAAAATAAGAAAGTTGCTATCCACATCCGGTAAAACTGAAAACGATCATGATAATATTTTCTTTCCATAGGTCATGAAAAAGAATAACGATGTTGGTATGCAAATTTTCAAATTTAAATTATCAATGAAAGCCTGAATACTTTTAGGATACGGTTTGCGTGAAACAGCCTACACCCTGCATAGAATTTTCCCATAACGGTTTCTCTATCTATCGTCTTTGTGTCGGGAAATTCTCTCCAATAAAGTCGCCATCCGAATACTATCCCCCTAGAAAACACGCCCACAGGCAAATTCACTCCCGGAAGACTAGTCGAAATTTTGAACACGAACAATTAAATTTAAACAGTTGTGACTTTGTGGTTTTCGGTAATTACACATGTTTAAAATTTCACACTGGCTTATAACCATTTTTATTATCGTTTGATGTGGGTGTGGAATCAATAAATTTTTCGGTACATCAGAGCAACAGTTTCGCTCTGATCTACGTGTACTTACCTGTCGCTTTGCCATGATACTTTTCTGGGTGATTTACGTAGTTGTTGAATTAAAATCGTAGTTAATTCCTCTTATACTTTGGCGTCGTCGAGTTGAGGTAGATTCCCACGAGTAGACTTAGTTTTATATTTATTGCATATTATACTAAACAGTGGTGTAGTGTTACTCATTGTTTAAGGGCACTTCAAAAAACAAAGGGCAACTTTTACACTGTGCATTTATTATTTGATACTAGGGTGAATCGTTCCATAAAACTTATAGGCTTTTGTCAGCGTTATTACGGGCGAATTTTACTATCATTTTGTAACTTATTGGTACTATTTGCCCCCCGGGCTATCGCATTATGTTGACATCCCGCGGCGCAACGCGGAGGGGTGATTTTTTTCCTTGACCACTCGTGTTTGCGGTAAATTTTTTATAGTCGCGTTTACTTTTGTCCGCATATTCATAAGCGTTTTTTTCTGACATTCGACAGCGTGTTATTGTGTGTTTTTCAAACTTAACGGTATAACTGAAGAGATTTCGAAAAAAATATCAATTTGCTCGATCTTTTTGTGTTGCACTACGATTTTTCTAACAAAACTGACTTTAATGTGATTTCGGATGAATTCAGATGTATAAAGATAACATTGTTAAGTTTCGGTTCCCCCAAATAAAATAAATTTGTCACAATGTTAATATAGATATAATAACAGCTACTTAAGATTTAAGGGTCGTTACGTTTTAAGAGGTTATTCTTGTAGTTTCAAAGGACCGTTACGGAGCAATGCGGTTAGACACTGGAACAATGCTAAGTGGTTTGTACGATTGCTATTATGAATTTTTGTGTAGTTTCAGTTGCAGCTGCGTATGACATTAGCCGCCAAAAATTGCAGAACACTTAATAAAATAATAGTACTCTTAATTTATTACCTACTAGTCTTGCTACAATCTGCACGTGTTGAATGTCTTACAAAGTACATTTACACCATGTTCATTCATAATACAACAATATAATGAAATTGAAATTATTCCCTATGACAATCAGTGGCGGACTATCCATAATAGGCATAATAGAACCAAGTAGTGGTCTAGGTGATATAGTAAAGAAGGCAAAAGGTTAACTTTTACCTGCAGAAACTGGTGGATATGATGAAAGCTGGAAAGGGTGTGTTACATTCATACTCAATTACATTGTTCTGATAGTAGAACTAATTGATCAATTTGAAGTCAGACAAACATTAACTGTTGAACGTTTATTTAAAGCAGTCGTATCTCCCATGTGGGAAGTACGTGCAAAGTTTACATATTTTTCAGCCTTTCAATCGACAAATATTCTTTCCATGGCCACAAATCAGTTACACTATTTTTTTTCTAATTTGATTACGTATTCATTGTCTTAGTTGAACCTTTCTATACTAGTGTAAAAACGTGACTATTTTATGCCTATTTTGACTCGAAGTCGCCGGAAAATGCCTCCGGTTCCTGTATGTTGACTGGAACATGAAATCACTAGCCAGTTCTACCGATGGTTGTCGACTGTGAAACTGCTCAGAGCAACTATTCCGGTAAAAAAAAGAGCTTCATTAGAAGAACATGGTGGCAAGTTTCGAGTAACTTATCTTTATTTTTTTTTATTTTGCCGTTATTCTTGACTGGGCGGGGTTTCAGCCAAGGTTGCTCTACTAACCCAACCCTCTACACATTTACAAATATCCATACCCGAACCAGGGATTCTTAGTACCACAGTCCATCTTCAACTGAACTGCGCCACTCGGGCCGGCAAAAGACTCCAAAACAACGTGAGGAGAGCAAGGAATATTAGGGATACTAACGGAATTTGATGTGAACCTGAAGAGGTCTGAACGAAAATGGAACACTTGAAATTAACGTGTAATTAGCTGAAAAAAAAATGTGATGGGAACTTATTGGAAATTTAAAAGAAACTTGAAGGAAAATTGAAGATAACCTGAGATGGTTAAGAGCGACATGAGGAGATTTAGCTTGAGGATGAAGTCAATGAAAGATGGGGAGCACGTGAGAAAAATTCGATAGGAAGTTGAGGAGAATCCTTGAAAGAAATTATTATTGTAGGAGGGTTCAAGGGAGGATGAAACATCATATTTAACTACTATGCACACTTTAAAAATATATAACATAACACGCTACCCGAAACAAGTTGTAGTAGTTGTTAAATAAAATTTAGGCATCGGTGTTTCATCCACAGACTTTCACTTAAACCTTCCTGCAAGTAGTGTCGCCTTCTACAAGTGGCGCTCAACTGCAGGCCTTCATGGTTGTGAAAACACGCCAAAGACGAAAACAGAAGGAGATGGCTACCATCGCAAACAACTCAGACATCGACGGCTTCCTCGATGCCGTCAACATCTAAAAGGACTACTAAAACGTGAGTGACGCCCATGCACTAAAGGGAATGACAATGCTGCTATGCGACACCGCAGGGAAATGGTCGCAATGAGTTAAGGATACCGTAAGCACCTTGCAGGAAGCTACCACTCTCCTCAGAGAAAACTTCGGCCCGACGCTTCCTGTACACCATATCCTGCGCACTATCTTTGCCCGAAATGCGTTAATAATGCCGTCTTCTCCTCGGTATGGTTTCATTGAGGACGCCGGGGTTATTTTAAATCTGCGCCGCGGAAATGGTAGTTTCCTGCACAATCCAGAGCAAGGCCACGCGCTTACCCCAGGCCAGGTTATCAATTCTGAAACAATCTCCGGCCGTAGTTCATGGAATGTTCTCTTCGTATGAAACAGTACCCGATACTTTTGCCATATATCCGCGCAGAATGAAGAACTCCCTGAATCGACCCTTTGGAGACCACCCTCGACTACCTCCGACTTGGATCCCGAGATTGCGGACCTGTACGTCGAGTTAAGAGTGGCTTCGCTTCCAAGATCTCTCGTACTCGCCCCGTAAGAAGAAGCAACGTCACCCGGAATGGGCAAACACTCGAGCTAATGCCCCACGAAGGATAAGACCTACCCAACGGGATGAGGGGACGACTCAACAAACTTCTGTACGCCCACTAAAACGTAGTGTGTGAGAGCACTCACCCCACTCTTTGTTGCTCTGCTGCCCTATTGACTTCCAGCACCCATACTTCAGAAAAACTCCGCCATAACTATGAACGATGTAATTGAAGAGTGCGACTCCGGATGGGCCTCTCCAGTGGTGGCGGTGCCTAAACCAGATGGGTCAACTCGCCTCTGCGTCGATTACCGAAGCGAAATACGGTCTCCTATAATTCCTATCCACTGTCAAGGATGGACAATCTGTTTCGCGCAGGAGATTGTCAGGTCGCCATGTGTCCCAAAGACAAGGACGGGGACAAGGCCGCCTTCGTGACTTTCTTTGGATTGTATATGTTCAAGAGATGCCATCCGGGCTAAAAAACGCCCCCGTCAGTTTCCAGAGGCTCATGGACCGCTTCCGTACTGGGATACCGCAAACGTACGTGGTCGCCAACCGGCCTGTGTGGCGCAGTGACGTGGAATATCGACTACGGTACTAAGGGTCCCTATGGTTCGAATACGGGTTCGGGCATGGATATTTGTAAATGTATAGTGGGTTGGGTTCGTAGAGACGCTGGACAACACCTTGAGGATGTTTCATTTGGAGAAAGTTAATCATCATCATTCTGACGTACCTACCTAACAAAATTTAGTGAAGGTGGAAGACTCTTGTGCCTCAATTCGAAAACTTAACCGCCGGCACGATTTAGTTTTTCTGAAAAAAAATTTAAAAACGGTAAAATTTTGAGGAAAAGAGGTTATAACAGCGAAATCGGGTATAATCTAATATATAAAAATCTCGTCTCACTGTGTTTGTGGTCGCATTGCTCCGAACCGGCTCGACCGATTTTTATACTCGTATATATGAGGCGGCGTAACCGCCAAAAGCCGGCGTATGGACAACC
This sequence comes from Photinus pyralis, assembly GCF_008802855.1. Lineage (NCBI taxonomy): Eukaryota > Metazoa > Arthropoda > Insecta > Coleoptera > Lampyridae > Photinus > Photinus pyralis. Next base: position 2,348,221 of record NW_022170596.1, read on the forward strand.
AAGAAAACGAGATTTCTCAAAGGCGATACGTAGTCCGCGGAGTGTGCTAGTATGTTACATAAAAAAATTATGACTCAAGTCCTTTCAGTGAAATATGGAGGTGTTCCATTGAAAAAAACGCAAATAGTTATGATTCGTGGGTTTTTAGATGCTACACCATGTGGAGGCATTTGACTTACCCATAACATTGAACAAAGTTTATATTTATTATTCAATGCCTATAATTAAAATATACAATTAAATTTTGGTAAGCTGCTTAAATTAAATATTGACCAAATGTATTACCTATATAAAAAAATGTTTTGTATGCATTCGATTCGACTCAACTTTTGGCATTGCGTATTATATGGCTAAAGCTATGCCCTGCCCATATTGAATTTCAGGCAATTCAGTGCATAACTAACGGAGATGTAAAAGCGATCGAACATTTCTAAACAAAGTTATCGTTCACACGGACAGATAGATGGACAGACAGACAAAGAAACAGACGGACAGACCAACCGGCAGGCGACAGATAGCAATGCAAAATTATAAACGATCTCTAGGATCGTTAATAAACGGCAAAATTGTAAAATTATGGAACATGTAAAAAACGGTTGTTTGGTTTCTTTACAATAACTTTTTTAGCAATAAACGCAAGCCTCGACACCATAACGAACCAAATAGCGAAAAAAGTAGAACAATAGCTCTTAAGATAAAGAACTAGTAGCGTCTCAACGAACGAGCGGACGGACGGGCGGACGGACGGACAAAGTGGCCACAATAGCGCATTTTTTAAATTTTGTTGTGGAAATGCGCTAAAAATGCGCCACATTTCTAGGCCGTATAAAATAAGTAGGTAATATACTATTTAATCCTTCTTGCGTACGAATAAAATAGCAATGTCTTTTGATCAGAATTTGGAACACAGCGAAACTTGTCATTTGCTAGTATGTCTTATTGTATAATCTGATCTCCAGAAACAAAGAATTCCAGTGCTCAACAACATTAGGGTATCTACCATGATTAATAGTTTGAATAAATTATACCTACGCTAATTATACAGAAGTAATGAAATTAAGTGAGGGTGTACAAGTACAATATTGTTAATTGCGATATGCGTCATCCTTTTATCACGCGTATCTAAAACAGATGCGTTTGAGATGGCATCGAATTAAAGCGTATTTTAATTGTTCGCCACGCCACCGCCACGGTCTGAGGGCATCATAATTGTATATTTTATACAAAACATTAATTTATTGCTTTTTTCGGACATAGAATTCCGTGTTTATTTCAACAAATATTCGCGTACAGTTTAATACCATCTGGCGCAGATCCTCTCCGTACACGTCGATTACATCCTTACACATTGCATCAAGATTCTGCAGCTGACGTTTAATGCAATAGATTTACTAGCAGACTTGTGACATCCGATCAGAGCAAGAAGGGCTATCCGATGTAAGCGTGTTGCGAACAGAGCAGGCAGTCTCATCAGACACGGCTCGATTAAATTAGTTATTTGTACTTGAGTTTGGAATTAATTAGCTCGCTTTGATCTATCCGTTTTTGATCTCTTTTAAATTTTTTTTCGATTCTGATAATTTGTTTACTTCTATAGTAGTATGACAAAACTGAACTCGGTTCGCTGGAATTTAAGTGTTTATATATTTGCCCCTGTAGCGCGGGTATAATTAATAATTATTTAATCTCTTGACATTCCGATTTATATAAATATCTAATACCTACCTACCGTTAGAGGGGACAAAGAAAGATCATTAAAAAATTCAACTCAAATCGCCAATTACTTAAAGGAATTTGGCGATATGACCAACATAAGATATTATGAAAGTTAAGAACCTATTTACAGTTATAATGAATACTTATGTATCATAAGTAATTAATTAAATCGGAATTAGTATACCTAGTATACATCCTCTTTTAAATAATGCTATTTATTTGTTTATATGTTTGTTTACTTAAGTTTGTAAAGGTAACTTCTTCAGTTAGAAGATACGTGTTTCTCTCTTTGTTTAATTCGAGAAATAGATACGAACAATGAATTTTATTGCATACTGCAGTACCTATAGATACTGTACAATGTTTTCACAAAGAAAGGAACAAATTCATATTTAATTCCGCTTTTTCTGTTCGGGGAAGATCATCGGACACGCCGATTACTTTCACGAGCGCGTTACCTTTGTCTCACGTTGGAGGTAGTCAAAAAAAGGGGATTGAACTTTGTCTTTGGAATGGCAATCATAAGAATGTTGTAGCCTCCCGCCCTCCCGCAGTTGTAAAAAAATTAGGGCGTACAAATTGTTACTTACTACTCAGTTAAGAATAATATAAAATAGTTTAACAACCAACTTTCTAGGTACTAAAATTTTTTGCTTGTTCAAAATGTATAAACACAGAGGTTAATCGTTCAAAAAGATTTCGTGCGGAAAACCGCGATGCATCAGAAAAATCATTTAAGTAGAATTTGCCGACGGAAACTTAAAAGCTTAATTTCCCCCACCTTAATTTTTGAAACTACGCCCAGCGACCATTCGGACAGTTCCACCAATAAAGTTCATTTCTTTCGGCCAATCACATCTCCAAAGATCCAAAATTGCCTGCTTTCCCATATACTCAGCAGAAACTGGCAGAAAGCAAAACGCTGAATCCACAATTTACACGCTGCGTCCCAGGCTAGATAAAAGTGGAACCTGTGTCAGCAAGCTCGTCATGTAATTATAGTTAATTCCATCTTAATGTCGCGACAGCTTGGCGTTTCCGGCTTTTATAGTCCTATCTTTAAACGGGAACACAGTTTGAGGAATCTATAGAGTAAATCTAACTCCTTCATATCAATATTTAATTGTATTTTTTCAAGAAACTTTGCAAGGGAAAATTAATCTGCATAAAATATTTCAAAACTTTGCCTATTTAAGCGACTTTCTATCTCTTACGGTTTACGAGATTCCCATAGTGGAAATGAAAAAAACTCACCCTGTATAAATAATGGGTAAATATAATCTCGTCACCACTGCGGTAGGGTTATTCTTGCTCGCTCCTTCAGGAGTAAATGTTAGAACAACAAACTATGAAACATCAATACGAATCAATAGAATATTTACAAAATCGAATGAAGGAAAATACGTATGTAGTCTCCCGTTACACTTGGTCATCATTTCAAAGCTTTCCATTCCACAATACCTAAAGGAAGATATTACTGTATATGCGATTTCATATGTACAATGGAACTTAAAAAGATTTTAATCGTTAACTTGTCTTAAAACGACAGACTTACAGACTGACAGCTTATAATTATACAAAAGAATTTAATAATATAATAATAATAATTGATTTATTCTGCAGTGTACACAATGGAATTACATTTTACGTGATTACACCAAATAATTTTTTTCTGCCCAACTTGGCAAAGAAAACTACGTGGCAAGAACACTTGTGATAGGTAGATTTTATTTTGTGGCCAAAATGCGATATAATTTCATTGTATTAAGCACTTTAATAGACTCATATTCACTATCCACACCTTCCTTACTTTTTTTTAATATATCGCAATGACGAATGCAATTTAAAATCGAAAAATTCGAGATTGAAAGATTAATTGTGATTAATATTCGTGCAATGTGTCTAAATTATACAAGCATTCAAACGATAAATGTACCGTCAAAAATGCTTGATGTGAATTGGACATCGCCACGCGCCAGACGTAGGGGTCACGTGACCCGCGTTTTCTCGACCAATTTTCGCCTATTACTTTGCGCATTTGATTGTAAAAACTGGGCAGGTGTCTATTAAAGCAAATAAACAGAGTTGCGCAAAAATTATAAACTGGTAACTTGTAATGGATGATGCTATTTACATCTGCTCATAATTCAAAGTCCGAACCGAACACCCCTATTATTATCTACTTTATTGTTACGTACGCTTATGCAAAAATAGTGATGATATGTTACGGAATTATCAATACTGATTTTACTATTGTAATGTAGCATTTTTTACGTAAAAGTACCTTTGTCCGACTTTCAAGATGTTCGCATCTAACGTATTGAATATATACTAATTTGGTAATAAATTAGGTACCTACACATAAAGCGGACGTGGCTGTCCCTATTTTAGACAAATACTCATGCGGTTTTTCTCCTTTTGTCAAATTACCAGGACCCCATTGTTCTGTTTCATCCCTCTAACAATCACGATCCGACCAACTTCCCTTATCAAGTGTCTCATCGAGCGGAAGTCAGTATCTTTTGTGTACTTCCCACGTTCATTAATGCGCGTTTATTGGCGATTGTTAAACATTTTATTATTGCAAGTACGGATACAGTATTTTCCGTTTAACCACTAACTGACTGTTCGTTTAACCAAATTAACTTATTTTTTAAGGTTTGTTACACATTCAATTGAATGAGTACCTACCTATGTAAGAGGGAGAGTACAAATACAAAGCTCTAATTTGAGAGTTAATAACGAAAACCATTCTACACTGTGATTGTTATTCGCTTATATTTTCGTAAATCAATTTTTGTGTTCCTGTTTGATTATAAAATATGTTATACCCAAAGTTTTTCTGTGATCATAGATGCACGCCTCTTTGGCTGAAGAAATTTTTTTTCGCATCCACAATTTGAGAACCTGCAGAAAAGATCACTGCATGTAGGTATAGGATTCCAGAATAGATGGTGAATGTAGCTAGGTTGTGATTACGAGTGTAAGCCCCAGGTATTTTTTGTTTTCCAGGCTCGAATACTTCACTGTATAATAATACGAAAGCATTATACACCTTTCTCCATTGTCAGTCGTTTCAAACACTACGATTTTACCCAATACATACCTGACGTATGTACGTGTATTTCGTTACGGGTTTCAACCTTTAAAATAGGTATACAGGGCGGTGACTTGCGGAGCGCATCATAGGGATTTCAATGTAAAATTCATAACATTTTGGAAAAATAAAACCCCCATATTTTTCAATAATCTGTGATGCCATGGAATTTTATAATACAAAAACTACGCCAATATCCGTCATGCCATGGAATGTCTGCTATAAAACAAATCAAACTCGATCAAAAAGTATTATATTTAGAACAGCGAATTCAACATGAAGAAAGACCATATTACTAAAAACGGTTTCCTAATATAACAATTTACAATAAATGTTCGAATAAGTCACCATTAACTGCAAGACAGTAACCAAGTCGATCATAAAATCCATTTCGAACTGCTGCTAATTGATAACTGGGTATCTTTTTGTTTTAGAAAATTCCATGGCATCGCAGATTATCACCACCCTGTATAGCTAATAGGTTACGTACTAAAGAAATTAGGGTGCTACTGGTATGCGGTTTATAGATACGCCTGTAATCTTTTTTTTTTTAAATGTCTATTTACCAATGGGAGGTTTCACGGTGTCGACAATGAAGCTGACGTACGGTTTCTTAGTAAATTATTCTCGCTCTTTTATTTTTTGGCGAATAATTTTGCCACTACTCTCCTTTTCTGGTAGTCACTTTTATAATTCACTTAGCCTTTAACTATAGGTAAGACCAACCCGTTTTTAAAATAACAAATTTTAGCGCTAATGGTTTTATATATTGCACGTTACTAACGTATGTGGTCGCTTTCAGAGAGCGAATGAATGATGCTTTCTTTTCATCACCTACTTCATGAATCATAGTTGTTGCGACACAATTGCGAATCCTTTACTTACTGTGCTAAAATAATATTACGTACCTACACTGTTAATGAAATTTAACTTTAAGTTACACTATCAAATTCAAATTCTACCCTACTGTAGAAGGTAAAAAGAAATCATTTTTTTAGAAACGGTAGGCAATTACAGGATTGTTATTATTGTCGTTATATTGAATGTTCTTTATATGTCTCCAAAAGAAGAAATCAAGCGGCGTTAAGTCAGGTGAACGTAGTGGCCAATTTTCTTGAAAATTGAAGCAATGTATTATTTCACTCTAAATTACTTCTTGTACTCATCAACGACGAGCCGATCCATGATATCACGGTATCTCTGTGAGTTGTTGTCTTTGAAAGATTTCATAAATTAATACACGATTCCGAAAGAGTGCACACCACGTGTACAAAATGGATCTCGTTGAATTCTTCGCTCAAAACTAGTTGTTATTGCCGCACCATGTAGGGTCTGAATTTGTTTTCATATATAATACCATAAGTAGTCGAAGTATTGTCGAATATTTTTGAGGTGCTGTCACGAATGCTAGTTAACTAGCATGAGTGGAGCAGCAGCTCAAAAATAATCTACAAATACTTCGACTACGAATGGTATTCGGAGGACTATTCAATGAATCAAAAGAAAAATTAAGCATAATTACCCACGCGAATGTATGTCCATGACAACAATAAACGTCAAAATAAATTATGGAAGTTGCTTTTCATTTTGCTATTGATTCTATTCGAACTTTTGTGCTCCAAGCTAATTCGTTATGAGTGATTAAATTAAAAGATGTGGTGATAAGACGGTTGTCGAAATTGATTAACAAACTAAGAAGAGTGTTCCGGTTAATACGACAAAATTTCGCGTCATTTCACTGGTGGAAGTTTGACAAATGTCATTGAATAATCGCATTGAATTGTCGCTGAAATACCACACGTGAAATTATCGCTGAAATACCACACGTGCAATTATCACTTATAATTGCACAAGAGGTTTGTATTTTACCGAGTAAATTTGGGTTGTTAAGGTAATGAAAATCTGTTGCCTAGCAATTAGACGAAAAAAACTGTCAACTAATAAAAATGCGACACCGCAGGTGGAGCATTTTTAAGTTGACAGTTTTTCGAGTTCAATTGCTAAAAGGAAACAGATTTGAATTGCAGCAACCCAAATTTACTCGGTTTAAATGCAAACCTCGAGTGTAATTCGGCAGGACAATTTAACGAACAAGAAATTCACCTAAACTAGTCAATTATTGACAGACGTCAAACTAGTCATATGGGAAAGGATAATGCGATAATTGGTGCGAAAATGAATAAGTGAAAAAACCACTAGTGCATTTGTCGCTGGAAAAGATGCAGGTAACTTTTGCCGCTGTCAAAGTGACAATTGCACTGCGGCTTATGCGATTTTTTATACATGAGTTGAATTGTCGCTGAAATACCACACGTGAAATTATCGCTGAAATACCACACGTGAATTATCACTATAATTCGTTCCCATTGGCGCAGCAATTTGAAATCGAGACATTTCACTGGTTGAAATGTGACAAATGTTAGATGAATTGAATAGTCAATATAAATATTCCGGATTCAGCTTTGATTTAGTGATTGATATAGTGGGATTTGCTACCTACTACGGCTCCAATGACACCAACAGTTACTTCCTCTGAAATCATATAATTTTTGGACCTCTCACTCAAATGCGCTATAATTGACCAAATTCTCCCTTAATCCCATAAAAATCGATTTTTTCTGTTTTTATGCTTCATCGTATTGCAGGAATCTTAAGCAGAAACCGGAAGGATTTGCGAAAAATTGCCAGTATTTTAGTGGGTTATGAAGGGAATTTGAAGAAAATTTGAGACGAACTTGAAAACATCGTGAAGGGAACTCATGGGAAATATGAATTTGAGGAAAATGTGATATTTTTATCTGAACTTGAAAGAACTGAAGCGCAACTTAGCACGAACTTGGAATACCCGCGATTTCAGAAAAATGGACTAAGATTGTAGAAGTGCTTTATCGAATAGGATAGCTGCGTTCACAAGAATGTGCAACCTGAAAATTTTCACAGGAGCGGCAAAGTTTAGTGTGTACAAAACCAATTGTGTGGTGTAATTCTGGTGATGGTAATTTAATCCTATTATTATAAAAAGACAAATAGGCCAGTAAATGAACGTGGAATACGGCGATACTGTGTAATTTTCCGCGTCTCCACCGAATCGCATGAAAATTTGGATTTAGGTTCCTCTTACCCTTTACTTCAAAGGTGAACTTGAACCCAGGGTTGCTTTTACTTGGGGGGTGAATGCCACCACTTCTCGGGGGGGAAAAAAATACGTTCAAAGTGCTTATTTTTGAAAAAAATGCATTTTTGAAGTAAAAAAAATTTTCAAATTTTGAAAAGTCTTTTTTTTCCAAATAACTATTAGTGTATTAGTTTAGTTTACTACAGTGGGCAATTTTTCACTAACTAAACTAATACACTAATAGTTATTTGGAAAAAAAATGACAATTTTTCAAAATTTCAAAATTTTTTTTACTTCAAAACTGCATTTTTTCAAAAATAAGCACTTTGCACCGGTCAAACTTACAGATCATATAAACAATACATAAATCAATAAACTGTAAAGCGGTAAAGCTTAATTACAATTGGGGTGCTAATTAGGGGGTGATTTCCTCAATTATTTTTAGCAAAAAAAAGGACCAACTTTATTTTGAGCGTAACTCACTTAGTTTTGATGCTAGGAACTTTTCTTGAAAAGAAAAAGAAAGGTTTTTTCAAAGACTTTAAAAAAGTATTCATAACTTTTCCCCGAAAAGTGCTTCATTTTTTGGTTATTTCACGTTGAAGTACTCGATTTGGAATTTGACGAATGAGAACCTACTTTTCATGAGCTACAACTTTGCTTCTACTGGGTCTACAGACTTCATATATAGACCATTTTGTTTGTCTGTTTATAAGATATATTTTTGCTAAGAATACTTTTTTCGATACAATACTTACTTTTAGAGTTATTTGCGAAAAACCGTCTCAAAACGTAGTTTTTTTTGTTGAAAAATGAACATTTTCACTCGCTATTAACTCGAATACTATTGACTTAGTGAAAAAACTCTATAGAACAAAAGTTGCTTAGAATTACTCAGTTTATCAATTTATTTTGAACGTATCTCCCCCCCCCCGAGAAGGGGTGCATATCACCCCCCAAGTAAAAGCAACCCTGGGCTCATGTTCACCTTTGAAGTAGAGGGTAAGAGGAACCTAAATCCAAATTTTGAAGCAAATCCGTCGAGGCGCGAAAAATTACACGGCAAAACGGTCATTTACTGGCCTAAAAATCAAAACGATTTAACACTAAACCAAAAGATAATGTACAGGGTGTCCGTTTTGCGACAAAAATGTAATGTAACTTTTATGAGCCCCTTTTGGGTTAAACTTAAATGGTAAAATCGAAATTTGAAAATATTCACTCGCTTAAGAGATATGGGGCGAAATAAAAAAATTCACAATTTCAGATTAGCTATATATTTTTCATATTTCATAGAGATAAGTATATTAAAATGTTGATTAAAATTATTGTTGTCAAAATAAATGGCCAGGTAAAAAAAAGGAATCAGACCTAACTTCATTTTTTGAATTAGAACACCCTGTAGATTTTATTCTAGAAAGTTAGCGTATTAAATTCTCTTTTCAAAAATATAACAATAAAAAAATTCAAAAAACTCAAAAAGATTAAAAAATTTTTTATGAATCATTTGAACTTTTTTGTAATTTTTTCAATCCTTTTTCTTAAATTTAGCCTATGGCCTATAAAAGTTTCGAAACCATGTACCATGTAGGTACATAAAACAAATATTTCCATGTAGGATTTCTGCTAGCCAAGTGCTTTTCTTTACTTCTTGCTAGGGGTGACTACTCCATTCCAAAAACTGACCTCCTCACTACCCCTTTTTAAATAATTTTTTTATTAAGCTTATCTATGTTTTTTTAGCAAATATCCAGCGTTTATGGCAGTGAATTCTTCAAAAATTTGGACCCAAGAGAAGCTGATCAGTGGATTTGTATCTTTGATACAAAACATATGAGCTTCCATAATTACTATCACAGCCAGCCAGCCAAAGTGAGATTAAAAGCTACTTTTTACAAATAAATTTTTCAAAAATGCGCTAAAAAGCAAAAGACGCATTGGTTTACGCTTCAAGTGAACGAATTACATAATTCCACGCCCACTCAGGAAATATAACCATCCCTTCTTTGGTAAGAACCTAAAATGAATTTTTGATATTTATCTATTTTTACTAGTTGGCACCGAAGTACGTAACTAGGTTCTGTCAATTGAAACAATTCTGTACGGCACCCCATCGTAGAGAATAAAAAGCTATGTCTACAATTAGAGAAAGGTCTAATTTAAAAAATAGAAAGTACCCCCATGTGAGTTACCCTACCTGATAGTGAAATTATCACTTCTTGAGGGCGATGTACGAATTATTTGCAACTTTCTAGTCGACAAGTTTTTGCCATATCAAACTATACCTACGTCAAACCCGTATACAACGCTTTAATTTTAATATTTAAAAATAATGTACTTCATGTACCTGATAATCACCTTAATTTGTTGTTTATGCCAAACGAAAAGTTTGTAATGATTGTATTCAAACCTACCTGTAGTTACCGTTAACTTAAAAAATAGCATTAGTAATTTGACCTGCGTTATACGATATGCTACTGAAGGGTTAAGAAATAATACAATACGTGTGTACGCTATTGTGTATAAAGTAAATACGTCTTTAGATTTGTGTGGTCTGTTTATTTCTGTAAGGCGACATTAAACGCCTATAAAAAAGCACCCACTAACTGTAGAAAAAATCATCCTTCAATCGCTGATACCCCAATTACAGTTTCTAATTAAAATTCAAGCAACAACTTCGCTGGAAGCTTTCCAGATTGTTCTTTACGCTCGATTGAATCCGTACATCTAATCCTATTGAAAGTGTTGCCCCCTTTTATAATTCATAATCAATTGTTAGTTTAAATTTTAAGGACCTCGGAAATATAGTGGTAATTAAACTTGAAATCTATTAATACTAATTGCAAGTTACACCCCTTATTTGATGTTATCTAGAGATTAAGCTTTGGTATCAGCGCCTCACACTGACTTTTAACAGTTTTTTTTTATTAATCAAACGTCTGATTAGAAGATTAGTGCATAACAGTGTGCCCTGTGCCTTTCATAAATTGCTAATGTGGTTAGATTAACTTAACAGTCTCTTCATTTTAACGTGTCGACCAATTTAGGGTTTATATGTGGCCAGGGTCATTAAAAAACAATACAAAGTCGTTTCTGGTAGGTAAATGTCTAGTTGACGTGCATAAAAAACACGTAATTTCGTTCGCAAAACTTCACTCTTTCCTACTTCACACTTTCCTGTTTAGTTATGGTCGAGTTTTACACGCGACGCCACTTCCTTCTGAAGAAATCGGCCGAGTCAGTATCCTACTTGTGATAGAAGTTTACTGCAAGTAAGGCGAAGCCCTTCAGGCGTTCATTGTATTCCGAGCTCTGTGGCTTGGTAGTTTTCTTTTGTTTGCAGGTTTATTATAAATCCGGGAACGGAGATCACTTCTCTGGATGACATCCAATTTACATTTACATTTCCATTTCCACAAGATAAGCGTTGTCTTTTTGTTTTGCTTGTATTTGGTCTATACGTCTATATGTACGCATTTGTGATTGGAACATCAATTTCTTTGTGGAAACTTATATTTAAGATCATCAAATCAATCGATCATTCTTGATTGTAGTTTTGTTAAACTGGTATATTTCAATTCCAAAGTCAAGTTACTAATGTTTTTGTGTAACGTAACTCATAATTTTGACATTTCAGTTAGTTATGAACGAAATTGCATGAAATTCAAGCTGAGCATAGCTTTAGTATAATACGCAATGCCAAAAGTTGAGCTTAATCAATTCGACATTCACAGAGCCTTTTTAACGTAATTTTGCAAATTTATTTGTAAAAACTTCTGATACTGGCTGGACTCAACAATGGAAACGCGAATTGCGGGTGAACGGGACGTAGGAGGTCGGTACCGGCAAAGGGGATATGGTAGCCCCCGACAAAATCTTGGTGATGGTGGAATCAAAACTGGCTAATAGAATATTGATCTGCCACACAAAAATGCGGTGAAGTCCATTCGATGTCATACGAGGACTTTGATAATTTTTATCATCTCGGCCAGTGAGAACCGAATTGAATGAAATTCAAATTGGGCATAGCCCGGACCATATCAAATGTAATGTCACCTAAGAGAATCGCCAGGGATAGGCAGGGGAGGGCAGCAGTCCCCCTCTAGAGATTCAACATGTAGTAAAATGGAAATTCGTGGCGTTGTGTTGGGATCTTTATAACGGAGAGAGAGAGATAGAGTAGAGTAGGTTAAATGGGGGCAAAGCTTCCCCCTTTTTGTGACTAAACGCATTTGAAATTATTGAAAAATCTTTGAAAATAGCTGAGATATTACCGAAAAACTGAAAATGTCGGAAATGAGCGGTTCCTTCAGCACCTTCTATGGACACTTTTTTCTGAGAATCTGAATCTGTTATCAGAATTTACATAGCGCGTTAGATGTAGGAGCTACAGACTATTACTTTCTTATCTCTTATGGACACCATATTGCATTTTTACGCAATGAGATAGAGGACAAAAAAGAAATTCATTTTAATGCATCACCATCATAGCCATGTTGATTCAGCAAGATCTATATAGTCCCCCGTGAATGTAAAATGAATTTCTTGTAAATTTATGTAAAAGTATGACGTGTGACACGTCATTATTTCCTTTTTTGTTCTCTATCTCTTTCCGTAAAAATCCAATATGCCGTCCAGAATAAATAAGAAAGTGGTGGCCTGTAGTTTTTACATCTAACGTGTTATGGAAATCCTGATAACAGATTTATATTCGAAAGAAAGTGCCAACCGAAACCGTCCATTTCCGACCGTTTAAGCTAGAGAAAATGAAAACAAAATTTGACATTTTCAGCTCGATTTTCAGTTTTTCAGTGACATCTCAGTTATTTTTAAGATTTTTCAAAAATTTCAAATGCTTTTTTAAGTTACAAAAAAGAGCAATTTTTCCCTTATTTAACCTACACCTTGTATCTCTTACCGTTACAAGAGTAAAACTGTATGTGCTCTGTGCTGTACCTACAATTAGTAATTTTTTTATCCTCCATACATCAACTGCCTGGGATATCGGCTGACATCGCCCTCTTGAACTGTCATCGCTTTAGCACTTTTGATTATGTATCGTCAGGGTGGCTTAATTTGTCAATCTTCTAGTGTTAGCATATTCAAATGATGTCTTTATCCAAGAATAAGTCCCGCCAGGGTACAGGCCTCGCCTCCCTAAAGACGAATCATCTGTAGCGGGTGATAAACCTTTCTCAATAAACATAAAAATAATTACGAAAACTAAAATTATGCGTTACATCACATATACGGGAGGATTTCCCCAAAGGTCGATAAATGTTGGTACTTTTTTATGTTTACTTTTTCCAAGGCCTTTCTCATGAAGGGTTTGAAGAATTACATATACTCTACGTATAATACCACTCACCACACTTGTAGATAAGTTTTATCCTTTCCATTTTTTTTTGATTTTAGATCACTTTACTGGATGTTTGCTACTTTTTGGTCTATGGTCCGACGTTAAGCAAGTAAAACAACGCTTTGTCCCTTTAAGTTGTGTTCTCTTTCCTTCATTGTCCACGGAATAAAACAGTCTTGTCTTGACGTCTTGAGTATTGTGATTCTTCTCACACAACCCACAAAAATCAAAATTTTGTTGTTTTAACTTTGTTTGTTAAACCAAAATTCTTAAGCCAAAGAAATTCGATGTTCAATTTACTAAGCTTATTTGCGGTTTTGTTGCCTTATCCATTAATCCGTTAACCTTCTCGTATGGGCAGTTTAAAATTTCTCTAGTTACCCAATACGAACAAGTTTTGACTTTCAGAGGCGTTTTGGGTTTTCAGCTCTGCTAACATTCAACAATTCGTCTTACTGTTACATTTTTTGTATTGAGCCAAAAAGGAGGAATGGAAAACGAAATACAGAAAACAGGCGACGGAAGATGATGACCTAATTGGTAGAAAACAAAGCAAGAGAGAAGTAGAGCGAAACGAAAAACTGTACGTGGATATAAAATTACGAGACACGAGGAACAGGAAATTGAAGGTGACAGATGAAAGTCGTAAGCGTAAGAAAGGAGATAAAAGAAGATACTCAGAAAACGAAAGCAAGAATGTGTAGGATGGAATACGCGAGACAAGATAGACTACGGTGGAAAGAATGTGGAGAACGATTTAACAAAAATATTATCAAAGTCCTCCTGTGAAATTGAAGGGACTTCCGGTAGGTACATATACACTTCTCGCTTTTCTAGAGGTGTTCGGTCCTCATTTGCTGCCAGCCAGCCCGCCAGCCAGCCAGTCAGCCAAAGTGAAATTAAAAGTTAATTTGCAAATAAATTTGCAAAAATGCGCTAAAAGCCAAAACAACGGCGCGGCGCCATAATAAACGACTCCGCGGAATAAAATCGGAATCATTACTATATATATAAACGGACCGAAAAGGAAATTGTAAATTTGAAGAGTTACATCTTTGACTATGGGCTATTATTTAAATACAAATAAATATTGAACTTTTATATAGGAAAGTAATTTGAGTTGGGAATTAAGTGCGTAACACTAGACTAGATAATAAACAGCGGTTTTGTATTAAACGGCACCGTTCGATAACGAAAAAAAATTCTCCTATCACATGTACCCACATGTTTGTCGCACGACAATAATTAGCTTAGGTACATTTAAAATGCAATTTCTTGCAAAGGTGCATAGTATAAAACGGCAGTTAATAAAGTATACACACACTTCTTTCATTTGTGTTGCAAAGGTAAACTACTAGTTACATTACCATAATTTGTGTGAATTTGATCTGTAGTTGTAGGTTATAGAGTTAAGCTTTACTTGTGGATAAATAACTCACCCTCCCTTTAAAGCTAATCTGTTAAATATTTTTACCGTGTGAATCTGCTTAGCGTGCATTAAGGCTATTAGTGAGCACGTGTCGAAATGATGAGGTTATGTTTCACCTTAATGATTCGCTAATAGTGTGAACCGTACTTTGCTCTTCCTAATAACCGACAGATTGCCGAAAAAGTAATAAATTCTCTTCTACGAGAGGTCCTGTGCGTCGATTTACTTGCTTTTACCTATTCGGAACTAAAAATTACGGGATTACATAGAAAATAATATTTAAGTAGTGTAAAACAGAGGAGAAAATAAATAAGAATCCCCATTGCCACGTCAATAAGCCTTAATTTAACTAAAGATAATTTATGACATTGATTAAGCAATCACTCGTTAAAAGGTACGCAAAGGGTGAATTACTTTTAATATAACCCTTTCATTGGTAACTCTTTCCATTTTAATTTATAACCCTTTAGTAAGTTGAAGAATGTAATTACGAATAAAAGGGGTGTGGAAAGCAATCCTTTTATGTTTAACTGAAGCACGGTCTACTCATTTTAAGCCAACAATTGTTGAACAAAGTACGGCACTGTATCTAGTTAACACATAACATTGTAAGTATAAAAATTAATCTCCTGAAATAAATCGTAAACTTCTCAAAGGGTGGTCGTAAATTCTCATACGCGTAAAGTTGAGTTCGCATTGACTACCCATCATCCCTTTGTATGTTAAGTTTATGATCTAATAAATTTTACCCGCTATAGTTAGAATCACCTATTGTCTATTATTAGAGCGTTCTTAGGTTTATGCAAATATTGTGATTCAGTTGAAAATATGGGTTATTCAAATTTGAGGTGCGAATCTATAAACGTAACCGATTTGAAGAGAATATGCAAATTTTTAACGACTGGAATTACGACAATTTTATGGTATTTTTACGAGCGGCATAGAAAACATTTACCCTTACCTAATTTCAAGACATGAATGACGGATGAGATCCAATGTTACCAAAGTACAACCCCAGAAACTTTGCGTCCACATACCTAAGTCTTCGCAAGTTGCTAGATTCGGTTGTAGGACAATTTCCCACTACTCATTTAATTATATGCATGCACTTATTCATTTTAAATAATTGTTTTCCCAAATGATAATATACGATTGTTTAGTAATACTATTGAATTTAAAATAATCTAATACACAAGATGCCGCAAAAAGGTCGCACAGTTACGGAGTTCATATGTATCACCTTTAAGTATTTTAAGATGTGTCTACAATTAAGGCCGATTCTTCGTCATGTTTATAAATGAATGCGTTCTCACTTTAAGCTACACGAAAGTTTACGACGCCACGCATTTAAAAAATGAAAATTTCGCGACACTGCATCGCATCGCGTCGCCGAGCTGAGTGCAGCGCAAGTGGGAATCGACCTTTATAGTAAAAATGACTTGTGATTTACTTTAAACAGTTTTATTTGCGATAATGTAATCGATCTTGCAGCGAACCTCGAGAAGAAAAAGGGAATTGATCACGGCTAGCCAGGGGGAACGGGTCTTCCTGTGAAACACCCACCGAGGTTTGACAAAGCTCTTATAATTTTGAGCGCCAGCGTGCACAAATATAAACTAAAAAGAAAATAAGAATACCAACTTTATGAATCCTCGGGCACCTTTTATATTGAGGATATTAATTGCAGAGCAATTTGTCACGACATTGGAAAAGAGAAAATAATGATAAAAACAATTACAGGTTACCTGCACTTTTGCAATTTCCGGTATTTGAGATAAACATTTGCGTAGCAGTTCTTCGATCTTAGATATAATGTACTAGATGAGTTGCAGCTAACCGGCAGGTAGTAATCTTCAATTCAAAAGTGAGTGTTTACATTTCATGGACACAGTACTTCTTTAACACAACCACCACAATGCTCGTAAGGTACACAAAGAAATGACATCCAAGAACTGCAATACCAATATCAGACTAAAATCCGATTAATTCAAACTTACGTACCCGATTAATAAATGGGTTACGGATTGTGATATTGTCACACAGTAGAAAATCAATGAATGAATTTATCCAATTTTTAATGACTACATAATCATAAATCGACAAGAAATTACTCATGGAGATTTCACTCAAAATCTAAGTAGTCATCTTCCTCCCGATATTGGTAAAATAGCCTTGTACTATGTAATCACGTAATTGTGTAATGAGAATTTCTAACCACTGACAGTATTCTGTGGATGATCAAGGTTCTGCACGTGTTCGTGCTTTGCTCACCATAGGGTGTTGTCAGGAGGATATGACGCCAAGAGTATGAAGTGTTAAATAGCAGATGATGATTGCTAAGAGAGGCAGTCGGTAGTACACCAGTGCCATACAATAGTTATAATCTTCCTACAAGAATGCAAAGGTAAGATTTTGTAATATTCGCTTCAGCTTATACTTAAATAATAAACCTTTAAACAATGCAATTCTCTATCTGTAACAACGATCCCCAACTATAGTCACGTCACCTCTCGTATGCATAGAGCTACCCCCTAGACGTGACAAAATAGGTACGAGAAACGTAGGTAATTAAATTAAAACATATGGCAAACGTAACCTAAAAAGAAAAATGTTAACGAATGAAGGAATCCTATCAAAATAGCTTTACCTCAAAAAGATACAACCACGTCCTATTCACGTAAATAATGTAGACAATTTTAACTTAATGATTCATTCATAACATATTGCAATAGTTCCAATTGTTTGGTAACGTTGTTTTGCTGTTGCGTGCATATAAGACGGTGAGTGCACTATCATACATTATACCCAAAACTTTGATCAGTGCCTTCCTGTTTGACGACATTCCAGCAACCCGGTACCTAGTCATACTTGATTGTTTCGATTTTACGATTTTACGATATTGCATTTTTGAATATTTAAGTGCAGTCTATTGACTTTGCACCAATCGTACAACTTGAATATGTCATTCTGTAGCTGCAGGCAATCAAATGTGTTAGGAAGTCGTCTGCAAACAATAGATTTATCACAAAGGTCCGGATTTTCATGCGGTTAAACACGTGTTATAAAATAACGGCCTCTCAAATATATTGATGGAGTTATATTATGTAATAAAAAATTCACAGATTTCGCAATCATTGCAACTATCGGAGACATTGGAAATGATAACCGTATAACCTATAAAGCAATAAATAATAATAATATAATAATAATATAATAATAATAATATTTATTGATTATTAAATAATTAAGTAATCAAAAGGACAAGATTCGGCAAAGCCGGTTTTCAATCCTGCCTAAAAACTTGCCATATTTCCTGGACAATCTTTCAACTATAACATCTTATAAACATTTATAAACATGCAAAAAATTAAATATAACAACATTAATGGTCTTATAAACATGCATAACTAGATTAAATATAGAAACAATAAAATATATGTATATAAACAACAAAAATCAACAATAAAACAATAATTATTATATTCTATATGCCTACAATCTAAATTAAAATTATAAAAATGTAAACACAAATAGACATTGATTGATCGAAATAAATTTACAAAATTGAAGAGGATTGGTATTTTTGATTATTATAAATAGGTAACTGTTATTATTTTACGTAATAATTCTTAATTGCAAACTACAAAGCGGGACTTGGCTTAATTTGCTAATTTCTGTAAATTTAACAAATGATTTCTACATTTTTCCTTAAATTGATGAACAGATGACAGTTGAAATAGTAGATGATACTTATTTAACATGCAAGGGGCTGTGTATTCAAAGGAACTTTTGTATTTTGCTGTAGTATGTTTAGGTATACCTAGTCATTGTATAGTGTACTGGGTATTGATCTTTCGAAGAGCAACATTATGCATATCAGCTCGTTTTACTAACAATTTAAAAATATGATCTGGAACAAAGATATGAATCAAATTGTATAACAAAGTAGCAAACGTAAGTGTAAAACTACTTTCTATTTTGAGATAATCAAAGCTATTATAGTGTGGCGTAATATGCTCAAATCCATGGGCGTAGCCAGGTTTTAGATTCGGAGGGGGTTCAAGTAAATAAAACGACAAAGAGTGCATAAAATAACGTCAATATGTATGTGAATAAAAATAAAGCACAGAAACTGCATCGCATTGGAGAATTATTCTTCTGTTTTTCTTTTTTTTTTTTTAATGTTTTGAACATTTCGGGGAGGGGGGGGGGTTGAACCCCGAAAACCCCCCCTTGGCTACGCCCATGCTCAAATCTATTAATAATGTTGTGAGAGAATCTTAAACAAGAATTTTGGAGTTTTTGTATTTTGTTTTTAAACTGTAGAGATAAATGGCTCATGGCTGTAGTATACAGTAGTAGTGCAGCGGAGAGCCGGCGCTAACTCGCTTATTTGAGGTAGTTTTTTTTTTCGGAGTAGAAAGAATTGGGACCCACACCATTTTGTTCAGAAATGTTTGAACCTTCAGAATCTCGCTTTACGACATTTTCCCGTGGTCCTGACAAAAGTTATAGGCCGCTAAAGTTGAAATTTACTCATTTTCGCGCGCGCGACTAGACCACCGAAAGTATTTATTTTCTCAGCAACTAAGCGATATACATCAATAATTCCTTTTGTAAAATGAAAGTACATTTATAGCAGAATCTAAAGCATTCATATTTACCTACCTTGTTATGCACAGTTTTTAGAAAAATGACCGTCAACTTCCAAAATTCGTGTAGCAGATGAAAAGTGCGCACTTTGAACTGTCATAACTTTTTATTTCACGATATCGATTTCCAATATTTATAGCTCATTCGATGCTCCAAAGCATTGTGATTATTTTATTTTCTATAACATTACCGTGAATTTTTCATAATAAAAAAGTTACGGTCATTTAAGTAAAAACCTACCGACCTCGCCGAGTCGGTAATCGCGAGTGAGACGGAGAGGGAAGGATAGTCAGCAGCGTTCGCTAAACAAGGAGCGATGCGTAAATGATTTTACTTTACTAAGAAATTTCTCTCCGAATACCAAAACTAGCTATTTAGGCCGTTTAGTTTACAAATGCATTCCGCCGAGTTGCATTGTAAAATCTCAAACAATTCATTAACTCCATGTATCTCAGTTCTTTGGTGAAATATATAGGTACAAATAGGTACCTTTCCCTGTAAATTTTGGGGGTTACTCCACATTAGGTATCTCTTGTGCTGTGCTGTATATTGCAAGATCAGCAGTAACAACGGTATGATTTTGTCCCAAAGATTCAGGCTTGTTTTTTGATTTCACTAGACGATGGTTAGGATGGTATTGTAGCTCGCTGGTGGAGAATTCAAAAACGGCATAGGTATATTATATTGAATGGTAGATACCGGAACTTACTTAGGAGGATTATCAGCAGGTACTTAGGCTGTTAAAGTCAGTTATCTGGTCGTTATCTAGTGATAGGTAAACCTGGTGGTCAATCATTTCTAGACATGCCGTCTGCATGATCTCGAATTTAAACTTAACTTAAATAATTTAAATAATTATTTAAAATTTAAATAATTTAAATTTAAGTCAGCTCAATAGTTTCAAAACTTTTATGAGTTTATTTTTTCCCCCCGGTTCTTTTGAAATGTGTTAAATTCAACTTTCAACTTTTAATGTAATAATTCAACCCTCCGGTTGGTTGTCTTAACTAACAAGGCTTGATAATAATTCGTTTTGAAACTTAGGACAACCTTTCCGGTTTAACCACCCTTCAGGTTTTTTCACTTGGCTTCGGCCAGTTAATAATTAAAAAACAACATGTTCGTCTTATTCGTCTTCAACGTTTGTAACTTACCGTTTTCCTGTTAAATTTCACATCGCCTGATGATGGCAGTACGCCGAAACTATAGTCGCTTTTATTTTTAAAAACTTCAACGAATAAAAACTATATGGGGAAGGTTTAGAGAGTTTTGATCACACAATATATTTCAACCCCCATTTCGAGGAACGATGGATCCAAACACCAAAAAAAAAAATCCATGTATTCGTTTAGGAGCCACCCTCAAAAAAGTGGTAAAGTTTCTTTTTTTCTCAGCAACAGTTACAGAGACTGGTGGTAAGTCTTTGAATAGGTTTTGCTGTATGCCCTTTCCGGTTTTGCAAATAATTTTTCAAAATTCCTACCGCAAAAGGACACACCCCTCAATAGGGGTGCGAAAAAATGTTGATTTCGACGAAATTTGGTATCTGGTGGTTTTTGAATCTGAAATTAGTTTTTGAAAATTCGAAAAAAATAATTCCACTGCAATTCTTGGCCGGACAACGAAAATTGACAAAATTCCACGAAGTTTGTTGTCTAGGTACATACTTACGGAACAAAATTATTGAACAGTTTTTTTTAAGGTCATTTTTCAAACAAAAGTTACACTCATTTGTAAATTGGTCTTTCGGGTCAGAAAATGTTCTCCGACAGTGGCATAACAAGTACAGTAAACGTCAATATTACATGTTCTGCTAAGGGTGTCTACCTACATTTCACAAAAATTTGTCAAATAAAAAATGATAATTTTATCACAGCGAGCAACTTCGACATCAATGAGGAAACAGTCACAGAATAAGAATAAGTAGGCCATATTCTGTGGAAACAGACGAAAAAAATTCAACGCACAGTCTTTTTTCAAAAGCGAGATACATCGACAGAAGAAATCCAAATTCCTCGTTTACCTATCACTAGATAACGACCAGATAACTGACTTTAACAGCCTAAGTACCTGCTGATAATCCTCCTAAGTAAGTTCCGGTATCTACCATTCAATATAATATACCTATGCCGTTTTTGAATTCTCCACCAGCGAGCTACAATACCATCCTAACCATCGAACTTGCCTTACATGAAAAAAATTTAAAAAGAAATTGTACGATTATCTAGTCAATGGGTGTTTCTACAACATACAAGAATTTTTTATATCTTCCAATATTTAATTGTTTGTTTAACTGTTCGTTTGTTTAATTAATGTTATATTGACTTGTTCCATACAAATGTTATTTGTCGAAGGAATTAAATAAAAATGAATGAATGAATCGTCTAGTGAAATCAAAAAACAAGCCTGAATCTTTGGGACAAAATCATACCGTTGTTACTGCTGATCTTGCAATATACAGCACAGCACAAGAGATACCTGATGTGGAGTAACCCCCAAAATTTACAGGGAAAGGTACCTATTTGTACCTATATATTTCACCAAAGAACTGAGATACATGGAGTTAATGAATTGTTTGAGATTTTACAATGCAACTCGGCGGAATGCATTTGTAAACTAAACGGCCTAAATAGCTAGTTTTGGTATTCGGAGAGAAATTTCTTAGTAAAGTAAAATCTTTTACGCATCGCTCCTTGTTTAGCGAACGCTGCTGACTATCCTTCCCTCTCCGTCTCACTCGCGATTACCGACTCGGCGAGGTCGGTAGGTTTTTACTTAAATGACCGTAACTTTTTTATTATGAAAAATTCACGGTAATGTTATAGAAAATAAAATAATCACAATGCTTTGGAGCATCGAATGAGCTATAAATATTGGAAATCGATATCGTGAAATAAAAAGTTATGAGAGTTCAAAGTGCGCACTTTTCATCTGCTACACGAATTTTGGAAGTTGACGGTCATTTTTCTAAAAACTGTGCATAACAAGGTAGGTAAATTGAATGCTTTAGATTCTGCTATAAATGTACTTTCATTTTACAAAAGGAATTATTGATGTATATCGCTTAGTTGCTGAGAAAATAAATACTTTCGGTGGTCTAGTCGCGCGCGCGAAAATGAGTAAATTTCAACTTTAGCGGCCTATAACTTTTGTCAGGACCACGGGAAAATGTCGTAAAGCGAGATTCTGAAGGTTCAAACATTTCTGAACAAAATGGTGTGGGTCCCAATTCTTTCTACTCCGAAAAAATTTTTTGAACGATTTCGCGGCTCTCTCCGCTGCACTATAGAGCCATATGCTAAATTACAAAGGATAAGTGTATTGATTAAGTTCCACTTAGTTTCAGAGGGGAATATTTCTAAATTTCCATAAAGATTTCAATTTGTTATATAGCTTAAACCTAGTTTGTGTATTACATGTTTCTCGAAGTTCAAATTACTGTCTAAAAGAATACCAAGGTTAACTGCTTCCTCACAAATTTCAATGCACACATTGTCTAACCACACTCTATTTCGGAGAAGTGCTGTAGTTTTGTTGACCAATTTCCTACTGCCGATGCACATCAGTTTAGTTTTCGAGGGGTTCAGTATCATGCCGTTTTGTTGAGACCACTCACTAACCACACCTAATACACGATTTAACTCATCAACAGTATTATTGCATTGAACAGGTTTACATAATTTATACAGCTGGGTGGCGTCCGCGTAGAGGTGGATGTTTCAATCACTGAAAATTTGTTTGGGTAAATCAGCAGTAAAAATTGTAAACTGGAGTGGGCCCAAAACACTCCCTTGGGGCACACCGCGCTTCACCACTTCAAATCCAGATATGTCTACCTCCAGTTTTACTGCTTGTGTTCTTCCAGTAAGGTAGCTTGTTATCCACTTTACAATGTTGTCATCGATCCCATAATAAATCAGTTTTTGTACAAGTAGATTATGATTTAGTACGTCAAATGCAGAGCTAAAGTCAAGTAGAATTAAGAAAGTCACCATTGACTTATCAACAGCGTTTGTGAAATCATTCACTATTTTTAATAAGGCAGTACTATGTTGTTTTCTAAAACCGCTTTGTGTGCTAGGGAGTATGTGATTTGCAGTTAAATGGTTCTTTAAATAGTTGGAAACGTGTGTTTCAATTATCTTAGACATTAGGGGAAGGATGCTAATAGGGCGGAGTTCGTTAAGTTGATTTGCCATGGGAACTTTGGGTATGAGGATTACCACCGCTCTTTTCCAGATATTCGGTACATTGAGCTTGATTTATAATATGAGTCAGTGACTGTACGTAGTACGGAAGCACTAGCTTTAACATTTTTAGGTTGATTCCATCCGCTCCCATAGCATTTGTTTTGAAAGAACTAACGATTCGTACGACTTCTTCATTTGTTATATCTTGAGGTACAATTTTAAAATGAGCAAATAACCCTTATTCACACGGAATAATCTTGCTCGTAAACGTAAACTATCTGAATAATAAGCGGCGTAACATGCTTGTTACATTATCACGGGCGATGTGCGAGAATTTTAAATTCGAATTAACAAAACCCCTACGCACTGTTAATAGTACCGTATAGTCCTGAATCTACCGATTGCAGTCGAGTACGATACAATCAACACTAGACGCGACACCACTGTCTCTTTTCTGCTTCACAAATCTGGTAACTTCATATCCATACAAAACATAAGCATTTCCAATGCTAAAAAGATGCTACTTGATGCGTATGAAGCATTTTAATGTTAGGCAAACGATAGTCATTACAGTTGTATATTGGAAATGCATTATTTGGAACGATGAAAAATAAAATTTTGTATGCACCTCAAGCATTACTCGATATATAACCCTCGGGCGACTTACTGTCTGTCGCCCTCGGCCTAAATAACGCCTTAATACCCTTGATGCATAAATAGCTATTATGCACTTAAAATAGTCAAAATATTTGTTAAATTCTAAATATGGATGATAAATGCAGTATAACATTAAAGTACAAAACAAATTAAAATAATAAAAATTGTACCTAAATTTCAAATAATAAAACTTAATATGTGTAAACAATTTAGCATTGGAAATTGCACCTCTCCAAAGCACTATAAAAGCGGAGCAGATTCATGATCGTTTAAGCAAAAGCCTAAACAACATCAACTATGTCTCGTATCCTACGTACCATCCTAGCCGCGGTAGCGGTAGCAGTGATGATTGCTTGTCCACCATCATGTCAGCCTAGTTGCGCTGGTTGTAGAGAGGAAAGTAAGTTGTTTTATTCTTCATTAAATAAAACAAATGTTGGCAAAAAAATTAGTCATTGATCGTGACTTAGGACTGCCCACCTTAGTCCTTAGAAACTTTCATAATAACCAACAGTGGAAGGCAGCTCTTGAATACAAGCAGACCAATCTTCTATTCCGCCAGCCAAATGAAACTTTACATCAAGTAACATTTGGTAACTTTAATTCATTTTTCATTACAGCTATTGCTGCTGCCAATCTGGAAAACTGACCACATCGCTGAAACACGGAACATTCAAAAAGAGAAGATTATCACATCCAAAAATACTTATTTGACTTGCTTGAATGAAAAAATAAAAGTTGAAACTAAACTTGTAGTGGTTTTTTTTTGGGAACTTTACTGGTAGCTATTCACAGCATGCGCAGTAAGGTACTCGGGTCCCTTTGACATATTCTTCGTTTTTACCACCTGCACGTTAGTAAGAGAGTTATTGTATTGGGGTAAACCCCCCACTTTTTTGACGGAAATACACGTTTTGCGGAATCCGATTCAAACAAAATCTCGATGATGTCGGCCTGTCGGTTCGTCTCATATCCGGCTAAACGACTGAACCGATTGGAACCAAATATGGTACACATATTCTTAGACATAAAAGGAAGAACTGAAAAGCTTTTGGTCAAAACCACGCATGCGCAGATGTGCGGGTGGTATGGTAGCTGTGCTAGCCACAGCAAACTGTTTATTTTTTTTAGCCAGGCACTGTTGCGGGACCGTATATAATTATAATTAATTGTTCTTCTTTTGTTAAGTGTGCATTTTTCATTTGAAATAATTTCAATTGGTTTGGCAGCCGTGGGTCCATTGGAACCATGCGCCCCTAGCTCTAGTGGTAAATCCAGTCCATGACAACACATAAATTCTTTACCGTTATTTTTGCGGGTACCTACTACACTCTTTTATCAGCACATCTGTCATGGAATTCACTATTTCAAATAAGTACTTTACTTTTACAGCGTTTGCAAAGCACGTCCGCCTTACCGCCAGCCATTGTAAACGAAAACTCTCATAAATTCAAGACATCCGATACGATTTAAGGATATGTTACAATGTATAAGTAGCAGGTACGGGTACATAGGCTGGCATGAAATTTATTCGACACCTTGTTAAAGCTTTTAAGTTTTAATAGTTCACCATTTAAAATTTGTCATTTTGCAATCCTGCTGGTTGTACGTGTGTCTACTGTACAAAGCACACTTGCATTGCTCGCGCTTAGTAATTAAAAAGCAATAATGGGCTACCTACTTCGCAACTAACTCCAAGCAGTAGACGGCAGACTAGACACCTGTACTAGGTCTATAGGTTACCTGGGCATCTTCCTGTCGCGCATCTTGCGCTTCAATTCTCATCTCTACACCTTTACAGGATGCAGCTTATCATAGAACAGGTTTTACAGTACAAAACATTACCTACCTATGCACTATTTTTTTGCTATTTATAAAATATGTAAGAAAAATGCATCTTTAATTTACATAATAATTAAAGAGACTGATGCGTAGCCACCTCTCACTTAACTGACGACTATTTCCTTCGTAATGATGGTTAATACAATTTTTTTAATTTCAGTTTTAACGGTAATCATCGCGGTTTTTTTAGTTAACAAAATTAAATTCCTACCATTCCATCAATAAGCTTTATTAAGCCGTAAATTTTGTACAAATACTTACTCGTGGTGTAATAACACTGCTAAAATTCCGATACGGATTTTATGTGCATTTTACTATTATTGAAACGGCTTAGTTGTGCCGCAAGCAATTAAAGTTTTTGTTACCCATTTAGTATCTTCAAAGTAAAAAAGTTCAACTGGTTTTATTAAGTTTGTTTTTCCAAGCATGTCGAGAGATATAAAGCAGATGCATCGGAATAGCAAAAAAAATGGTCGAAATATTCAATGATGTTCAAGAAATTGTTGAATATTCCATAATTAAAAACTAAATCAAGTACGGTGTCAAAATCTAGGGTCCTAGCACATGACGTTTAGTTACTAAACAACAGGACTGGCACAATAATAGTTATTTATATAACAAGAGCGCGAAGTTCAATTTCGCGCATTGAGACTGAAGGTATTTTGACGAGGCGAAGCCGAGTCAAAATATCAGTCAAATGCGCGAAATAACTTCGCGCTAGCGTTATATACAATATTTTTTCTACAACTGAACCGATTGTTAATTAAATTTGCTGTTTAAGTTCAACTTTGTCACGTGCGCGAAATACTTTTTTTCACTGTTGACGATTTCGCGCACGTTGTCAATAGCAACCTTACTTATTAATTAACCGTTTAAAAATCTAGTACTTCGCGTTTCGAAATCCGTCAGAAAATGACAGGTTTTTTTGACAGTTGTAGAAAAAAGTATTTTATTGTAAAAATAATTGTTGAAGCATGTATGCTATTGTTGGAAAAACAGTACCTTTAGGTTTTGTTGGGGCATTTCCTTAGAAGGCTGTAACGCACTTCCTATTCGTACCCACCTCCTTGTACCCGCTCCAACTCTTTGCATGCTTTATTGGATTCGATATATTATTACGTTAAATGTTGGCTTCAAGATCGTTTCCATATTAAGTAGCCCAAGTCTTTTTTTAATTTTTTCTTGGTATGTTACCAGCGTATTAAATCTGATTTATTGTAGGTGTGTCAAGCCATTCGGCTTAGGATCGATGTACGTGCGGACGTACGGACCGAAGGACAGACGGAGAAGACATTACTACAATGTTTTTACGGCACATAATAGTAACATATGCACTTGCTGATTGTTCTAGCCAGAAATTCGGTGAGGATTACGTCCCCGAAGGTCGGTGCGTGGAGAAAGAGTTCAAAGGTACTAATTGTGTTTGTAACATCCCTAAATTAGATCAGTTAACAATTGAATACTTTAGGGAAATAAAATTTATTCACCCTTCTATGTTTCCCTAATCTAAATAAATAGACGCACTTATGAGTTTAGTCACTTAAAATTTTACCACGTGGAATTCACTAAAGCGAATCGACCGATCAACACATTTAAATTATTTCTAATTTATGCCCTCAGTGTGGTTCTATGATTCTATCACTGTCCATCCCCTTTGTTGTAAAGGAAGGTCCGAAGCTACTTTAACATTTTTAATATGGGATGTTCTATACCTACATATGCTTTACATTTCTCCCGCGTAGGTGATAAATTGGTATTAATTCGTTTTCAAAACAGCATAACAGCTCACCGAGACACCGATTACGCTGAGATCAAGTGATGTTCTAACATTTTTAATTTTTTTGTATACGTTTTTCGGATCTATTAATAATTGCTACTTATACCTACTAAATACCGCAGACTTCTAAAGGGTGAAGCAGATAAAATTCAACAGAATTGAATTAAATAGATCTCCAAACTAACCAGACTACAAAAGATGGTTTCATACCGTACACGTAAAGTAGGTAATTACCGGCGGCCATAGTGTGACAATTTATGCCATTTTAAGTGCACAACCTATCTTACTAGTTAATAGCTTTTATTAGTGAGATTATCATTTGACCACGTGTGTGATATTATGCGAGGGTTGTTACTTTCGAACCCTCCGTTTGTGACTCACTCAATTAAGTTAAGTGGAAGTTACAGACTAGCATAAAACTAAAATTGAAGGATAGGGATACAGCGGTTTAAAAATAGAAATTAAACTTTATTGCATATTGCATTACATACAGTGAAAATGAAAATTAGACCACCTGTTTCAATTCGAATATTATTGCACATGTAAACTTATCGCCGGTGACAATCAACATTGCGTCGTCGTGTGATTTATGAAATTACTCGCGATTTTCAGCAATTATAAACTTTTATAATTAGCTTTATTAAGAATACGATTCCAATCTTTTGCAGTTAACATCCAAGAAACGGAATAAGAGTGGTATTTTTTTTCTAGGATTGGTAAAAAAGTTGATATTTTGTTTGTCTTTAAAAGTAGCATATTGAATATAGTTGTCCTTTTTCTAGTCATTTCGTACATCGGCAGCGTAAGGGTAAGTTCCTACGGAAAGGCAGTTGCATAATACCCCTCGACATCTCCAAAATAAGGTCCAAATGGCTTTCTGTTCTGGGTCGCAAAACTTCGAACCAGTGCAACTCAAGAGTGGAATGTCGTTCTTCCATTTTGATTAGTTCAGACGAACTTCCTGTAAAAACAACTCAACTCTGAAGTGCATTTACTGCTGTTTATAGACAATGAACTAGAAGAGGGTATACCCCAAAATGCCTTAAAAATGAAGCTAACCTATCAATCCTAATAGTGGTTAATTATTGGTTAACAGTGTAAGTAATGGAAACCACCCTGATGTTTATATTAAACTCGTTCGACATTCTTTTCGTACAGCCTTAGTATTCAATTTTGATGTCAAATTAATATTTGTTTTTGCTATTGTTACAAGGATCTGTAAATTAGATGTCTTTATTTGCTATCAAGTTTGTTCTTTTAAAAATCTTGTGATAATTGTGTAATTCTTCTTTAAATTTAAGCGTTTTTGTAATTTATTCAATTTATATCAGGCGTTAGAAGTAAGACACAGGTCGTTGGCGATAAGAAGTTTTATTATCACGCGAAAATTAACGCATGTGTTTTGATGCTGATGATGCTACGAAAAATTGCACGTTTCATATTGGAGAAGTGGGGACGTTTGGAGTATTCCGTTGTTTATTGATAAGTTATTCAAAATTCGAGTTTATTTTATGATGGTCTTTCCTTAAATACTGGAGACGAGTAAACGTGGCTGCTGCTGCAAGTTTTCGCGACGGTTGAAAGAAGCGTGTACATTTTTTACCATCTTATTCTTTTTTTTTGGCTGTGATACATATGTTCGTTTGTCTACAAAAGTTTAATCGTTGATATTTATAAAAATGTATAGATTCATTTATTTATTCAATCAACTAGAATTAACACTATTATTCAATGGGACTGCAACGGAGTCGTACAAAAGTACTGTGACCTCAAGACGGTACTGACTAAACAAGAACATTTATGTGTGTGTCTGTAAGAAATGCATTTGAAACATGGCCAACCTTATGGGCTGAGAAATTACAGAACTGTACGAAAGGACGATGATGTAGATGTAAGGGCTGCAGGGGGAATCGTCATTATGACCAAGCTTGACGCTCGGTCTGAAAAGATACACCTAAACACGCCTTCATGCGGTGGTATTACGAATGTCCCGGCCGATTTTGGTATCAATGTGCAGTCTATATCTACCGAGGAACGGTGGGGAAGTTGCAAATGTTGGATATCTATTGGATTAGCCCCCGGTTCCTTTCCTACTGGTGGGGCGATTTCAATGCACACAGCCCTATATGGGTTTCAGATGTTAGAGATAGTAGAGGTCGTAAAGTAGAAGAACTGCTGGACCGGGATGATATTGTTCTATTAAAAACAGGCCTACCAATTTTAATGCCAGAGCGCGTAATTGATTTTCATGGGCAAAATCTTTGATAGAATTACCAACAACAACAGGCTTATGTGGTACTTGGAGACGAAGAAGTGTCTGGTGTACCATCAGGCGGGATTACGTTGGAACCGTTCGACCACCCACCAACTTGTTTATCTCGAAAGCATTGTGCAGGATTCTTTCAGGGACCGACATCATACGGTGGCCCTATTTTTCGATACGGATGGGGAACCTATGGTGACGGAAAGTGGAATCCCTCACGACTCTCCACTACCTGTGGAGCTATTTGTGATAGTCGTGAACGATATTGCGGCGAACGTCGAATATAATATAAAAAGATGTTTTCACGTTGATGATTTAGCAATTTATTGCCCAGGAGCGACTATTGCTCAAACCTCTCGTGACCTCAAACCTGCAATAAACCAGATAGTACAGAATGCCGAAATTACACTTTTGTCGGCTGAAAAAGCCGCATTTTGATTCAGTTCTTTTCTTTGGGAATAACGCTATCCCAACAACAAGATTGATGGAATTCTTAGCCCTCATATTTGACGACCAAGTCAGGTGGAATCTGCACATTGATGACCTTGTCGATCAACAGTCTTAAAGCGTTTGCTGCACCAGGTGGCGTGCTGTTCTTGACACTATGTTGGATATCCACCGTTCCCATCCACTATCAAAAATGGATTACGGGTGCGTGGTCTATTCCTCGACTTGGAAGTCTGCGTTGAAGAAGCTAGACTCCATACGGGTTTTAGATACTCTATAGGTGCGCTTCCAACTAGTCGTGTGACTGGGTTTTCTCCTCTCTTCCGAAGACGTGACCGGCTTCTGTGTAAGTATGTAGCGGGGATACGTGCTCAGTCGGACCACCTCACCTACGCAATTCTTTTCGGGGATCGGCATGGTTGCGAGGACAGACCTTTGTTGACGAGAGCGACCGGGGTAAGAGCATTGGAACTATTACGGACGTTGAACGTAAACCTGCCAAATGTGTTACCTATAGGCTATGGAGAGGTTCCCCCTTGGACGGTCCCCGAGATGGACACCTGTCTCGATCTGTATAATCTTGAGAAGAACACGGAGAGAGCTCAAAGCCACCATCGATTAGCACCGTGACCTAACGGCTACCTATACGGACGAGTTTGGGACACAATCGGGAGTGGGATGCGTAATCTGTGCCAATGGCAATAATTGAATGGACGATGTCTACCTTCTGCACTCACTGTATTCGTATGCTATATGGCAGGCCTTGTTATTCTGCGTTATGAGCAGTAACTGAGACGATTGCGAGTGATAGTTAGAGTACCCTAAAAGAGCATTAACTCC
This sequence comes from Photinus pyralis, assembly GCF_008802855.1. Classification (NCBI taxonomy): domain Eukaryota; kingdom Metazoa; phylum Arthropoda; class Insecta; order Coleoptera; family Lampyridae; genus Photinus; species Photinus pyralis. The sequence continues at coordinate 2,379,606 of NW_022170596.1, forward strand.
AGATTTCCCCGCGATCGACTCGTCCAGAGGATTCAAGCTTTGTACAGCGGTTTTGATGTGGTTGGAAAAGGGGTTTTGTGGGGCATACGGACGTTCAGATAGTGAGGCATCTGGACATCAGGGCGTTTTTGAGAGCAGTAGGTCATTCTAAAGCCTGGAGACGAGACACAACGCATCGAAAACGTTACTAGGTTTCTAAAGTCTACAGAAATGTTTGATAAGATCTGACCATTTTTCTAAATAGGCTAATATCGACGCCTAAACTTAACGAAACAAAAAAGTTTATTGCGTGTTATACGATTTTTCGAGTTGAACGAGGAAGCAGTTTAATGTAATCAGGCCTTTTGATAAAGTTCTCTTCGTATTAAAAGTTAAAAGGTTCTACCGTTTGAACAACCACCGAAAATTTGTTCATATTGCTCATCAAATAAGTGTTCATCTAATTCTTATTTTATTATATATTATAGTATATAGTTATAAAGCAAACTGAAGTTCAGAAGCTGTTAGGGTTTGTGTGAGTTAAGTGCGCCTGATTATTGCAAGTCCTATTTGTCGCCCTTCTGAGTGCGGGGTAATACGTGTATGTCCAAACACACTTTGTAAGCTTTTCTTTCTTGCAAGGGTTTTGTTCTAATTTTGTTTCATTGTGTTTAGGAATAATTTTTTGCCATTATCAATAAATTAATTGTGTTTATTGGTGCCAAACCATGGATTGGATCAACGCAATCGGAGCAAGAATAACCAAAGTCCCGGCACGACGAGCTACAAGTTATCTTTTCCAAAGAATCAGCCTCGCACTTCAACGTGGAAACTCCTCCTCGATCCTGGGAGTGGGGACCTTGCCCGCTGGAAAGGAGCTTAAAGTAACAAGTTGCAAAAAATTGGGCAGAGTCGCAGTCCCAGAAAAATGATTAAATGTCAGCGTTACCGTTATATCATTACGGATTTTTAGCGCATTTTTGCAAAAAATTTTTTTTGTAAAAAGTAGCTTTTAATCTCACTTTGGCTGGCTGGCTGGTCGGCTGGCTGGCTGGCAGTAAATGCGCGCCCGTAGAAAAACGCTTGTAAAAAGACAAGGAGTGTACATGTAACTATCGGGGCCGTGTAATTAAGAACGTTAGGGATGGGGCTACAAGATTTGGAGTCGACGACATCTGGACGCCATCCCCGAGCGTATTATACTAACCTGGAGATTTTTCAGTTTTTATCTATCTTCTTCTACAGTTTTTCTCCGATTGTTTTCAAATTGGTGTCGTCGGGAAGATCTTGTCAACGCGCACAACTCCTGCGTGGCGGAATTTTGTTTTTTTTTCCTAGGGGCGAAATAAACCACCTTTTGCGCGGCGCGCTTCGAGGGGTAGTCGACTTTGGGCGCCCAAAAGTTTCTTACAGCGCGAATCGCGGTCTCTCTTTCTCGTGTCACTAATAGAAGGTCGAGCTATGTGAAGTACCCAAAAGTTGAATACGATTTTATGCCGGGATTTTAGCGAAATCTACCAAAATGTGAATTACGAATGAACGGGACGTCGGAACTGTGTATCGACAAAGGGAATGTGGTAACCCCCGACGAGATCTTACTGATGGTGGAGTCAAACTTCAAATCCGAATTGTTGCGGGTGATCAGAAGTGGGTGTCGACAAAGGGAATATGGTAACCCCCAAAGGATTTTAATGATGGTGGAGTCAAAACTTCAAACGCGAATTGCGAGGCACGGTAAGTGAGAAAATGGTACCGACAAAGTGAACGTGGTAGCTTTCGGCAAGATCTTATTGATGGTGGAGTCAATATTGGCTAATAAAACACTGATCTGCCACACAAAAATGCGCTGAAGTCCCTTCGATCTCACACGAGGACTTTGATCATTTTTTCATACTTACTGACTATATCAGTCTGTAAAACAATAACTCCACATTCAAAAAACAATTTAAGCAAACCATTATTCTCTCAACTAAAAACTGACTGAAATCGTGAGAGAATCGAGCTTTGCATTGTCGCATTTGAAAAATTAGTTTGAATAATGGAAGAATAGGATAATGGCATAAACTATTTATTGTATGTAAATACCCTTTAGCCATTACAAGTTTTTTATGCTGAAACAAAAGATTTGTGATTTATTTATGAAGGGTGTCACGCGTTTATTTTGAAGTGCGTCGGTCATTTGTGGTCAGGGGTTGAAACTATAGAGTGTTATGGATAGGGGTTTGTTTTAAAAGTGTTAGGCCTATTTACAACATGCAGTAGATACGCTGTGGCATTTATTCACTCGGGAAGCCGAGAAATGTTAAACATAAAATCGGAAAGTATTGCCGGATATTTGGTACATTACCCAATATTGGCAATCAAACGTATTTAATAGTTTAAAATGATGTATGAAATCATTTCGTTCAATGCGTACATTAGCACAAAATGCAACGCCAATCATTATTCTCAATCAGAAAATTAAACGCGCCGCACGCAACACTTCCATATTTTAATTGTTGCGAGCAATAAATACGTCAGGCCTCTTGACAGTTTTAACTTTCACACGCTCAAATCTCGATATCCAATTGTGAATGCTGAATAAAAAAGCTAATGAGGGTACATCTATTAAAGCAACACTGGTACTTATCTTTTACATATGTTTAGACATAGGGTGGGTTTAAAGGGGGTGGGTTAATTTTGTAACATTGTGACCGAAGATTGATAAATGTGACGTTAATTTGGAGGGCGGAAGAGTTTTTTTGCATTTAAAATTCACCGCGTAATACCCTTTCATAATCGAATTCTATATGTCATCTCACAGCATCTGCAATATAGATGCAATGCAAACATTCTAGCCAATTGACGAATAGTTCATAATATGTATACGTAAAAGGTATTCATCTACTCAAAGAATTAATTCGGTATTGACTTCATAACAATTGTATGCTAGTGTATCAGGTTGACTATAAAAAAGCGCGTTCGCAACTCCAGATGCAATATGGTGCTTGTGGACATACAGTAGGTACAATACCAATTTTTTTAACAAAGGTGACAAAGACAGTAGATTATGTTATGTTTTAAATACTTCAATTCAATCATATGCCAGTTTGGCATCATTGCGATGAGGAATTAGTAAGAGAGGCATTTAGTCCATAAGACCTCATACTGCATCTGGAGGTGCGAATGCAGATAGCAGAACAATGGTAGTCACAGTGGTCGTCGTAACAGTACACTACTTGGAGAAGGCCACCAATATAATTCACGGTGTGATTATCTTATTTTATTCTCTTGTAGGTTACTCTAGGTGGTGCAAGAAGAGATGCGAGACATTGTATCTGGGGGTTCAATATTAACACGCTGCTACATTTTGTTAATTACCTATTGACCTTGGCTTCATAAAAAAAATGAAAATTGCAATCAGGAAACTGTCACACAAAAATATTTCTCCGGTAAATAGCTCAATTGGTTCGATTTCTTTTTTTTTAATTTTTACCTGTCATGCGTTGGTTTGCTCAAGGGACTTGCCGCAGTAACCTGGAAACCTGGAAATAATTTGCACTGGTCAATTCAATAACAACTACCGAAATGGTTAACTTTTTATATATTGAGTAAAACACAGGTACAGTAATTTTTATGAAATGACTTAAATCCGACATTCCTACCTAACACGGACATGATTAATTACAGTTTATTCTGTTTTATATCGACGCAATGTACATAGAGGAATTGGAATTCGCTTGGATTCCAGAAAACTATGATAAAGTCTGTAAAGACTGGTCACAAACTCAGAAATTTCATTCGATGAGAGTAGAAAAATGTATACAATTTTTTTTTCGACGCCTTTATGACCCGGTTCCGAAATTAATTTGTCTAATACTATTTCAAAATTTGTTTTCTTACAAGACAATAAAGCTGTCGATTAAGTTTGACAATAACAATATAGTATGAGTACGTAACCTTGTCGTGGTGATCTTTGGTGTTGAGACCTAGGTGGTTTACAACTCACGGGGATGATTCTTTACATTGGTACAGTTGGCAACTGATGGCTGGAAACGCATTCATAATCCGACGGCATGGATATGATTAACTCCCACTACAGTTTTCGTAAAGTTTGTAGTGTTGGTGGTTGTTCTATTAATTAGTGATTGCTCAACTTTGTGGTTTGAAGAAAAAAATGAGCATAACTTGTTTTTAAACGTTTGTTTTTTACTTTTCGGTTTAATGTGGGGAAATCCCTTTCGCAAAATGTTTACACTGATCAACTCTCACTTTGACCACACAATAATGAACGTAAATTTCAATCTTGGCGTACTACAAACTTCCTATATTCGAATTTCCACTTTATTCAGGGTTTTGACGCATTGAGCGCCCGAAATGTTTATAGAATGCGCTGATTCGCGCGGTGGTTACAAATGTGAACCATATTTTTATTTACGTATATTGAAAGATGATAAGCTTATGATGCAGGTTAGTAGCCAGGGGCTTGCCGAGAACGTGGCCTTGCCCCCACTAGAAATTATGGTTGATGGTTCTTTACCAAAATTACAGGGAAAGTCTTTATCAAAAACAGTCAATATAATTTGTTTTGACAATTCAACTGTATAAAAAATCGCATAAGCCGCAGTGCAATTGTCACTTTGACAGCGGCAAAAGTTAACTGCAACTTTTCCAGTGACAAATGCACTAGTGGTTTTTTCACTTATTCATTTTCGAACCAATTATCGCATTATCCTTTCCCATTTGACGTCTGTCAATAATTGATTAGTTTGGTGAATTTCTTGTTCGTTAAATTGTCCTGCCGAATTACACTCGAGGCTTGTATTGAAACCGAGTAAATTTGGGTTGTTGCAATTCAAATCTGTTTCCTTTTAGCAATTGCTAAGCAACAGAATTTCATTACCTAAACAACCCAAATTTACTCGGTAAAATACAAAACTCTTGTGCAATTATAAGTGACAAAAAACAACAACCCACAAATTAAAGCAGTCAATGCAACATTTTAGGTTACCTTTTTTCTTGTTTTTACTTCTGGTTGCCTCACATATACACTGCGTCCCAGGTAGAATGGACCATAGGGAAACGGCAACGTATTGTTTCGCGAAGGATCCACGATACCTTTGAAATTAGCGTTCAACGTACTACTCCAATCTCTTTGTAGAATCAGGCAAGTGCCATAACGCCTCCGCGATCCTTCGCGAGAAAAAATATTAATTCTGTTTCCCTATGGTGCGTTCTCCCTGGGACATACGGTCTACACTACATATCCCCATAGAAATAGGCGTTTAATGTGAGTTTCGTAGGTTGCGTAAGGTAAAGCCTTTATGGTATCCGGGAAATGGTTATATACTATACATACGCACTCGTGAAGGATGCTGGTTGGTAGGTCGTTGATGTAAAGAAGAACAATAGCGGCCCCAGTGTGCTTCCCTGCGGAACGCCCTTATTCACTGGCAGTATTTCACTGAATTCGTTATTAACGCGCACAGTTTGAAATCGATTGGTAATATGTGACTTTATTAAGGAAGCACTTTTTTATCAAAATTGTATATATGCACTAGTTTATTAACGAGAATGTCGTGTGAGATGCAATCAAACGCACGAGTCAAGTCAATGAATATTACTTTTATCAAAATAAATTTTGTACTGGAATTACGAGCTATTTAAGAGCTTTCATTTACAAATAATTTCGATTTTTGAGCGCCACTCCTAAAGAGCAAATAGGTATAATCGATGGGGCGGCCTTTCCACTTGGACGCAGTCTCTCCTCCTCTGGTATCTTTACTTATTTCAAATTAATTTTAAGGCATGAATTACGAGCTACTTAAAGGCTTTCATTTGCAAGTAATTGCAATTTTTAAGCGTCACTCTTAAAAAGAGCAAATAGATATCATCCTGGGAGCGGCCAGGTCTATTCTGGCATAGCCCCTAATCTGTTTTTCTTTATTTATTACAAATTAATCTTTGTCCATAAATTACGAGTATAGTTATATAAGTAAGTCTAATTTTGGAGCTCCACCCTCAATAGGTCAAATAGTCAATCGTTGAGGGCGGCCAGGTCCATTTCACAGTAGCCGTACCTCTGAGCTACCGGTTAGTTGCATCAGCACGTACTCTCTGTGTTTGCATACGACTGTGAGTTTTTAGTGCATTTGTTTGTGTAAAAAGTGAAAAACTTGGGGTAGTCTTGAATGTTTTCTTCAGTGTTAGGAGCTAATCGGACCAATGTACCTCTTCTTTTGATCCATTCGGAGCACATGGCGCCACACCGTTGTATTAAGTCGCCCCACACGTGTGCAGGGGGCACGACGCGGGTGGAATATCTTCCCCCATACTCGTGCCACTCTTATGGCCCAAGAAAAAAAAACAGAAAACACAACAAACTACTCCCAGAGCACCGGTATTAGAGAGCCTAAAAAACTTAGTACTTGTGTGCATCCAAGGAAAAGTTCGGAATCTACTACGAGTACATATAAGTGTAATTCTGCAATCGGTGCTTTGCTGTCTGTTACTCTAAAGATTTTCCTTTTGGTAAGGTTTTCTGTTCATATAGTTGAGCAACTGCCGTCAGGATTGCGTATACCTTGGCTTGGAGCACGGTTGCTTTTTGTCCTAGATTATGAAGCCCTGTCCATTGCTTCCGTACACTCCACAGCCGGTGCCCTCCGTAGTTTTTGAGCCATTTGTGTAATACACGATTCCATTCGCCTTACCTTACTGGTATTATCCTCCCATCCGTATCGAGCGGGGATTATTATCTTAAACAGTTTTTTATCACAAACTGTTTTGGATATCCTCTCAGTTATGCTACCGAGGATTTTATTTTTAGAGATTTCATCAAAGACTAAGCAAATGCCTCATCCTTGACGATTCCTCCTCTCCGTTGACTCTCAGCCAGTATGCCCGTCTGGAATGCCTCTGCCATAATTAACAGGTGTAGTGGCGGTCAGTTGTCTCCATGTCCATAGCTACTGTCAGGGTCGGTATCATTGCCCTCGTAATTCTAAGGCAAACTTTGCGCTGCACCTTGATAAGTATATGTATGTTCTTCTGGGCGAAGATCTTATTCCACCACACCAGTGACGCATACGTAATAACTGGTATAATTAGTTTAGTGGATATCCAGTGAGTGCCCCCCACAGGGACCTTGTGACGTTCGCTATTTTTTCCATTTGTGATTTGAAGGTAAGCTGCCCAAGTATTTACCTTCTTTTACTACTTGTAGCTTGGTGCCCTACATTGCAACGTCCGTTAGCTTTGTCGGCCCTTTTGTACGTGAGAAAAGCTAATGAGGTTTGTTCCTGTTGAATTAACAGACAAGCCCTCCTCTTCGCACTATGTTTCCACTAGATTTAAAGCTCCATGCCTCACAAGTGATACGGTCTCCTCAAATCCCCTACGTACTACAATCACTATGTCATCGGTAAAGGCAACACTGTCGTGTAGCCATCATCATTTAATCTCCAGCATGTTGGCTTTCGATCATTTGCCCTTTGCCCATTTACCCATTCAGGGGCTAATTACCTGATTTATACGAGTATATTTGTTATTCCAAAGTTGCATATTTAGCCAAAAGGCACCGAAAAGGGTCAGATTATACCCTCTTTCATCATGTGGGGTCGGTGCCATCTCGCCATCTCTGAGCGTGTAATAGTAGGTATCCTGGAGATGTTTCAGTTTTTTCGTATCTTCTACAGTTTTGGTCCGATTGTTTTCAAATGGGTGTCGTTGGAAAGATCTTGTAAACGCGCACAACTCCTGCGTGGCGGAACTTTGTTTTTTTTCCTAGAGATGAAATTAACCACCTTTTGCAAGGTGCGCGTCTTCGAGGGGTACGAGTTTGGACGCCCAAAAGTTTCTTAGAGCTCAATCGCGAATTGCTGGTGAACGGGACGTCGGAAGTGGGTACCGACAAAGGGAATGTGATATAGCCCCCGACAAGACCTTACTGATGATGGAGTCAAAACTGCAAACGTGAATTTCGAGTGAAATAATAAATAACGTCTTTGTTCCTAATTGTATTTTGGTGAGATTTTGTATCGTTTTACATGATATAAAGCGGTCATAATAATGTTTCAAATCTGACATTGCGAATTCTTTGGGAAAGAGGCGTTTGAAGTTAACTTAGTATAGAAAGAGGGGATGAGCTTTGCACGAAATGAGGAATTCGAGTGTAAGCCATGGTGCTAGGAAGACTGTTTTTTGGAGTCGCCAACCAGATAACCTCGTTTTGACATCCGTTTTGGTCAGTACGGCCTTTTTGTACGTTTTTTTTTGTGTTAGAGTCTAAGTAATTCCATTTGGCGTTCGGAAAAATCGAGCTTTGAAGAAAAAGGTAATCTAGATCTAAGCGGCAATCGTTGTAACGGGCGATCAAAAATGAGTTGCTGTCGAGTGGGCTTTGGAAGTTCAAGTTAAATACGATTTCCCATCTAAACAAAAATTCCAAAGGTGACTCGACAGCACCCCATATTTGATCGCATTGTACATTTAAATGCGTATTATCGCGCCCTTTAGTTCGCGAGAAAAGTGCAATCTCAGTAAGGATTAACGTGATACAAAATTACGCTCAGGGAATATTTTCACATCACTGCGTAGAAGATTAAAAGCTCGTAAGCGTAAATCAGTTAGATAAAGACACTGTCCATATTCATAGTCCATGTACTATTCAGCAAATTCTACAAACATTACCGCACTCTACGTAGTGCCACAAGTGATAAAGAAAGCTACTGCAATATCCAATGTAAAATTGAAATTGCGATAAAGAAAACTGTTGGCAAAGTCAGATAATATTTATGTTTATTTTTGTGCCGCTAAAGTTAAAACATAAAGTGGTTGAAACATAGGTAAACTAGGTTGCGGTTAAAGTGTAATTTGGTAACTATCCTAGAATTAATATTAATCGAAGAGATGGCCAACTATACCTAGAATGTACAATGTCATATAAAATTAATGTAATCCAGAAGATGCATACTTAAATGCCCGTTATTGTCATTGGTGTTGGACAGTAGGAACTTCAGAGAACTCCTTTTGTAGTAACAATTTCAGTTAGAGGAGATCTCTTAAGCGAACCAAAATACAACAGTTAAGTAAACAGAGAATCGATTGAGATGGTCTACGCCCTACGGCATAATGAACGTTAATTTTATATTGTTTATGATGCAGTTTTCTGGTACTGGTAAATATACACATGATTTTGAAATTGCTGTCTCAGTTTCCAACCAGAAACAATCCACGAAGTTTTTAAATTTTTTCATTAAAAATTCGTATTGGACAATCGAACGAGTGGAACATGTGTAATATAAAACACAAAGGGAGTTTTTTTCGCAAAAAGGATTGAAACAAACAAGAAGACTAATTTATCACTACAATTTGATAGCTGCTATTAAAATACAGCCCGACAAGAAAGTAAATACACAAACAATTAGGTAATTGTAAAAAGGTTACCGGTACCTTATTTAACAGATTAAACTCGGACCCCACCATGTGAAATACGCCTTTGAAGGTCATAATAATTACGATTTGTCAATACACTTCATTTAATTTAATTAACGGCTGTCTGGTTGGGGACGCATAGCTTGAATGAGTGTAATAATTAAACAAATTAAAGATTTTTACTGCGCCATTGTACACCCTTATTTCTCATTTAATATACCTACACGCTAACTGTTATATTGCTATAGCTTCATAAAACGGAAATTTAACACCCTTTAAATGAGCAACATTTAATTGTCTTTTATGTATCTTGCTCCTTTTAATGATACATTCTTAAAACGGTGGGATTGTTCAGCAGACAAATAGCCTGAGCTTTATAAACCTTGTATTGCCCATAAGCGCACTGTAAATTGCAAGCAGTTATCAACACTAAAACTTTTGCATAAAACTTCTCAAAATAAATACGTGGTGGTTTCAGGTTTCAAAATATGTATCATATATATATTTTTTTCGCAATTTAGAGTTTTTAAAACTTTATTCTTAGTATCGTCTCCGAATCTTCCTAGAATTTATATATAGAATCTCGATAAAATGATTAGACCCTTTAGTTTAAACAGACCCTTCAAATTCCTTAGAATCCCCTTAAAATTTCAATAGAAGCTTCTTAGAATGAATGGAACATTCGGAATCTTCAGAACCGTTCGAATTCTTGTAAGGCAACTTGTCATACATTGCTAAATTTTAGTTTCAGTTATGACCGCTGTGGTTGCGCAAAGGATTTATTCTTTGAACTGCATGCTTCGTTAGCGCGTTCTTTCATCTTCAATCGCTGCCAGCTTAAATCAAATTACTTTCGACATGTTAATTGCTACCCCGATGGCAGAACAGTTGGATCTACAATTCCTTTAAGACACCTGTAAGCAGGGGCGGACTACTTAATGAATTTCGGGTTATCGAAAAACATCTTCATTTCTATTCTATTATTTCTTCAGAAAATTATTATTATTATTACAGGTGTAAGGCAAACGCACTAAGTATAAATTGAATGAAAAATATTGAAATACAGTAGGGTTCAAATTTCAAAAAGCACAGATTACACAGAAACAGTGAAGCTCGAAAACCACGATCTATTTTTAGGACTAGACCTGTGAGAATCAGAGTGACTTTCAACACGTTACCCGGTGCTTTGGGGTGAGTAGCGTAGAATATTGCCTCCACGGTGACTACATGAAAATAGAATACTTATTAGAGTTTTCAGGTGTTTTAGAGGAATTGTTTGAAAGAAATTTCCCTTATGTAATGGTTTTGTCCGTCCGTCTGTACCTCGTCTAACTCGAAAAGAAACAGCGCAAATCTTCTTCAATCAACTACAACGAGTTCAAGGATCAGTGCTTTTGATTATGAGCCGCATTAAAACTTGCGTTTCCGAATGCGAGCTAAGTATCAAAAAATTCCCCTACTCAAAACGTATACGATGCTTCGTATCTTGTTTTTCTTTTGGACCTCGGATTGCACGAAAGGTCGGATTACCGCAACCTACCTGTAATTATGAAATATATCATAAAAAGAAACTCGTAGATGACATTACATGTACAAATGTTCTAAGGTCTAAGGTTTCGCCTCGTGGCTATGTACCTGTTACATTTACACCGACTATTGCGCGCTAGAGACATTCGTGCTTTATAAAGTTTGAAAATCTAAGATAGTTTAGCATCTTATTGGACTTATTGTTTTTATTAAGTAGTGGTCGGCATGGGGCCCTCACTGGCGCGGGGGCCTTGGACTGCAGCCCTTAAAGCCCCTGTCTGTAAGAAGGGAATTGCCCCGACCGTTTCAAGTAGACAGGAAATTTCGAATATTTACAAGATGGAGCCGTCAGCTATTTCCTGTGGCGTACCTATCCTGCATCGATTCGGTTTAACCTACTACAGCCGCATTGCATACGCTATTATGTCTTTCCTTGTTCTAATTACAGTAAACATTTTATGGTTGTCAAGCCAAAGTGATTTCAATTCTTTTAGCTAATTACTCTCAGCAGCGATGCGCATCGAGTACTCGGAGAAATCGTAGAACCTTTTCTTTTCTTAATTCTTTGCGATAAAAAGTAGGTCACGTTTTTATTAGGCAAATTGACTGGGTAAATATTTCGATTTCTTCATTATATTAAATAAGTTCTCCATTTTTTTAGAATCTTCTAATATTGTAACGATCAAGTGAGTTAACGGTATGGACAAACAGTGACATATTAGGAGAATTTTTTAATCTGAAGCTAATCTCTTGCTTAAATGCTCATTTCTACAGGAAATCGAAATTGAGCATACATGTTTGAAATTCCATAACTTTTGATTGGTTGAAGATAAAGTAACAAAAGTTATACTAAATCAAATTAGGAACTTTATTGCTCTTAACTTTTTTTCTGAGAAATGATCCTGAAATGTTATGTAAACAACTAGTGGCAAAGAGATGAAATGATCTTTCGAAAATTTTCGACATTCAATAACGTATATCTCGAAAACCGTTCACAATTGGACAAATATGTATAGAAATGATTTTATATGAAATTTAACTAGTTTTCATTTTTATGTAAAACAATTTTTTCTAGAGTCCACCATTTCCAAGATAATGAAAAAATCTAAAAATGGCACCTTTGACCCTCCCTCCCCCCTTTAGCTCACTCCTCAGGGGCGGGGACTTTTAGTCTGTTTACCTACTAACTACACCCAACAAAGTTTAAGGAAAAAAAGTGTCGCATATTCCATGCACTCTACAATATATTCATTGACTGGACTGGAAGAGAATTGCGATTGATATAGCCGGACCATTTCGGGAGACTTATTGCGGCAACAAGTATATTTTGGTGACAATGGATTACTTTCATCAGTGTATTGTTTCTCCTCCAAGAATGGATATGGAATGTTTCGTTTCCTTTATGATCCTCGGCCCGACATGTTGGAGTTTTCGGACGAAACAGGTTCTAAGGGGGGGGGGGGCAATGTAACGATCCAGTGAGTTGACAGTGTGGACATGGAGAATTTTTTAATCTGTTCGCTTTCTAATAAAGTGCTACTCTCGTGCGAGCGACTAAATATACTTTTTAGCGCATTGGGGGGGGGGGGGGCACACGTTCTCCCCACAGTCTCAACGAAAGAAATTAATCTCTATTAAACCAACCATAATCCTCCTCGATCCTTTATCGTGATCAGATGGTCTCCAGAACGGATTGTCGATTGAGTCGTTTGGAAGAATTTAAAGAAATATATCCATTGGTGGTCAAAAAACACTTTAAGAGCGAATATCTCGAAAACGGTTTGTCGTGGAAAGGTACTCTCAAAGACCAAATGAATCGACTGGACCAGACATATCTATTGGCGAAGTCGAAACAAATATCTTGACAACGACGTGTCGGAAGAGGGGTACTCATAAAGGTAGTTATTCCTTCATCTCACAATTTAATCATTTTTAGTTCAACAGCTTCCACGTTTCTTCGGATCAGCCTGCTTAGTTGAAGCGTTTAGTATCTTATGCGGTTCTTATTTCTTTGTGAATTTAAACAACCCTAATGTGTTTAATAATATTCTACTTTCTGCGTGTGACAATACATTGAAAAAGCTTTAAGCGTTGATTGTTTAAATAAAGTTGCATAACTCTGAAAAATGTATAGGTAAGCGTAACCCATTAAAACGTAATAATAGACAACCGTATTTGTAAATCAACCGCAATGCACACTTCAGACGCATGGCTAAAACAGGAAAAAAAGTAAATCCCTTCACGTCAAATGCGATTACAAAAGGGGCAAGAATATTCAATACAGTCTATTATTAAATGATAATAGGTGTGTTGATCATGGAATTATAGGATAATAGGATATCCGATACTCGATAAAAAGCAATGTTCCGCAGACAAGCAGCTTTATGTGATTGAGGGGATGTACAAAATAAAAAAAATAAATGTTAACACCACACAAAGGTTCTGTAATCATATACCGTATATAGCTTGAATGTGTGTCTAATTTTGTTTTATTACCGGTTTTTTCGTGTTTCTTCTTATGCAAACTTGGCGAACGAGTTATACCTAGTCCTAGTGTTGAGTGGACATACACAAATAATTATAGCGAAAAGCGCCTGTGGAGTTTCCTGTTTGTAATAGAAGGTGGTTTAAATACCAACAATATAAACTAAAAGGAAATTCTTATGATGGACATGTTATTCCAGCATGCGAACTCGAACTCAGTAGGTACCTACTAGGTAATTTACAAGATTATTACCAACATCTCCTCCAATTAGATCGTCGTTTTGTCTCAATCCATTATCGTCCTGTTTGATGGGATCATTTTGTACTGTTCCAATTTTATTAGGTGTACGTGATACAATGCCATGTCAAAGCTTTTGAATACAATTGGGTATTACTGGAGATAATCGAGTTTTTGCCATGTAACGAATTATTACCTTGTTCCGTTGTAGCCGTTTCCCTTTTTCACATAACGCCTTGCTCGTCAAGCCATCTGATGATTTAGGATGATATCTCTAGCTCGATCTCTAGGAACGTTCATTCAGTTAATACACTGTTCGAGTACGGTTCTGCGTGCCATTGGAGCGTCACAGAGGAACGCATTTAAATGGAGCCAACCCCATCAGTATATACGAGATGGTACCTGACGTTATTTAAAGAGAACTTGGTATAACACTCAGTGCACTAGGTTTTGTTTCGCATATTTTTAAAATACTCATTGTTGAGACTCCGCTCACTTCTCGAAATTGCCCCTCGAAGATCATTATAAATAAAAGAACAAATAAATGTTTCACTCGTGAACAGACAGACACACGACGGAAAATCGAACACATCAGCGTTACCTCAACTTCATTTGTTACTACAAAATGATTAAGGACATCCAGCATCAGCATTCAAAATTCAAGAAAGGAACGGAATGGGAGGTTCGAACAAATGAAAAAAAAACTAATTTTAGCAGTAAAACAGAGGTAGGTTCCGTTCAAATTATAGCGAGTCATACATTATTCCACAGTTATTCTTTGAAAAATTGGAACTCAAGATGTGTGATTGTGAAAATGGAATCGAAAATGTAGAACATTTAGTGTACCTACCTAGGTATGAATGTGAACCTTAGAATCACATTTAACAATTTCTGCGACAAAATCTAAAAACAAACATTGAGCACAAGTTTACAACAAGTTAAAAAGTAATCGTAAACGATTTACATAAAGCGCATTTCCACTTGCATTCATTTCCCATTTGTAAGATGCAACTTCTGTTAAAATCGTAAAAATCCGGCCACAAATATGAAAGATAGCGTTGCACATGGGCAATCCATTGTTGACGTGCTACTTCAATTTCAGTTTATGAGAAGAATTTCATTTCAATGTTTTTCTAAATAAGAAAGTTGGAACTGCGCATGCGCAAACCTAAATTTTAAAACTAATGTTAGATTTTCCTTTGTTCCAAGCGCCTAAGTATCAAATTTCACTTAAATGGTTCCATAGATAAAAAAGTTGACACTGCGCATGCGCAAAACCAAATTTTGAAATTGGCGTTTGATTTTCCTTTATTCCAAGTGCCTATGTATCAAATTTCATTCAAATACTTTTATAAGTAAAAAAAGTTTGCATTTCGGTTTATAAATGGTCGAGATGCGAAAAGGGCACTGTGAATTTTGAATCGATTCGATTCAACTTTTGGCATTGCGTATTATATGGCTGAAGCTATGCCCATATTGAATTTCATGCAATTCAGTTCAAAACTAACGGAGATGTAAAAGCGATCGAACATTTCTAAACAAGGTTATCGTTCACACGGACAGATAGATGGACAGACAGACAAAGGAACAGACGGACAGACCAACCGGCAGGCGACAGATAGCAATGCAAAATTATAAACGATCTCTAGGATCGTTAATAAACGGCAAAAGTGTAAAATTATGGAACATGTAAAAAACGGTTTTTTGTTTTTTTTACAATAACTTTTTTTGTAAGCGGTACAGAAAAAATTCCTTCCTTGGTACAAGACTCGACACCATAACGAACCAAATAGCGAAAAAAGTAGAACAATAGCTCTTAAGATAAAGAACTAGTAGCGTTGCAAAACGAGCGGACGGACGGACGGACGGACAAAGTGGCCACAATAGCGCATTTTTTTTTATTTTTGTGGAAATGCGCTAAAAAATGTAAGCTAGAGATGCAGATACCTCCGAGATTAGGGAGGTTCAACGATTTCGATGCTTATCAGCACTGTTTGTATTCATTTTAACGACTCGAACCTGAAAACGTTACTACACGCCTTTACTGCAGTTTTGTTGTGACTTTCGATTAAATTGGAATTAATGAAATACGAATTAAGTTTCTTTCTGTACTCGGCGGTTTTGAGAGTAAATCCTTTGATTTTAATTCACGTAATAAATACATATTTTCCTTTATATGCAGTGACTGTTTGTGTATGAATGAGTTAACTTTATTTTCACAGGAGTGTACCGCCTCACCCCCATTTCTCTTAATATGTGTTACTTACAGTTAAAGGGCGATTTCTAAGAGAAAAAGAACTCGACAGGTTTTAATAAAGATTATCGATTTTTATTCATTTATCATTTCCCCTCTCCTTGAGGCCAGAAGAATTATCGACTGAAGCTAGCCGGCGCCCAGTAACCCTTAATGTTTATAAGAAGAACCACCCCCAAATAAAGTATTTTAAGAAGAGGTGGTAAAGAGAGTTGGAAAGTAACCAGCTGGTTACACATGACCACCTCTTTATTATCTAACTTACATATAACCATTGACCTATGATTACTTATTCAAAGATATAATAACTTATTTAAGATTAGAATATAAAAACCAGGAAACCAAGATATTTTGAAAATTATCAGAGATAGGTATAGGACATTATTATTAAATGTTGAACGTTGTTGGAGGAGCTAAAAGATGACAGCAAAATATACATGGTGTTCCATTTAAAAAAAGTGAGATTTTTAATATGAGGTTTTGTAACTTTGGACCTACAAAAAGCGCCCTATAAGCTATTTCTTTAATGTTTCATAGTAGATGTATTTATTTGACTTACTTTCCCCAGGGTAAAAGATATAGAACCTGGAATTTAAGTAGATAATAATTTTGACAATACACTGAAATGCCCAATTTTTCTTACAAATCGAATTATCTTCAAAACTACTAGTTTTTCGGATATTAACCATATAATTAAAAAGTCGTACAATTACAAGTAGACTTAAAAAATGCATTCAAATACAGGGGGTGTAATTAACAACTTTAGGGACGGGGCTACAAGATGTAGGATCGGCGACATCTGGGCGCCATCCCCGAGCGTGTTATACTAACCTGTAGATTTTTCAATTTTCTATTACCTATTGTTTTCAAATTGGTGTTGTCGGAAAAATGTCAACGCGCACAACTCCTGCGTAGCGGAATTTTGTTTTTTTCCTAGGGGCGAAATGAACCACCTTTTGCAAGGCGCGTTTCGAGGGGTAGTCGACTTTGGACGCCCCAAAAGTTTCTTAGAGCTCGAATCGCGGTCCCCCTTTCTCGTGTCGCCAATAGAGGCTCGAGCTATGAGTATAATTTTGAATTGAAATTTGATATTAAAGTACAATTTAATTCAAAACTCGTCAGTAAAATGACATTACCCGACTCGGAAATTAAATTCAATATTTCCTTGCCTGGCTTTTATGTAATTAACTACTAAATTGAAAAATGTTTCAAAACCCACTCGTGGATCTCGACGGAACGGACGGACAGATGGAAACCCGAGCACATAAGCGTTACCTCAACTTCGTGTGTTACGCTAAAAAATGTCTGTTTGAAGTTTGAAAATAAGAACGGCTAAGTAGTTTTATGACTAGTCGAAGTTTTGGCGCATAACTGTTGCCTAATTTCGCTTAACGTTTCAAGTTATAAAGGGTGAAATGTATGTATATGTTGTCTTATTGTCTCCTGCGATGAATTCTGGCGAACGTCCGTCAAATCTGTAGACGGTAATATTGATTATCTCATATCTGATAATATTGATAATTGTACCTATATTCGCTCTCGTGAATTTCATGGTAAACAATTTCGAATAGTATAGTGTTTTTGTTTACCGTTGTTGTTTATTACGTAGTAAGTATAATGTCTGTTGTTATTGTATCTCGGAGTACAAAATTGCATGATTGATATCTAAGTACTGCTGTTATCAAGAGTATGATAGTATGATTTGTACAAATAAACAAAATACTCATTTTATTTTTGCATCTAGGTACCTATATACAGAGTGACGTATCTAACACGACCCGCCCTTAATACCTGGTGAACAAGATGTGATGCAGTCATTTATCGAACTAGACCGAGGGCATATTTGGCCGTGACTGATTTATCTTCCTCAAATTTCTCTCCACCATTCCGAATTTTAAAATATTGAATAGCAAGTACTTACACTGTTTTGTAAAGAAAATGACGTTCATGTTACCGTTTTGAAGAAAAAATAAAAGCAAAATAAATAAGATTGCATATGTGCTTTTACTTTAACATATATTATTTTCATTTTTCATTTAAAGTAGAGCGCATTAATGAGGTAATGGAAAAAATATTAAGGACACATGCCCGTTTTCAAAAACGGCGATTAAAATAGACTAAAAATAAAATGATAAACACCTTATCTAATAATCAAAGGCGAGAAAATTGAGGTTAAACCATTTTTAAAAATATTAGAATGATAAACATCTTTTTTATCAATAATCCAAGGTGGCGAACATCTAATATTTTTAATCACTGATTAACCTTAGTCATCGTTTGTGAAACCTGGCATTAGACCACCTGGTTACATCACATGATTATTTGTTATCGGATCGTTTAAGGTAAAGTATCTACAAAACTCTACTGAAGGATGTTCCACAATTAGAATTAGTGTAGTTCCGTTCGGTTTGTTCGCTTCAAACATCAACCCCATAACCCTGCTTGGGTGAAATACTCCTAATTTGTGATGATTGATTCTAGGTACGTTTTGTATTAGATATCGTGAAAACTCTAGGCACATTAAAAGTTCTTAATATAGTTACATGCTCGGTTTCACAATTCAACGATCAAAAATTTAGAATGGAAAGTATCTAAGGTGGCTAACATTCTAATATTTTTAATCAATGATTAACCTTAATCATCGTTTGTGAAATTGGGCAACATGCTTTTATCAAATTATTAAAACCGCAAACTTGAATGTCATGTTATTTTTACAGATGAATAGTAATAGTCGATAGTTTTTATTGATGTGTCACAGGAGGTTTTAAAAGGTAGGGTGTAGTGGGGATAAAAGGATTGGAGGAAAACAAATGAAAACCTCCCCCACAGTAGTGACGTTTAGTTAAAACATCATGATGACATACCACATCCCTCTCTCACCTTATGAAGGGTGACTCTTTTTAAATGCACACCCTGTATACGGCTACTATAATTGTGGCACCTAAAATGTGATTGATAGTGGTAATTATTCGAGTATTTAGATAAGATTCGCGCTTATACCTATAAAAGGATCGCCAACAGCAAATTAATTTGTGATCGTTGATTTTTATTACAATGAAGTGTTTAATCGTAGTGTTCGCGTTGTTTTGTACATGCACTGCATTTGTAAGTACCTATCAGTTAACTTTTGCTCGTATATAAAATAATTATTTTTTATAGCGATTCAATGTAGAATTCTCGTATATAAGATCGTGGGAACATACGATAGCGCCTTTTAGGGATGAATGTTTAAATGAAAGTGGGTTGGAGCGACAGGTACTCTACGACGCATTGTTCACTATGAATTTCCCCGAACGCCACGAGTTTAAGTGTTTTTTCGCATGTATTTGGTCCCATTTGGAGTATTACGACTCTACCACAAGGCAAATAAATGCGGACAAAATTGGACAGGAACTTAAAGGATTTACATCAAAAATTGCTGATGGTTGTTATGATGCGCACAAGGCTAATAGAAATGCCTGTGAAATGGTCTTCTCTATCTTCAAATGTGGCATTCAGGAAATGTAAATTACGACTGAGAAAATCCGATACTATTATAGTTTAAGATTTGTTGTTTGTGTGTAGGTATATTTGTCAAAAAATCCAAAGAAATCTAAATATAAGCTTTGTTACTTGTCAATACGTTTTTTGGTGTATAATCAAGTGCATTTCAAAAATAACGACAAATGTTTATTAGATAGTGTAAATACACCTTAAAGAAGGTTAAATTAACAACATAACAGAATTAGATGCGAATTGACACTGTTCCTTAGGTATATAGGGTGTCAAAAGTCGAATGCACACTTTAAAAATGGTAACCAGGCTTACTCGTATTATGTTTTCTTGCTTCTTTTTTGTCATTCGGTTTCTATAAACATTGCCAAACTGAATATGGAGCGTATAACAGATTATAGGGTCGAGCGACGGGTTATTTTTGTGGAAAGGTTAAAATGTAAAACGATAAACTTAAACGTTCGTTCAAAAAAAGAACGTTTGGCGCCTTACGTGATTATTTCGGTCAACATAACCGGTCTTCCGAAACCACAATTGGCAGAATTGTGCAGAAACTTCTTACGACAGGATCTTAGGTAGATATAACACCAAAAATACAAGCCTGTCCGATCCGATTCTGCGCGAGAAGTTCCGTGCATTATCTCCTGAAAAGTTGATGTCAACAAGTGGCCCCCAAGATTTTTCGATTTAACTCCATCCTGTAGAGCTATTTGAAGTCCAAAGTGTATGCGGAAAAGCCAAACACCATTCAAAATTAAGAGGCGACCATGGCCCCATCGATCAACACTGGAGAAGAATTTATGCGCCCAAGTCATCCGAAAATATGTAGACAAATGGAAGCAGTTCCATACCTAATTGTTAACAATCAAATAAACATATAAAATAAAACATTTCCAATTAGAACGGGAACACCCTTTAGTATGTCATAAACCAACCAACTAGTGTGCGGAAAACCCAAAAAATCAGACACTAAAACATTATTAGTTCTTTTATTTGACTTGCCTGAACAATGCATTCGTGGCTGTCCTCCATGATGATTAAATTATTCATACCCGAAGGAGAGCGCATTCAGGAGTGAGAACCCAGCGAAGAAACGCTTCCTGATAAGCGTTTAAAGATGCAAGTTTATAAAACTTTAATTTTAGTGCTTTGATAATTAATGGGCATTAAAATCATACCTATGGCCGAAACTTATATGTAACAACGAAGAAAAACATAAATTTGGGAAAGACAAAGATTTCTTAATTATTGAATAGTCCTGTAATCTAGATTATTCTAAACTGTCGAAAGAGACATCGGTTCCGATTCCAAGGAAAGTGAATGCAATAATCGAGCAATGCCTTCTCTGTTTATTCTTGGATAATGCCTCTTGTTAACACAGATTTTTTCGTTTTTCGTTTTCGTTTACACATTTCCGTAATGGACATATAATTTACTGATATACTGGTTTAAGAAACCTTTCTCTTAGACCCGATAGTTAGAAAAGTTATTATTGAATAAGATTATGGTGATACCTTACGTTATGGAGTTGAGGTTTATTCCATACCTTTCAACGAAAATGTATTAGGTATATTTATATAATGCCGTGAAGATATAGGCTGGTAAGGTCAACGAAATGTTCATCAAAATCTATTTGTGGTAATTTCGTTGTGAGGATGTTGTGATCATTACGATCATGAGCTTAACTGATACCGAAGTCTGTGTAAATTGTGTTACGAGGTGTCGTTTTTATATTCTGAATATTTTGCTAATTGATTATATGAATAAGAGAAATTTGGTAACGGGAGAGTGTTATGCAAACCTGATGCATTATAGCCTTAGAAATACGATTAAAGTGAAGACTGAAGAGACGCGGAAAACTGGCGCAAGGTGTCTTGTTGCTCCACAACAATGCACCACTGCAGAAGTCCAGACTTTAAAAAGCTGCTATAGCTTCAAAGAAGTTGAACATGCGCCTTATAGTCCAGATATAGCATCCAGTTTGTTCCCGAATTTCAAAAAAACAGGGGACAACATTTAGTGACAATGACGAACTTATAGCAGCGGTTGAGGGCTATTTTGCGGTAAAACCAGATAAATATTTGTATATTGGATTAAAGATGATATAGAAATGGTGTTATAACTGTATTCAAAAACAGGAAGAATGGTAATAAAATGTTGCTCTAATCTTTTGTTTTCATGCCTAGTCCGGGAGTATAAAAACGATCCCTCGTAACTTGGACTTGACCTTGAACTGGGAATTACATTCCAGCATTTCAATAACATCGAATAGCTCCTCTAGAGGTATTGGCGGAATGAAATCAAAAATATTAAAGGTCTCTTATTCACATAAATAGCCCGCAATATTTATAAGATCATTTTGTTCATGAAGAAAGTTTGACGGCATTGCGAATTTTGAATCTATTAAAAAGCCAAATTTTGGCATTGCCTATCATATGGTGTCGACTATGCATGTTTTAAAACCCGTGCAATTCGATTATAAGGAAGATGCTTATATTTTGACCGACATTGCCAATTCACGAACTTTACAAATGTGATCAAGAATCAATCTGCAAAATTTGACCGAACTTTTGGCATTGCGAATTATGTTTTTGGTAATGACTGTTGATATAAAATATCAACACAAACAACTACAGTATA
The DNA here is from genome assembly GCF_008802855.1 of Photinus pyralis. Lineage (NCBI taxonomy): Eukaryota > Metazoa > Arthropoda > Insecta > Coleoptera > Lampyridae > Photinus > Photinus pyralis. The sequence continues at coordinate 2,401,634 of NW_022170596.1, forward strand.
TTTTTTAGAGAATATTATATCCCGCGCCCTTCTATCCACTCGCTCTGATGTCTCGTGCCCTTTCGGCGGCGCTCTAATGTTCGGATCAGATTTCGTGGTTATGTTGAAAAGGGACGTGCTAAATTATTGCACCTTTTGTCGTAAATGTAAATGGCATGAAGTTGGTCGAGTATTTTTTCAAAATTGATTATTGGAACTCCAAACTTCCAAACGATACCGTTGAAAATAATTAAAAATTTACCAATTTTTAAGCTTATACTTGTCCCGTCCACTTCAGAGATTTATTTATCAAAATTTATATATTAACACCTAGATAAGAAGCGATAAGAAGGCTTAATTTATCACTGAATGCAAATCGATATACCTACCTGGTAAATAAGGTACTTTCAATTTTGTACAGATTTGATATTTCAAAAGCAACTGCAGTAGATAGTGCAAGAGGAGATTATTCTTCAAGTATCGATAAGACGCTTATTTTTAGATTGTTTGCCATTTTATTTTTCATCATCTTCGGCTTCAACAATAAGGTTACAAAATGCACATCTATTTATACGTGTATTTAAATACTAACACAGGGTGTGTTACACTCACAGACAGGGTGTAAGCCTGCAAGGGTAGCTTTGATGTTATTGAAGGTGAAGATGTGGCAGAGTTGGCCTTTTTCAAGCATAACAACAGTATTATTATATCGTAATTTATTAAAGTAAACGGAAAACTGTATTTTTACATAAAAAATAAAACGTGCTTTTTCTGATCTATTTTGCTGGCTATTCAAACGCCCCCTTCCGTACTCACTGATAACCACACAGTGGCGTAACATTAATTGGCATTTAGATTGTTCACAACACCCCCTCTCAATCTTAATGCAGAATTCAACATAACACAAAACAAACCTATATTATTCTATTCTACCTACAAGTACCTCCCTTAATTTCTCAAACAAAATCTTACTCAAAGGTTTCGTTAATGTATCAGCAATTTGCTCATTTGAAGGTAAGTATACTATTTTAACGACTCCCTCTTTCACTTTCTCCTGTACAAAATGATATTTTACATCTATGTGTTTCAAACGTTTCGGTTGTTCACAAGAATTACCGACCTTTATAGCAGATTGGTTATCCTCAAATATAATCACAGTTAAACGCTTGTTATCGGCAATGCTTAATTCATCCAACAAATTCCGATACCAACACGCTTCAGTAACACATTGACTCAAAGCAACATACTCAGCCTCTGTAGACGACAGATTGTTTTCTGGTACTCCACGAAACTGTACAATTAAATATTTTGAAGCAATGTCCACTAGTGGACTTACGATCAACAGTGTCATTGGCCCAGTCAGAATCGACAAAGCCTTTGACCATTTCACAATCTAAATTCTTACTGTACGTCAATTTAATATCTATAGTACCTTTAATGTATCGCAGCACCCTCTTTAAGCAGTTAAGCAAATCATTACTAGCACAACACTGATACCTACTGAGAATGCTTATGGATGCACAAAGATCAGGTCTCGTACCAAGCATTGCATACATTATACAACCGATTAACTTTCTGCACTTATTTTCAACGTCCTTATTTTCAGAACTTTCCCTAAACAAGAAATTGTGATCAAAATTACTATCTAATGGTGTTGAAACACTTTTACAATCAGTCATTTCAAATTTCCTTAAAATATTTTCCAAATAGCCCTTTTGACTTAGGGTCAGGGTATTATTTCCTACATTTTGATTTATTGTAATCCCTAAGTAATAGGTAATTGGCCCCAAATCTTTCATTTTAAAGTTTTTCATCATGGCCTCTTTAAGAAATTTAATTTTTGTATTGCACGAGCCTGTGATTATTAGATCATCAACATAAATTAGTACATATGTTTTTGAAGACTCTGAAATGTTGAAATATAAACAATAATCATACTTTGATCTTGCATAATTTTGTGATAACATAAATTTGTGAAATTTTTCATACCAGTACCTCGGTGCACCTTTTAGCCCATAAATTGCCTTCCTAAGTTTACATACCTTTCCTTTGTCAATATTAAAATTAGGAGGTAAACACATTAAAACATTCTCTTTCAGCTCACCATGCAAAAATGCACTACATACGTCCATTTGAAAAACGTTCCAATTTAAATTTACACTTATAGCTAACAGTGTTCGAAAAGTACTTAATTTAGCTGTCGGTGAGTATATTTCTTCACACACCACACCTTTTTGTTTAAAACCTCGTGCAACTAGCCTAGCTTTATAACACATTATTTTACCTTCACTATCACGTTTGACCTTAAACACCCACTTGCTGTCAATGATATCACAATCTTCTGGTTCGTCAATCACTTCCCAGGTGTCATTTTCTATTAAGGATGTCTTTTCAGTTTCCATCGCCTTTTCCCAGTGCCTTCTTAAATTTGACTGAAGTGCCTCTTCATAAGAATTTGGTTCATCAACGTCTGTTATACTAACAAAACTTGTTTCGTAATCATCATACCACGAAGGGCGGTGTAACTGCTCCCTTGAACGAAGGCGCCTTTCCTCTCTGGGTAAAGTATCGCTGCCTCGATCGCTGCTGTGTGTATCACTCGGCGTATCATAATCTTCGGCTGTAATATCCTCAATTCCATCTGTCACTTGCTCATTGTTCATATCGTTTATGCCAACTTGTAACTCTCCATTTGGGTTTACTTCTTCCACAATATCTTGCGACAGGATTACATCACGTTCTAATGTTACAATGTTTCTGTCCGGGAAATAGACTCGCACTCCTTTCGTTGTTTCTCCATATCCAACAAATATCCCCTTTTTGCTTTTCGCATCTAATTTTTGTCGTTTTTCCTTCGGGATATGTATCCACACTTTGCTCCCAAAAGGAAACTTAAACATCTTCAAATTAATGTCACCTTTACCTGTGTTCCACAGTTGATAAGGGGTTTTCCCATCTACTGAACTAGTTCCCGTTCTGTTAATTATGAAGACGGCCGTGTTCGCCGCCTCCGCCCAAAACCTTTTCTCCAAGTTACTTGAGAAAAGCATAGCCCTCGCTGCCTCAATGATAGTTCTCATTTCACGTTCGATCCTTCCATTCTGCTCAGGATTGTAGGCCACGCTCGTTTGGTGTTGGATTCCATGTTCCATTAGGAGTTTGTTGACCCTAAAATTTACGAACTCTTTGCCATTATCTGTTCTTAAGGATTTTATATTTTTGCCCATTTGTGTTTTGCAAAGTGCCGTGAATGTTACGAGTTTGTCGTAGACTTCACTCTTATTTTTAAGAAAGTAGACATACCTGTAGTGCGAGTAATCATCTTTTAATAACAGCATATACCTCGTACCACCAATAGAATCAGCTTCCATAGGACCACAAATGTCTGCATGTATCAGGTCGCAAATTGCTGTCGATTTTGAATCGCTTATGTGGAAAGGATTACGGTGATGTTTCCCTTGTATGCACCCTTCACACTGTACATTATCATTAATGCTATCCCACTTGATGCCATGTTGTTTCAGAATACATTTTATGTGCTTCACATGTTGGTGTGCCAAGAGGACGTGCCATTGCATAAGAGAGATTTTATTGTTGCCTTGCCCGATCCCATTGCTGCCTGCAACTAGGCAGTTATCCTGAACTTGCGGTTCTGCATCATGCTCCAATTCCTTTTTGCTCATCCGAAAGAGCATTCTAAAAAGTTTGTTTGTTCGCCTCGCAACTGCACACACACGGTTACTTTTTTCATGGACCAATTTTGCACTCGTAGCATCTGACTCCATTCGAAACCCTTTGTCCAATGCCTTCCTTGTGAAAACAGGTTAATTTTCAAACTTGGCACATGTAACACATTATGTATTTCCATCTCGATGAAATGCTCACCATTATATGATTGAATAAGAATTTTACCAATCCCGACTGCCATAATTGTTGATCCGTCGCCAATTTTTACTGCTCTTGGTTCACTTAGGTTGTCGTACGTGTTGTACATCTTTCGATCATTACACATATGCTCAGATGCCCCACTGTCCAAATACCATTCAGTATCCAACTGCAATTCAGTAACTCCAACCGAATGCCCAACCTCCTTCACCACTGCCACTGCTCTCCTCCTTTGTTTTCTGTTTCGATTTTCGGAACCAGCAATCTTTAAACATGTGCCCCTTTTTCTTACAGAAGTTACACTCGACATTTTTATTTTTAAACCGTCCACCACTTCTGCATTCGTCCTTTTTATGCCCGGCTTTACCACAAGAGAAGCACTTCACTTGTGATTGTTGTGCAACTGTCTCTTCACCCGAACCCAAACGTTCTTCTTCTACCAATAATCTTGCACTTAAGTTTGTTAAATTACGCTTGTCTTCCGGAACCGACTCCCACGCGGAAACGAAATGTTTATATTGTTCAGGCAAGGACATTAGTATTTTTGTGATAACCATATTTTCTGGTATATTTTCCTTTTGTTGTTTAATTTGCGCAACCAGATTTTGTATCTTAGTTATGAAATCCATTACACTGCCTTCAAACTTCATATTAAAAAACTTCTGCTGCAGTAAGTGTACACTAACATTCGACTGTCTTTCATATATCGACTCCAGTTTTGTCCACATTTCATGTGCCGATTCACACATTAATATATGAAAGAGAGGACCTGACTCCATGCGTGTTACTAACACTTCCTGTGCCTTCGCATCCTTCACTTTGAACTCTTTCACTTCCTTCCCTGTGTGTTCTCCATCAGGTTGTTTTACAATTCCCACAGTTATATCATAGAGTTCCTTGGCCGTAAGTATTACTTTGATTTGAAACTTCCACACGTTCCAGTTATTCTCATTTAGCTTAATAAATTGGGTCACCACCTGTTGCTCCATTTTACTTTTTACTACCCTTGCCGTTTTACAACGTATATTCCCTCTGTAACAGTTTTATACACCAGTTTGGTCTGGGCCCATAACCTGTGGCAGAGTTGGCCTTTTTCAAGTATAACAACAGTATTATTATATCGTAATTTATTAAAGTAAACGGAAAACTGTATTTTTACATAAAAAATAAAACGTGCTTTTTCTGATCTATTTTGCTGGCTATTCAAACGCCCCCTTCCGTACTCACTGATAACCACACAGTGGCGTAACATTAATTGGCATTTAGATTGTTCACAACAGAAGATTAGGTTAAAGATTTTATGTTATGACTGAAACAGCTTCTAAAAGTGTTGTTCCATATAAAATTAAATAATTAGCATATTCATCACATCATCACAGTAATATAAACTAATCCAGCGTATCTTAGCAACCCTGTATAAGTCGCCACAATTCATTTCTGCTGCTGTTTCGCATAATTTTCATTGATACACAATCTGCAATGGACGTTAGTATAGCGATTGCAAATATAGTGTATCAATAAAAATTATGCGAAACGTTTGGATTTCATCCACGTGAATAATCACTTGAAGAATGCTTATCATTCCAATCGAAGTGGCTTATAGGCAGGCAACAGTTTTTGATTAACGAACTTTTTTACGAAAACAGATGTAGGTAAATCAAGACACAATATGTTGGAGATCTCTCAACACTGGATTGTACGAGTGGGATATCTTCAATGCTCTTCATATGCACTCTTGGGATTGGTAAGTGCCTCAACAGCTGAAATTATTTCATTAGTTTTCACTTTATTTATTTATTTTAACTTTTTTTGAAGAATGTAAAATTCAGCAAGCGTTCACTTCAAACACGCTACTTATTAGTCGATCTGAAATCTCTGTCAAAAGTTATAGTGTTGCCAGGAGGTTTTTGTCAAAAAGATCCGGCAACACCGTAAATTTGCAACCAACAATTCCAAAACATGATTGTTAGTTTGTAAATTATGGAAAATGTGTTATTTATCATGTTGGCAGAAACACAATTGATAATTTTCCAAAAACCATCACTATACCTATGTACCCAACCCATCTTCAATACACTGTCCACTACTGTATCGGCTCACCAGTTAACTGCTCCTACCGCCAATAAAAACTCACTTACCTGGCTAATAACGTAAGAGATTTTTACATAAAATCCAGGAAAATTACACATAACTGACAAGGAAATATTGTAGTACGAGGCCCATTCGGGACCGAGCACTTTAATATCTGAGTCAAGTAGTGCCATTTTATTGACATGTTTTGTATTACATTTTACCTGAAATCGTATTTTAATATAAAATTTCAATTTCCATATAAAACTTTTGATTAATGTCAATCTGAAAGTGTTGACAGGAGTCATTATTTACATTGAGCAATGTGACAGATATGGCCGGAAATGTGACAGGTGCGGCCGGTAAAAGTGACAGGCGGCAGGAAAAGTAGTCTGGTCTGCCCTTAGACCATATAGTACATGGATTGCTATTAGCCGTATGCTTTCAATACAAAATGGGTGGTCACAGATAGAGGGCACTGTAGTCGTGGGTATCTGAATCTCAGGGTAAACTAAAGTCGTATGAACATCACTCGGGTCCCGTAAAGAGTAGCTTTTATGGTAACCGCGTAGTACGGGAAGCTCTAAATACTCTTGATTATCTTCTACACGTCCACAAATAAGAATAGGTTTGCTTTTTTTTGCCATACCTGGGCAATTATTTAATTGACGTTTGTTAATTTATATGTTGACAGCCTCAAATCGTGCCTCATCGGACCGACTCGGTTACTCTGAAACGCACATACCCAGGCAATGTTCTTGACCATATTTTAGTTACAATTAGCAGTCCATGTACTATATTGTCTAAGGGTCTGCCTCTGTCATCAAAACCAAAATTTCCTGACCTAAAGTAGGCATGGAAATGAAGGTTTCATGCCGATTTTGGGTAAAATACTATAAGTAATTTATCCGATATCGACTAGTGAACATTCTCAAAACCGTTTGATTTTCTAAAATTGCAGGATGTGTATTGATATATGCTCTTTAAATAAACAAAATAATCACTTAGATTAGTCATCTATAAAAAATATAGCGAAATTCGGTAGCAAGTTTACTAGCAGAAAGTACTTACTTTCCGCCAGTAAACTTGCCAAATGTAAATAACACGATCCGCCCTCAATAACTGATGAACGACATATGACGCCGTCACTCCGTTTTCATTAAACATCGGGTTACTGAGGGGACATATTTGGCGATGACTTTGATTTCTCTTCTTCCACTCATTTTTTCTTCACATTGCCTGATTCTAAAATCTTAGATAGCCCCAGATACCGCGTGCGTAAAGGTAGCCAGTACACGATAGCCAGTACGTGCCAGTACATCAGTACTCTGTAGTACCGTTTGAGTACTATCTTAAAACGACAGCAAAAATTTAGTACCTATGAAGAACGCCGATATTTTTATGTACTGGCTGGCGGGATTTGGAAGCTAGCCAGTACACTGAATATCGATAACCCGCACATTAATATACAACGGTACCATTTAGTACTTCTTGGGTACTGAATACATACACAATCAGTTTCTTGGTACCTTTAAGAGTTGCCTTGTACTGGCTACTGTCCAAATTCCGCTAGCCAGTACTCGATAAATTTATAACCAGGATATAAACAAACAGCAGTACCATTTAGTACTGCTTAAGGATTGATTACATGTAAAATCAGTTTTCTGATACCATTAGGATTACACTAGTACTGGCTACCTTCCAAATCTCGATAGCCAGTACAGTGGATATTGATGTACGGGACATAAATAAGCGATAGTACGATTTCGTACTTCCTATGTAGCAAATATATATCCAATCAACTGAGTGGTACTCAGTGGTAATCGGCCCTTAAATGCGATTTCCCATGTACACAAAAATTCCAAAGGCGACAATCATTTTTGATCGCATAGTATATCTTTAAAGCGCACACAACTAATTCTCTTTTGGAGTAACTATTGTAACAAACACTCTTCGTGATACACTCTGTTGCAAGTTGCAACCTAATTTACCGAAAAGATACTGGCATGAGAACCTGAGGATTTCAAACCACAATCACACGAATGAAATTTGGCCACGCACCTTTCCGTATTAATGTAGTAGGAAACGACGCTTGTGAAAAGTGCGGCTCACTTGGCAGCTTAGAACATATACCTATTTTTTGAGTGTAAGAGGTATGAAAATGAAGGAAAGAAACTGTACACCGTACACCCAATTGTTAATAACAGCACCAATCCCATACAACACTACATCTCTTCTGGCAAGAAATATTCCATGTACTGGCTAGCGGGATTTAGAAAGTAGACAGTACTAGTGTAATCCTAGGTATCTAAAAAATGAACCGCACGTTGAATCAGTCATGAACAGTACTAAATGGTACTGCTGTTTCAGCTGTTTGCTTCTGCCCTGGTTATTAATTTCCCGTGTACTGGCTATCGGCATATGGACGGTGACCAGTACAAGGTAATCCTTAAAAGTACCACTCAGTTGATTGGATATATATTTGCTACATAGGAAGTACGAAATCGTACTATCGCTTATTTATGTCCCGTACATCAATATCCACTGTACTGGCTATCGAGATTTGGAAGGTAGCCAGTACTAGTGTAATCCTAATGGTATCAGAAAACTGATTTTACATTTAATCAACCCTTAAGCAGTACTAAATAGTACTACTGTTTGTTTATATCCTGGTTATTAATTTATCGAGTACTGGCTAGCGGAATTTGGACAGTAGCCAGTACAAGGCAATGCTTAAAGGTACCAAGAAACTGATTGTGTATGAATTCAGTACCCAAGGAGTACTAAATAGTATACCGTTGTATATTAATGTGCGGGTTATCGATATCCAGTGTACTGGCTAGCTTCCAAATCCCGCCAGCCAGTACATAAAAATATCGACGTTCTTCATAGGTAGTAAATTTTTGCTGTCGTTTTAAGATAGTACTCAAATGGTACTACAGAGTACTGATGTACTGGAGCGTACTGGCTATCGTGTACTGGCTACCTTCACGCACGCCAGATACCTACAATTTTGTATAAATTACTATTCATCTACCTATGTAAAAAATTGCATTCCTTGTTACCTCTGAAGAATTAATCTACATTTACTAATTACTACTAATGATATATAAATTATGTATCAACGTATCGGAGTGAACAAATCGAAATCGCCCCCACGATACTTATAAATATAATTATGTTTAGCGAAAACATTCCGTTCTCAAGTTATTAGGGGCGGGTCGTTTTAAAAGAATCACCCTATACCCTGCCCTATACCCTAATATGGTAGTTATAATCGTGGCACATAAAATGTTATCGATAACGATAATTATTGGAGTATTCAGATAAGACTCGTGCTTATACCTATAAAAGGTTTACCAACCTCAAATTAGATTGTGTTCTCTGATTTTTACAACAATGAAGTCTTTAATTGTGGTGTTCGCGTTGTTTTATACATGCACTGCATTTGTAAGTAGCTATCAGTAACTGTTGCTCGTATATATAAGATAATTATGTTTTAGCGATTCAATGTAGAATTCTCGTATATACAATCGTGGGAGCATACGATGGCGCTTTTTAGGGATGAATGTTTAAATGAAAGTGGCTTGGAGCGACAGGTATTCTACGATGCATTGTTCACTATGAATTTCCCCGAGCGCAACGAGTTTAAGTGTTTTGTCGCATGTATTTGGTCGCATTTAGGGTATTACGACTCTACCACAAGGCAAATAAATGCAGACAAAATTGGACAGGAACTTAAAGGATTTACATCAAAAATTGCTGATGGTTGTTATGATGCGCACAAGGCTAATAGAAATGCCTGTGAAATGGTCTTCTCTATCTTCAAATGTGGCATTCAGGAAATGTAAATTATTTAAGTTAAGTTTAAGATTTGTTATGTATATTTGTCAAAAAATCCAAAGAAATCTAAATATATGCTTTGTTACTTGTCAATACGTTTTTTGGTGTATAATCAAGTGCATTTCGAAAATAACGATATGTCATAAGATAAGAATGTCTATATGATTAAAGTGTTAATACACCTTAAATTAATATACCAGAATTAGACGCGAATTGACGCCCTGTTCTTTATATAGGGTGTCACAAGTCGAGTGCACACGTTAAAAATGTTAACCAAACTTACTCGTATCATGTTTATGTCTGTTGGTTTCTATAAAAATTGCCAAATTGGACTATGGAACGCTATATTAAGTGTATGCGGGAAAGCCAAACACCACTCAAGAACATCATCCCATCGATCAACACCGTGTAGGAGCATTTATTCGTTCGAGTCATCGGAAATATAGACAAAGTGGAACGAGATCTGCTTGCTAAGGCATGGTAAACTTTTGAATAATATTATGTTCCACACCTAATTGTCATCAGTTAGTAGTGTGCCTTTGAAAAGTAAAAAAAAAACTCATAAATATTGATCGAATTGTAATTTTTGAGCTCATACTTGTCCTACCCCCTTCAAATACGTATTCAATATATTTATATATGTATTAACACCTAGATAAGAAAATATAAGAAAGCTTAATTTAGCAATAAATGCAAGTCGGATATCTCTGGTAAATAAGATACTTCAATTTTGTACAGATTTGATTTGAAAAACACCTGCACATAGATAATGTAGGACAAGATTATCTCTTCAAGTATGGATAAGACGATTCCTTTAGTTTGTTTGCCATTTTATTGTTTATCAAAAGAAATTACAAAATGCATCTATAACTATACGTGTAGGTATGTGAAATTCTAACACAGGGTGTTTCACTCACTATTTTCAATGAACGTTAGTACGTTCATTGCAAATAGTGTATCAATGAAAATTAATAGTAGGTAGTAATTTTCTACTACACCTGTACACCCAACCCATCTTCATGCACTGTTCACTGTTTCCGAAGATCGTCTGAAACCTTGCTGGCAGATTCCGAGGCCGATATATTGAAAATTAAGACACTGGAGATGGCAATCTACTACTGTTGCCGAAGGCTATGTGGAATTTACAGAATCAAAAAAAATGTTGCAGACAACATTTTACGTAAAACAACCCAATTTCATATAGGTACACATTACAGCAGCAACCTCAAATAAAGCTACCTACTGATCATGGTATCATCTGGGATCAATGTTAGCGATGGTAGTAAATGCAGATCTTCTGATTTATTCCAAGATCGTATAGGATAGAAGAAAACAAAACCATCTCAGTGAATGTTTGCAAAAAATAATGCATTCAACAGGAGATACCATTGAATAGCGAATTTATAATGCGGTATGCAATTTAGTTCAATGTTAATTTATAATAAAAGACGATGTTAAGTGAGTGCTTTCTGTTGATATGTTGTCAGCGGGTAGCCTATTAAAAAATTTGCTGTGACCAGCATGAATACCACCGTATTCGCGATTCTGCCCGTTTATGTCCAAGAAGAGGTGTACCAAATTCGGTTCCAATCGGTTCTGCCGGAAATGAGAGTACAGGCAGACCGACATTATCGAGATTTTGTTTTATTCGGGTCTGGTACTTGAGAACGTATATTTCCGTCAAAAAAGCGGAGGGTCATTTTTACCCCAATGCAATTACTAACGCTCCCACGCTCCGGTCTCCGGTCAGCTTCAGAAGACGGAAGTTACCGAATTCCTAATTAGCAAGGAGAGATCTCGCATCGCCATGATTCCGGGGACTATTTCTACATCTCGCGACTCCACAGGGCCAGGACCATCAATGTGAACAGGAAGACTACTATGGCCTTAACCAAGCTGATTTCTGGTTACTAAATTTAAAAAGAAAACTTTCAACAGCTCCAAAATGGGAACGACTAGTTCGTGTTATGGTTTGTGTCGACGTTTTGGCATAGGTTAAAATACTGGAATCCCCATTTGCTAATTGGCTGGTTTAACTTTGACATTTTGGAAGGCTAATAGCACTCCACGATTGACTTTAGCATGTAGCACTGAATCTCGCTGGAAGAATTTTGAAACTTTTTGTTTATACCAATATGAAATAAACAACAGCTCTATCTCCAATACACGGGTGTAATATTGTTAAGTAATTTATCCGATATCGACTCTTATGAATTAGTAAATATTTTCGAAACAATTTGATTTTCTCAAATTGCAGAATGTGTTTTGATATCTAGATACTGCTCTCTAAATAAACGAAATAATCATTTTATTTTTCCATAGTTATTCGAGTATTTAGATAACTCTCATGCTTATACCTATAAAAGGTTTTCCAACATCAAATTAGTTTGTGCTCATTGATTTTTATTACAATGAAGTCTTTAATCGTAGTGTTCGCGTTGTTTTACATATGCACTGCATTTGTAAGTATCAGTAACTTTTACTCCTATGTAAGATAATTGTTTTTTAGCGATTCAATTTAGAATTCTCGTATATAAAATCCTGGGAACATACGATAGCGCCTTTTAGAGATGAATGTTTAAATGAAAGTGGGTTGCACCGGCAGGTACTCTACGATGCATTGTTCACTATGAATTTCCCCGAGCGCAACGAGTTTAAGTGTTTTGTCGCATGCATTTGGTCGCATTTGGGGTATTACGACTCCACCACAAGGAAAATAAATGCGGACAAAATTGGACAGGAAGTAAAAGGGTTTACACCAAAAATTGCCGATGATTGTTACAATCAGCACAAGGCTAATAGAAATCCATGTGAAATGGTCTTTTCTATAATCAAATGTGGTATTGCTGAAATGTAAATGATGACTCCTGAATTATTATATAATTATGATGGATTTTAAGGTTTGTTTTGTATTTACATAGGGAAAATACAATTTGTATTTGTGTCTCCTCTATGGTATTTGTTAAAAATCACTAAAGAAATCGAAATATATGTTTTATTTCTTATCAATTTGTCGTTTATATGTTTTGTTGATGTGTATCAAGTACTATTTAATCTGCATTTTGGAAATATCAATGTTGTAACTTTACGAGTGTATGCTCGATGGTAAAGCGCTCCCAGAAGTTTTGCCAATACTTTACTGAGCGACACTTTGCGCCCTTCACAAGAAATATGGAAGATTATGCTCTATTGCAGTTGACACCACTTTCAGATGCCTTGTTGGGCACTCAAATGAAAAAACCTGGTTCCACACAAACTTGAAGTAGCAACAAAGCGTGGATGTGAAAGCGCAGTTCCTTTTATCACAACCGATGCGAACAACCCAGTAAATGGCGAAAAAGTTGTATTCAAAATCGACTTCGATAATGCAGGGTCCGCTGGCGTATGCCTCTTGCCACCATTGATCCCATGTTGGGCAGACAAGATTTTGATCATGCCATTGTTTTGTTTGAACCTGCCGTATCTACTACACATCAACAAATAGGTAACTGAAGAGCACGTTTTTCTTAAAAAACTGGTAGTTCCATTACTATGAAGGTATTGTACATTTTCAGTTTGAAACCAGGAGCTTGGACATAATCTGTTAGTTCATTTTGAACAAATCTAACAAAATTACGACGAGATGAGCAGACGGTAAGCTCATGCAAAGTAGAGGTGGTTCGGGGTCAATAACTGGGTTCCCGTACACTAGCTAAAACGAAGCAGAATGGAAATGTAATAATAGTAAATCCGATGGGCGCCACTTGGCCTTTAGTAAATTTTTAGCAAAAAGGGGGATGACCTCTGGTTATAACGACGTTGTGGAACCAGAAGGGCGCTTTCTGCCTCATCTGTAACAGATAATAACACAAACAAACAAACAAGACGAGTCGTGAATAGCGCGGCACAAATCACAACAATATTGCGATAGCAATGTTTAACGTCTGACACTAATCAGGTAATGGTATACTAAAACCGTGATAAACACTCAATAAGAATCAATAATTCAATTTACGTTTGTAGAGGAGTGGACTGTATTGATATGAATTGATCAAAAGAAACGCTTAAGACAACCTCATTAAATAAGAAAATTGCCTATTTTGCTGTCGGGCTGTATGTGGATGATGACGGACGGATCGTCCGTACAATTCGGTGATATTATAAAAACACAAACGTGACGTTAACTTCAGGAAACTACTTTTCGTCATCCCATACTATTATTTCAATTTAACTCAACTCATTTGACAAGTGAAATGTCATTCGTAACGGACGGCGTTTATTAAAAAATAACGGACGCATATGCGGCCGTTAAGGAATAATGCTTTATTGAAATATAAACAACTACTTATTATAATGGATATGAAAATTAAAGTGACAGTTATTGCTAGAAATATGTAGACCATCGTAGGAAACTTGAGGACCACTAGCACCTGTGGATATTACACTTTATGAAGAAGCTGTGGCTATGAATGTTGTAATCTCAGCGTTTCCATCGGAACTTTGAAATAGTTGTTTGGTGATTTTTAATCGCTTCGAAACTTTTGTGCATAATGAATTAGGCACACAAGTACATTTCCGTATTTCCTTTACGTGCGCTAATAAAACGTCTTCATTTACTAAATTAATCCTGTTAATCTTAAGCCATTACTTGAAATCTTGGTATTATTTATATCGCTCCCTGTTTTTTCTGGTAGCAAATCGACACTTGCAGCCATGGAATCTGCTAATACGTCTGGAGGAATATTGATATTTCCTTCAATTTCGTGCATATTTTTGGAAAAACGTCGTACAGCTTCTCAGCACGCGTTTTTAACGAATTGTTTAGTTGCGTTAAGCAGTTGCGTCCATGACAACCGCTAACATGTTACCATAATCATACCGTGATCAAGATAATTATTATATTTAACTATTCCGAAAAGATTGGATCTTTATGAAGTGAAAATATATAATTTCCAGATGATGGAATGACGAAAAACCTTGAACGACACACGGCCGATACGCAAATAACGGACTTGGTTAAATATAAACCTCGGCTGACGCCTCGGTTTACAAACTTCAACCACGTCCGTTATTTGCTACACATCGGCCTTATGACGTTAATAACTATTATGATGTACAAATAACTAAATTTCTATACAGCGGCAATGAAATCGATTAATTCAAAAGCTAAATAAGATAGTATGAACAAATTGTCCGGAGTAGCACAAGTAACGTAATTAAATATCGTAGTTATTATTTCGGACCATCAGGTCTCGCTCGATAACTTCAAATACTAAATTACAAGGCAGCGGTAACTAATACCTTTGTATAATAAAGCTAATCTGAAGCAATGTCGACAAGATCGGGTCTCGGAAGGTATATTCTTCGTAGCGACAAAGGAAAGTACGTACAATTAGATATATCGGAGCGATTCACACAGCTAATATTCTCCAAAAGGTTTAGTAGTGCTTGTAGTTAGTCAAACAATTAGGTACGTCTCCAGGTAATGTAGTGTAGATAGAATGTAAATCACATGATTGAATTTTCCGATGGATCTTTTTTTTGCAATATTGAAAAATCCAAAGTTCTGCAGTTTCCACAAAGGATGTCGGACGCAATAATCAAGTACAGAGTAATGAAGAACGGAGTAAGCCAGAAGTCAAGGGTAATGCGCAGTTGTAGATACATACCATAAACGACCTTAGAAGTTGTCAAATATATCCGCAAAAACGCGTATACTATGAAGCGAAGTAAGTATTCAAGAAAGAAACCTCCCACCGCCCACTAGCGAAAGACTTTTTCAGGTAATGACGAAATTTGTCAAAATCTAATGGCGACGTGTACGTTCTTACAAGTAATAATCAAAGGTGTTCTTGTACAAGAAATGCGTGTGCAGAAAATAAGATAAAATCACCGATGGCTTCTAGCGGCAAACTAAAGAACTAAGGTGATAATAAATCTACTAGGGAACTAAGTTACATCTTAACTAAATGGGTTTATAGAGGAAGTAGCTAGATGGCGTAAGAATTTAAACGAAAGTATAAATCAAAGAATTACTTAAACAGAACATAAATTTGGAATATCTTACTAGGACTTACTAGGAATAGCTAGAAAAACGCGGTTTATTAGAAAGTTTTTAACTAAAATTTATGTTTTTCGAACTAATAATTCTTCTTATAGTCAAGAAAGTGTTACTTCAAAGTTTTAAAAAATCACTCTGTGAGCATCCTAGGCGTGTGCACTGCATGTCACTCACACGAAACGCATCGAATAAGATCTTGTACTCATGTTTCGGCTTTTTCGAACTCCAAATAGACTGCCCCGCATCCTAGACGTGCGCACTGCATGTCTTCCGATAGACCTGTACGAGATGAATCGAAGGACACACGGTGCGCATGTCTCGGCTTACCGGTACTCCAAGTAAACTCCCGCGCATCCTAGAAGTGCGCACTGTATGTCCTTCGATAGAAACTGCCCTTACTAACCTCTCCCTCCCACCCTCGCTACAAAAAGGAAAATTGAAGTCATTTAACATATAGAAGTGGCCGCCATTTTGTTTGAAATTCACGAATTTGACCGTCATATTTATGAGTGACACTAACCCATAAAATTTGGTAGAAGTCGCTTCATAATGCGAAAAGTGTTGGAATTGGCTGATTCACAAACTGGACCGAGATATTTATTTATGAGTTACACCGACCCATAAAAATTTTGGGGGAAATCGGTTCATAATACGAAAAGTTACAGCCACTAGCTCGAGCTCGAGCTAAAAATCATGTATAGAAATATTTTAACTACTTTATTAATAAACATCTATACAAATCATATTAGTCCAGGAAATATATAATTTTAGGATGCAAAATTCATGGTAGTTCTGGACATAGGTTGGTTTTATGCTTTGCGTGACGATGAATCCGTTGATTTTCAATTTCTTGGCCCATCTCTTCCCCTGTTACAACAATCAGGTTAGTCGAGAATAGGGCCTTCCTGAAAAAAAATATTGTAACTTTTTTGTGTCTTACTGTAAAGTTTATAACCTGTAATTAAACATCTCATATACAAAACTTTTTTTCCTAATTGCAGCATGTCAATAAACAACATATAATATCGTAAAACTTTCAAATTTTGTCATGCAACCGACGACATGCCGATATTGGCCGAGCGTCGCTTACGTCACTACGCGGGTTGCCGATCGGGAGTTATATTAGTGCATGACACTGATAGGAGTTCGATTCGACTTATTATGGCAATCTGCCATAAACTGAGTTCTGACTGGTTCGTAAAGGGGCAGTTAGATAGTCTGCCAAAGGTTGAAGTGTTAATGGTCGCCGCCTTTTTCTCGAAAAGTGAGTTTTTCCATGCCACTCGTTTGAGTGGAGTCAAAGCCCAGAAGCAAATCTGTTATGGTTCATAGGAAGTATAACATCAAGTTTTGTGTGTATAGTGCAAGGTATAGTGTAGGTACCTAATAAAGTATCCACCTTACGGATTTCAACGAGAAAATTAGGGTGTTGGATATGTGGAAGTGAAAATAGAGAAAAATGTGTGCACTGTAAGGGCACAGATATGCCAAGAACAGAGTTCGAAGTAAATCATATTCTGAATTACAATTACAATATTATATATCGATGGATTTTCGTCGATAACTGACTGAAAGTAAATCGACATTATGTACTTTAATTAATTAGAATCGTCTTCACAACAATACAAATGGGATGTCAAACTTGCGGTATCACGTCGAACTTTTTTCGTATATTTCCTGTTGGGACGTTTATATACAATTTATTAGGTTCGCGATGACTTCTGCTATCACACCCAGGCACAAATGCAATAATTATTCGACGCTTTTTTCCGTCAAAACGACGTTTTCTTTCTCTGAATCGATTGTAAGCAATGCTACGGCTGAGCGCCAACGCGCGTAGTGACGTCACTGCAATGTGGCGGTCATTCGAAACTTTTCAAACGCCGTTCATTTTAAAATCGTGTTTGCTAATCACAACGATTTCTCTTGACAAAAAAATGAGTACCAATCATTTTTTTAATGTGCTTGGAGTTCATTTTCAAGGTTTTTGAAAAAACGTGGAAAACCCAATTCTACCCAGTACCCTGTGTCGTGTCATATTTATAGCAACTTAAGAACAGAACATTTTGAAGCAGAACGCATCACCGGGGGGGAGTCTGGGAGAATGGCCCCCCCCCCCCCAGTATATTTTTTACCAAAATGTGTGGTACCGTTACCGCTTGGACCATCATTTTTGAAAGAGTCTTAAGGACTGAACTTTGTGAACCAAAACGCATACAAAAAATGGCAATAAATAAAATATGGGAAAATGCAAGCGCTATCGGATTTGTACTGTCGGAAGAGAAGACTAAAGGCCACTCACTTCTGCCGACTTCGTAAACCTCACTACGACCCAGTCCTGTTTATGAATGATCAAATTATAAGTGTACCCCAGGAGGTCAAGTTCCTGGGGTTAACATTTGACCGTGAATTAAGATGGTCTAGACACCTGCAAAACATTGTTACTACAAGTAGGAGGTTGCTGAACATAATCAGAGTTTAGCTCATAATAAATGGGGTGCGCATGCTAAGACTCTACTTAACATATATACAGCATTGATTCAATCGCCTACCTCACATGCGGTAATAGTATATTATTCAACGAGTGAGAAAGTTGGCAATTATTCACGAAGATAAGATTTGCGCCACGAGTCGAAGACGAGTGGCGTAATTTATCTGAGTGAATAATGCCTTTCTTACGAGTTAAATACTATACTTTTTCTACTTGTATTCAATAATTACAGTAATAATAACATTATGCATAATGGTTTTATTATGTCATCAAACAATTGACAAAATCAGCAATGTACGTAAAATACGGAGAAGTTAGAATTATATCGTCGTCACTGCCCATTTTCACGTAATTTTCACAAAACTGATTTCTCGTAATTTGTTTGATTGACATTAATGTTTGACAACTGGATTTATCGCGATCCGAGATCTTGATTTTTGCTACACACATGTTTCCAAGGCAACCCTACAATGTGACCTGAAGAGTAATGACAAACTCGGAATACGATTGGCTGACATTAACAGTTGAATAATGAAAACAAATTGAATAATAGATAACTTTCTCAATTAAAAACGCATCAGTATCCTACCTATTATTTAATATTAGAAAAAAACACATTATTAGGAGCACTAGATAAAATCCAGAATCTTGCAATAAGGTATTCTCTTGGAGCATATCCAACAACTCCTGTCGCCTCACTTCACGTGGAAGCAAACATTCTTCCTGTAACTCTTCGACGAAGGCAGATTCTGGTAAACTATTATCTTAAAGTGTTTCTAGAATCTAGATAATAGTCACCCGAACCATCACTTGCTTACAGATGAGATCACAAATGCTCGTCTAAATAGATGTAGAACGATAGGAGAAAGAACTGAGACACTTAGAACTCCATGAAGCAAATTTTGCAGATTTGTCTAAAATAGTTCGAGGCAGGCTGGTGAAAGCTCAAATAAATGAGCGTTGGAGTAACCAGTGGAGAGCATCTGAAGCATTCTTGAAGAGGGTCAAGCACGGCCTAGGGCCACTGTTTTTTGTTACTACAAATCGTTCCGCTTTGATAAAACTATATAGACTCCGGATTGGCCATACTGCATTGACACATGGTTTTTTGTTAGCTGGTGAAGGTCGTCCTCATTGCGTAAGGTGTGAGGTAAACCTAACACCGGAGCATATAGTTTGTGTTTGTCCAGAATACCAAGATGCGCGTAACCTTTATCAAATAAGTGATATATGGGAAGAGAATTTTAGCACTGTAAATAAATGCTCAGAAGTACTGCGATTTCTAAGCACCATAAATGTGATAAGTAAACTGTGATAAAATGTTTATAATATGTCCCTTATCTATGACTGTACGTTTGAACTGAAAATCTGTGACATATATGTAACTAGTAGGTATGCATCTTAAAACTGTGATATCTTAGCTGCTATAAGCAGGAAATAGGTCGGCAAATGGCATTAGAAGCCGAAGCCTCAGGTGGGGTTTTAGTGGGTATGCCCAGGTAGAGTCCTACACTACTCCAGGCCTCCATGTGGAGTGTGCGTAGTGCATTTCCCCACCTGTCAAAAATTTTTTTGGAAGAGGTTTTGAGGGCTGAACGCTTTCAGACTGAACACATCACCGGGGGGTTTGGGGGAATGGAATGCCCTCCCCCCCTCCCAGTACAGGACGATATTATGGCAGTTGTAAGGAAATGTAGGCTGAATCTCTCTTATTTTTTCAAAGTCCATATTTTTAAAATATGTCGATGTGTTCTTAATTAAGTAAGCCTATTTCCAGAACTATACCATTAATTTTGCAAGCCAAAGTCCTGATATGTTCTCTATTGCCTGGACTCGATACCACAACCGGTTCTCTAATTATGAAAGAGACTCGTGTTAAATGCACCATCCTGTATACGGTGGCTGCATTTGTTCCACCACAAATGATATTGACAACGATAATTATTCGAGTAGGTATTCAGATAAGACGAATGCTTACACATATAAGTGGTTTGCCAACAACAAATTTGTTTGTGTTCGTTGATTTTCATTACAATGAAGTCTTTAATCGTAGCGTTCGCGTTGTTTTACATTTGCACTGCATTTGTAAGTATCAGGGTATCAGTAACTTTTACTCGTGTAATTATAAGAAAATGATTATTTTAGCAATTCAGTTTGGAATTTGAGTATATAAAATCGTGGGAAAATACGATAGCGCCTTTTAGGGATGAATGTTTAAATTCAAGTGGGTTGGAGCGACAGATACTCTACGATGCATTATTCACTATGCTGTTCCCCGAAACTCACCAGTTTAAGTGTTTTTCCGCATGTATTTGGTCTCATTTGGGGTATTACAACTCTACCTCAAGGCAAATAAATGTGGACAAAATTGGACAGGAAGTTAGAGGATTTACAAGACAAATTGCTGAAGATTGCTATAATCAGCTCGAGGATAATAAAAATATTAAAAATTCATGTGAAATGGTTTTCTTTATCATCAAATGTGGCATTGCGCAAATGTAAATTTTACAATGACTCTGAAAAAATTAGCTACCTACTATTATAGATTAAGTGTTGTTATGTATTTATCAAAAAACTCCAAGAAATCGAAATATATGTTTTGTTACTTGACCATTTGTCGTTAATATGTTTTGTTGGTTGTATACATGATCGAGTGCTATTTAATGCGCATGTCGTAAATACGTTGTAACAAATACAAAATTATAGTACAAAAGAATAAAAAATATAATAGGAATGAATAATAATAATGGAACCGTATAACCTATAATGGTTAGCTTTCTGAATTCCTCGAAAATTATCACAGGAGGATCAAAAATGGCAACAGTTATTATTGTAAATAAAGAAATAGAAATTATAAAATCCGAACAATTTTGTACTACTCACACGTATGTACGGTTACTATTATAAAATTAAATGGGATGAATTAAAAAAATCCTAATACATCAGCAAAATAATAGAATAATTTTGGCTAGAGATTCAAAATCAAAATCAACGGTTTGAAATAGCAAAACTACTGACAAACGAGGCAAACAATTGCGAATCGGGAAATCCCTAGAGTGAAATTGATGAAAGGTTTTACAAACACTGATATAACTGTTATGAGTAAACAGTAAGCTAACAGTAAATGATTCGAAGAATTAGCGAACACAAAGTTATATTTTAAACTTTAAACAATTATTAAAAGATTTATTTATTTATTTTATGGATTTTCATGCTCCACAACAGTCAAAACCCCTGTCAAAACCTTTACACAAACACTTACAAGCCGATATGAGAAAGTTAGAAATTTAATAGTTATATGTTCAAGACATTTCCAATGAGGCTATTCTTATACCTAAGAAAAATAAGCAAATAACATAACAAAAGAAAAGATATTAGAAAATTGAAGGAAAATATTGAAAAAAGTAAAAATTTAAAATCAAATTATATTGTAGAAAATAGAAATAAATATATAGATACTGTTAGAAAAGCTATATGAAGAAATTTAATTGAATTCATAACAGCACATTTTGGAAATAAAACAAAAATAAAAAGGAAAATTACCTATACAAAAGTTTGAGCACAATACAATTTTAGACCAAAACAAAACGACGAAATTGTTAAAAATATTTATCCATTCATACGAAACAAACTAAAGATAATTTACTCGCGTAAGTATAATAATTGGATATTTTCACAATACAAAAAGTTTTTGGTTCAAAAGAAGATGCACAGCCAATAAAAATGGTTTTTAATTCAAATGCAACAGCATCGTCGTTGAAATGTTAAACATAACCTTTCGTCGACGATGCTGCTGCATTTGAATTCAAAACCTTTTTATTATTGGCTGTACATCTTCGATTGAACCAAATACTTATTCCATCCGTCTCCAACTACAGTACAAAACATTAATACAAAAAGTTATCTACGAAAATACGGAAAGTATCAGTTCTAGGGTCAACGCTGTGGAATGTAATTTTTAATAAAAGTTTCTACAACAATGCCAAGACAATCGCTTTTATGCCGATGAAAAAATTATTTTAGTGATAGAAAAGTCAAGAAAAAAATTAATAAGATGGCAACATTGACAAAAAATCAAAAAGGGAATAGGTTTCACAAATGACATTGAAACAACTAAAAACATACAGAATGTTCTATTTAACCAAAAATTAGTTATTAATTTGCACCTTATGGATGCGCAACCATTAACGATTGACATTTGCACAAAAGGATTGATAGACCGAATCACTGTTTCAGGACTCTGGAATTGTGATTGTGAAAGTAAAATCGAAAATTCGAAACATTTAGTGTATGAATGTGAAGTTTTGCACTCAAGATCAATATTATAGTGGCCAATACCAAAAAATCATCAATTAAAAAATAAAAACAATTAACAAGTTCTGCGAAAAAATCTATAAACAAGAATTGAGAAAAATGTAAAAAAAATGTGAGCGAGATATGCAACGATTTGAACATTTTCCAAGTATACAAAAAAATAGTATCTATGTACTAGCACAGATTTAAATACCTATACTAAAATATGTGGTAGGTACTAGCATTGAATATAGGGTTGCCAACCGTCCTGTATAAGGAAGGACGTCCTGGATTTCACGCGATTTCAATAGATTTGTCCTGTTGCTCAAACAACATAGCGTGAAACATGTTTTTATTATTTTTGATGACATCCGGCAAGATTGTAAAATTGCGCGCTGCATTTGCGATTTGCGTATTGTGTATACTAGTTACTAGCAGAACTACTTCAAACAGTCGCAACTCGCAGTGCCACTGAGTGCAGTATCGGCGACGACGAGAGTTGTTGAGCGGTTGAGCGCCAAACAAAAATCTAAAACCTGTCGTTCTACTGTTGCTATTTATATCGTTCATAAAGTCTTAGCGTTTTACGAAGGTAATTATTATTATCTATTCGTTTTAATTTATCGTAAGTATTTACTTGTGTATTTATTTAAATTCTATTGTATTCACAAAAATTAAATTTACAGTCAATTGAATTTTAGAAAAATAAAATGGACTCAACTGATTCAAGTGAGGGCGAGGAGGAGGAAACCCAGAGGTTCAAAAGACCAGCACCGGAACCGGCGCCATCTAAAAAAAGAAAACGGCAAAATAAGTACAGGAAGGAATGGGAAACGGAATTTCAGTGGCTAAAGGAAGAAAAAACTGAATCAAGCCAGTCAAAAGCTTTTTGCAATTAAGTTTTAATTTTTTGGTTTCTAAATGTTTATTTTAAATGTTTTTAAAATGTTTTATTTTAGCCAGTTATATTTTTTAAATTTATTTTGTTTCATATTAATAAAACATTATATGATTATGTGTCCTTTTTTGTTCCTCTGTGTCCTTCTTTGCTTACAGGTCTTTAGTGATCTGTCCTGGATTTCAAAAATTAATGGTTGGCAACCCTAATTGAATATGAATATTCAATGGTAGGTAGGTACTAGGTATGTGCAAAGAGGTATGTGTTACTTTGTAGAAGAATCTACTATCATTGGCGACTCATTTAAATAAACAATGCTACTATTGTGGCTTGTGGGGGTTATATACCAGATCAGCACAGATCTAAATAGATTAAATTTACATCTGTGGTACCTCATATTAGTATTGATTTCTTTATGTGAACTTTTCACATAATTACCGCTAAAATGAACGCCTAACTTTCGGCAACCCAAGTAACACCAATGAATTATGGCGGTTCTACACAGAAAGTGGGCAACACATCATACACCCGTAATGCATATTGTTTTTAAAATAACGAATTTACCTACAGTATTTTACTTTCTGTATTTGATAGCCTAAGAGCCAGTTTGTATCATATTCTTTCACGTTCAAGTTGTACAGAGATTGAGAATTGGTATTACCAGAGTTGACGTAAAGTTTGTGCCTTCAGCCTTCAATTTAATTTCATTTTGTTTTGTGTTTTCGTTAATAAATTTCGCCTAATTCATATTAGTTTTTTGTCACCTATTTATAATTACAGTCCATTAAGCTTCCCTGACATTTAGAAGCTGTTAAAATGCTTCAAATTGCAGTAATACATCTCGTAATTTTAATACAAGCCCTTGTTCTAGGCCCTTACGTCCAATTAAAGTGTAACACACATGATGCTTTTTAGAGGTGTCCCTGCAGAAGGTCTTACTCTTAAGTTGTTCCCAAATCAAGCATCACAATCGTAATCTGCCTTAGAGGCTTTTATGTCACTAATTTTATACATCCCTCAACGGCCTGTAAATGGCAAGGAAATTTGAGAAGAGGTATTTTATCCGGCACCAAAGATATTAGGTTCGTTAATTCTTCATGTGATATTCTCATTGGGGGAAGGTTCGCTGATAACACGTTGCCAGCCAATTAAGTAAACATGGTCTTCGCAATTAGAATTAAGTTTACGCACTTGAAAGATTATTGCGCCCGCCTCTGTTTATCTTCTTGATTGACGCTGTAATATTCTTTTTAAGGGCAACTCTATATCCATTGCTGAACGGGACTAAGAATGCCTGACCCCCAGGTTTCCCTCGGGAGTGAAGCGATCCAATCACATACCTCGTCCAGCACCTCTGTATTCGACATGTAACGGCGATCTTTCAAGTGCTTCTTCATGGGTCAAAAAACGTGGAAATGATATCCAACTGACACTATTCTCACCACACACACCAGCTATTTTGCGTTGAATTTCGATCGGCACCTCTTCAACAGTTATAAAAGGCACAACACCTCACTTTTCTTCTTCTTCCCTAGCAGTCACTACGGAAAACACACACCAGCCGTGTACCGGACTATGGGCAATCTCTATTTTTAATTTGTCTCAACTTTTAATCTCCTACCCCTCCCTTCGATTCAAAATTTTTGAAGACAGCACTTAAATGGTGGGGTATAACTTTTCAGATTGACCCAGTATACACATTAAATTCTTTTTCCGAAGTAATAAACCAAGAAAACAGGCAGGGCAGTGTGACCCAACGCGGTCATTGGATTTGACCCATTTTCAACGGGCTTGCTACATGTGGCATATTAATAGGTCAACCGTGAAAAGTTTGAAATCGGTGCGGGCGTTTGCCAGTTATCGTGTTCACAAACAAACAAACAGACAGACACACACCATCGACTCCACTAAATAAGTTTCACTTCACTTTACTCTGCCGCTTCATAACAGTTTAGGGCCTAATAAAACTGCAAGGGACGACATAAACTTAAAAATAAAGAATCTATAAAATATATCTATTTTGAAAACATGTAGAGCCATTTCGGCAGCCGAAGATATTATTTTTAGAAAGTCAAATTTTGTCCTCTTATTAAAGAGATAAATAGACACCCTTTTGACATACAGGCGTTTTAAATTTCAAAACTTGAAAAATTCATTCCGCCCTCCGCCGGAACGGCGATTATGTTGAGAAGTAAATATAAAGTGCACCTAAATTTTGGTAAAAAGAGGAACATCAATATACAATGTGTTAAGGATAAGAGGGTCACCTCAATGTCTCTTTTATTTGGCGAGATACGAAAAGTTTTTCAAGCAGAATTTTACATGTGACAATACGATCTATCCGATCGCACATTGAAACTTTGCGGTATTGCTTCCGGTTTGACCGGAATTAGATTCAACTTTTGTTTTTCCAATGCAATGCCTGCCTTTTTTTAAGCTTTTTGAGAAGAGCAATTTGCTGAACGCCAACTTAAAAATTCATATGGTTGATATACAAAAAAATAGGGACAATCGTGAATTAATACATAGAAATATCCAAAAATCTCGAAGGCAATCAATATCGTACTTATTTATAATTGTTATATTATTAACACTTAGATAAGAAGCCATAAGAAGGCTTACTTTATCAATGATTAGGAAAGCAAATCGGATATGTCTGGTAAATAAAATACTTCACTTATTGTGCAAAAAATTGAGATTTTGAAAACACCTGCACGTAATACAAGATGAGATTATCTCTTCAAGTATCGATAAAACACTTATTTTTGTTTATTTGTCGTTTTATTTTTCAGCATCTCCAGCCTCAAGGATACGGTTACCGGGTTGCGTATTGCCAATGTATTGTACAGCACAGAGCGGTCCATTTTCTGCACTCTGCAGTGCTCAATGCTTTGGCGATGGTATACGCAATAGGTAGTCTGCCAATCCATTGCTCGCTACAGATCACATTATAATGACATTACTCTGAAATGCACAATGTTTTGCAGTACCGCAATCACCCGAGGTGACGCCATTCTATTAGCGGGCTCAGTCAGCTAATTAGTTTTATGGAAACAAAGTCTCGTCTTTGCGGAAGAAAACAACGAAAAATTAAAGTTCAGCCAACATCATTATCCCGCCGTAAATCTAGAGGTTTACCATCAAGTGGTAGAGTGCAAGCTGGAAGGCCTTCCAATAAGGAGCGCGTTAAACGCAAACATAATATTAGTTTAAATATTTCACAAAATGAACGCCAAATTACATTAGATTTTATTTTTAAAAGAGTAAATTTGTAGCTTAGAATAAATAAAAATGAAACAAATTAAAATTAAATATTGTCGTTTCCGAGCAGTTTTTTTTAAAATTATTTGATGTACTGAAATAAAAATAAAACTGGAATAAATCAAGTTACAAATTCACTAAAACACTAAAATCATAAAAATAAAAAAAATCTTATAGGTCACTATATTTTTGATTTAATTCCTACACAAGTTTTACATTATGCATAATGAACGATAGAGATATGGTTGGAGCCGACAACGAAACGGAGTTTAGACATACATTCGCATTCACTACAAAATACTGAATACATTAAGTACCGTCATTATAGTGTGATCTGTAGCGAACGATGGATTGGCAGACTACCTATTGGGTATACCATCGCCAAAGCATTGAGCACTGCAGAAAATGGACCGCTCTGTGGTGTACAATACATTGGCAATACGCTACCGGGTTACAAAATGCGCATCCACGACGTGTAATAAGTAATAACATACGTCCTGTCGCACTCGCCGATTGGGTGTGGATAGCCTGATCTTATTGAAGATGGAGGTTAGGTTAAACAGAATGAATGTGATTCCTGAAACAGCCTTTATAATGTTCAAACATTCGGGTCTGATGAAGTTTTTCAAAAAGCTCACGGAAAACTAAATATTCATATGATTTTTTTTACAATAACAGCTGTTACCTTGTTATAGTTACTTCTTAGTACGAAAAATGCACGTGTTCGAGAGGAAGAAGAGCTTGAACGGTACGTAGTCCATAAAATGCATTTTTGTATGAAAGAAACATTAATTTACTGTGGAACGGAATATGATTGAATTATTAAAATTACCAGCTGATATAGAGAAAGCGAACAGATAACGCCGTACATTCTAATATTCCTAAAAAATGCAAAAGAATCTATGATAAGATGAGACCAATGAACATAATATGGTGCGACAAGGAAAATGTCGTAATAACGAGGTCTGATTGCTTATTTCAAAGGGGAAAGAGAACAAAAATCTAAACCTTATGGTTCATCAATGTTAAGAAAATTGAAACAGAATAATCAAGATGTACCTACCCTAACCTAATCGCGTAGGCGTATTTGAAATGGCTATCAAGCTAGGAATCCTAACATTCTTTCAAAGGAAAATATTGTCAAATTCCTGAAGGAAGCCGAGTACAAGAATAATCCATAAAAGAGGGTTTGGTAAAATCTTATACAAGACATTATTGTAGGTGGCAAAGATTATCGGGATAGCAGGCGCTTGTAGAAAGCAGAATTAACCTGTCTACGTGTTCAAGATGTTAAAGAAGAATCATCCTTCAATTATTCAAAATAGGTCAGTCCAAATCGCCTATAAATCAAGAAAACATGATAAAATCGTATATTTTGAAATGTTCCAAAACCTCTCTATATTTTGTTTTTTTTATGTCGTAATGAAAAAGAATGCATCCAATCATTAAACAGTGTATATTAATATCAACGTGAGTCATCAAACTTACAGTAATAAATCAATCAAATATAGACACATACAAAAATCGTCGCCTTGACTTTTATGGCCCTGGGCCGTCACTTTCGATGCACTCTTCAGCAGATAAGTCCTCCACTATTGGTGGTCGACCTTTATAGGCAGGTACTCTAGAATTTGTGGATCGTCAGAGGGTTGTCTTGAGGGTCGTCATCGTTGTCCTTTTCGATAATGAGATGGGCAGCATTCTGGTACGTTTCCCTAGAGCAGGTAACACACATCACAGAACATTTGAGAAAGTGCATTCGCCGGTTTGAAAACGGTTTGATTTTTTACATTTCAGCACGTTCCGAGGCACGTTCATTGAAAAAAATTAGTGTAGCGTGCACTTATAATTCATATGTCTTTTGGTTACACACTTATCGTTGTTTTCTATTAACTATTGCACGAACGAATGTCCTTCTGTATCGGTTTGCTTGCGTCAAACATGAATTCCATAATAGACCTTAGTAAAAATACTGGTCATGAATGCCCAAAACTTTTGTCATAGGTATAGGTATCGTAAGAATTTTAGTGTAAATTAAAAGTGCGTAATAATTACCTAAAATGATAATGTAACGATTATTATTCGAGTATTCAGATAAGACTAACGCTTATAACCTATAAAAGGTTAGCTAACATCAAATTAGTTTGTGCTCATTGATGCATGTACAATGAAGTCTTTAATCGTAGTGTTCGCGTTGTGTTACACATGCACTGCATTTGTAAGTAACAGTAACATTTACTTACCCGTCTATAAGATAATTATTTTTTTAGCAATTCAATATTGATTTCACGTATATAAAATCGTGGGAACATACGATAGCGCCTTTTAGGGATGAATGTTTAAGTGAAAGTGGGTTGGAGCGCCAGATACTCTACGATGCATTGTTCACTATGGATTTCCCCGAAACTCACGAGTTTAGTTGTTTTTCCTCATGTATTTGGTCGCATTTAGGGTATTATGACTCTACCACAAGGAAAATAAATGCGGACAAAATTGGACAGGAAGTAAGAGGATTTAAAAGAGAAATTGCGGAAAAGTGTTATAATGAGCACAAGGCTAACAGAAATCCCTGTAAATTGGTCTTCTCTATCATCAAATGTGGCATTGATCAAATGTAAATTATCCAGACTCCAAGAAAATTATATCCTATTACTTATAGATGTAAATTACCTGCCACTAAATTTGTTTAAAATGCGGATTAAAATATGTTTATTAAAGAATTGTTTGTACAGCATTGATGAGTACATGGCTGCCCCTACATGCAGACATGTAATGTGATGTAACCAAACAATATTTAAATTAAATGGGTTTAATAAAGTTATTAAGATTTGTTATGTAAGAAATCGAAATATATAGGTACTTTGTTATTCGTGATTTTGACCTATCCGAAGATTTAGCCTCTGACTCCTCACAGTCCACGTAGGTACTAAAATATGAGACCTGTTCTGCAATGGAACTGTAACGTCGTTGTTAACAACGGATACGAGCTGAAACAAATAATATCAAAAGAACACCCAATAGAGATAGCCATACAAGAGTTTCATCTAACCCCAAATAAAAGCTACCCCCTTACACGTTACGTACATATACAACTGGTCTACACTTTGGGACTCAAAGTTTCAGGAGGTGTAATCCTTTACTGAAAGGAACCTTTTTGTCTCAATAAAATCAATCTAGCAACAAACCTGCAAGCAGTGGCGTGTGAAATCATCCTCACAGATAACCAAAAATAAATATATGCAATCTATACATTCCCCCACACATATCTATACAAACCAAAAAAATTCAGTCAATCCTAGACCAGCTTAAAACACCTTAGGTATATACCTACTACTCAGCGACCTCATGAATGCAGTGACAATGTGACATGAGTTGATGGGTGCTAGAGGAAAACGAATAGAAAGGACATTGTCCCAGAATCAAGACCTCGTACTGCTAAACGAGAGCTCGCCTACCCATTTCACTGTAGTTTCCGGATCTTTCTCCTCGATAGACGTAACACTAGCTACAAGTCCCATTTCCACCAAACTCAAATGGAAAACCATCGATGACCTTTGCAACAGCGACCACTACCCAATCCTAATCCAGCTCCCTACCAATCAAAAGCTTAGTGCCCCTCCCCTCACCCCCAAATGGAACCTGAAAACAGCAAATTGGAAAGAATACGAAAACTTCATCTCACAACAACTATGAGAAAACCATCCAGAACCAACATTAGAAAACCTATACAAAATCATTAACCGCACGCGTGCTCTAAATCAATCCCCAAAAAACAATACAATAAAACAAAAAATGTACCCTGGTGGAATCGTGAAGTTGCTATCCTTATCGGTCAAAGAACAAAGTCACTGAGAACTTTCAGGTAACATAAAAGTACGGAAAATCTCATAGAAAAAAGGCAAAAGCAAGACTTTACATCAAAAAAAGGAAACAAGAAACGTGGTAAGAATTTATCTCAACCATACATAGTGACTCACCAATAAATTTCATCTGGATAATAACAAACAAATCAGAGATATCTAATGAGCTTGGAAAACACCTACAAAATATATTAAGAGAAGATATTACCACAGACAACATTGTCTGTGATATTACTCACAAGAATTTAAGTATATCATACAAACAACAAACAGAAAAACATATAAACCTCTTGCTTCCCTCAGAAATAAACTACAACTGCACAATAACACTACAAGAACTGCCCAACGCCATAAACAGTAGCCGACGTTCATCACCTGGAGCGGACAACATGCGCATTGAAAAGATCCACCACATGCCAATATACCAGGCAAAATACCTAATGGATGTATTCAATAAAATACGGATAAACGGTGAGTTTCCAGAAGTATGAAAGGAATCTTACCCATACCACAGATCTACACATACACAGATTGCTAACCTTATGCATTTTTTGGGAAACAATTTATGTATACTTAAAAGCGCCCTCTATTGCGGAGCAGTATAAACACGTATCGTTTAAAACTGTAATATGACGCTTATGGATTCATGCGTTAGATGTCGCTGAAACAAAATTAAATCGCTAAAGTTTGCAGAATTCGAATTCCTTTATATTCGTATTATTACAGTGATATGATATGATAGGAGGTACGCTGAGCCATAATTGTTTAATTTAACACTGCGGCTACTGATTTGTCGTAAAGGAGTTATTAAAAGTGGGTACCTGTGGTCACATATACACACAAACATAGGGCAGGTTCTTAAAGAATCGTGAAGGTTTGAAGTTAGCGGAAACTATTTGCGGCTTTAAAGGTCTTGACAGATTGCTAACCGCAAAGGTATACTTAAAAACTATGTATATCTCTGCCATGATTAACGTTACACTCTTTACCACGTCGATCAGATTTGGAATACGTACGTATACATAGATGAGTATGATATCTTGAATACGTGTCTACTCGTATAAACGGATTGAAACATTTTTATTTATATTTTAATTTTTAACTTTAGCAATTCACATTTTTTCCAAGAGTGGAGAGGGTAATGGAAGTAATTAGTTACACCATTGATTGGGCAAAATTACAAAAATTTCAATTATGTAGGTACTCATTTTTGTCTTTATGATGACGCGTGATGTATATCTTGCGAGCGACCAATTTGAAATTGAAAGGTGAGAAGACTTGACGAAGGTTGTGTTGTGTTGTTTTATAGTTCAAAACTTACTAAAATGAAACTTGCTTCTTCAAAGTTTTTAAGTGACATTATATTTGGTCAATTCTCAATAATACATTGTGTAAACAGACATCGGGAATTCCCATGCAAAATTAAATTTTCGTAAATATTGGCATTTGTAACATCAAATTCAACAATTAAAAAAGGGAAATTTTAGCTTTGGATACTATTGAACATTGCATTATTTATATCCAGGATGGTCGTCAGCTTCTAGAAGATAACTGTTCGTAATGGTTATATGATCAATGTCCAGTCTACGATTGAGGGTGAGATGATGGATGGTTGTAGGAGTTTGGAGTGTGACAGAGATCAGATGTTCTGCATATTTTATTTATGTAGCATAATTTTTAATTTTAATTTTGCCGAATAGTTCGGCATTAAGGACCACCGACACTCCTTGTGAATTTTTGAATTCAGGAGTAACTCAAGGAAAAACTGTTTGTGTTCCTCAACCGTACAAAAATTTTCGCTCGTAAACAAAGATCGACACTTTAACATTAATTTCGTTCGAATTCCTTTCTTCCAAAAAATATTTTTAAATTCCTCATGGAAAATAATTAAACACTGATTCACTAATTTAAAAATATGCTGTGATGGTGAAAACAGCCCTTTTGATGTGTCCGCTTTTTCATATAGTTTGTTTATGATATGTAACTGAAGTTTGTCATTTAATATTTCTTCTTTTTCGGAAAACTTTTGTACACAAGTGTCACAATTGAACTTTCGAATAGTTTTGTTACAAATATATCCCGCAAAATAATTAATTGCACAATCTTCAACTGTAATCGGTTTATCTAATTCTGCAGCACTTGGGAGATTTTCAATTTCTGAGAGAAAGTCTTCGTTTGGAAGAACGTTGCTGTTTGATGAAGAGGTTCTTTCTTCTTCATTCGAAATACTTGAATGCGAAGTACAATCAGACGAGCATGAAGTATTTAGAAAATTGTCTTCATCTACTTGGCAGTTTGAGTATTCAGAGGGCAAAATAGAATTAATAACAGTTGATCTGAATACGCTTCTAAATACTCTGCATGTCGGATTCCTATTGCAACCGCCTTTCCTACGAACTACGGAGAAATAGTTTTCCAAGACGTCCTGGCACAACCGATTGGTCAGTATAAAATTAAAATCACTTTTTTTACATTCAGCATGTAGCAACATCACACCGTTAATCGTTTGTATGAGCCCGGAAAAGCAGGGCGGTCTAGTCAATTTACCTCCAACACATATTTTAACTAAACTTTTAACTAATTGTTTACATGACTGTAATGTTTTTAAAACTTTCACGTTTTCGTCGCAGACGGCACTTCGATAAGGGTTCTTGTCATATTTAAATTTACTGTTTAGAGCGTCAAAAGTGTTATTAATTAAATATATGAAATTAGCGGTATCAATCGCTGTTTCGCTTGCCAGTTGATCGGTCTGGTAGTTTTTATTGCAGCCGAGACGCTATGACTGAAAATTTGAAGTGCAAGCTTACAGGATTGCTTCTGGAAACTATTCGGTGAGGTGTGGACGTCTGTTATTTTCATTAAAGTTCTCGCTTTGCTAATCTTATCCAAGTTATAAGTCTCCACAATATCAGAAAATTTTATGATTTTATCGCCGAATTGAAAATTTTCTTCTAATAAATTGTTTCGAAAGTTTTTTAAAATGTGTGGTACATCGTAAATAATAGTATATTAAGATACAAGTGTATAATCAAGTCTTTAAAGCACGCGCAACGAGTTTAAGGGCACGACGCAAAGCGGAGTGCCTGTAACGTTGCAAGTTTAAGAGATAATTTTTCCAAATTTTCGCAGTGATTTGACAAATGTTTCTGTTTCTTCGGTAAATTTGGAAAATCACAAACCTCGTCCAAATTGCGCTTTACAGACGAGGACGTTGATGAACACGATGTTTGGGGAGGTTCCTCTATCACCATAGGTTCTGGTGTATGGCGTTTGTTTATGCTCGAAGAAGCAGGTAGTTTGTACCGTTGGGGGGGAAAGTTAGCAATAATATCTTCTCTATTGTGCGCCACAGGAATTACATTTGGATTCAACCTGGTTCTATGGAGGGTGCTATTTGATAAATCCCCATGATGAAAATGTTTTTCGCATATAAATTTATTTCTTAATTCTTCATGTTGAACATCAAACAGCATACTATTCCCGCTATTTAAAATCCATTCTCGCATGATAGATTCATTTTTGGGGAAATGGAAAAAAACGATGCTAGCATCCTTCCAAGTAGAAGGGCACCCAAAGTAGGAGCACTTTGCACCTCTTCTCGCAGGCATGGTAACAAGAATCTAAAAATTAATATTACTTAAGAAAAATGTATAGTATGCTTTAATATTTCCACATCAAAAGTCTTTGACATCAAATTACATTGTCTACACGACACGACAAGAGGGAAACGGCGAAGGAAAAAATCGTTTTTAGTTGGAAAAAATATTTGCACAATCGCTCGGCGGGGCGGCAGGTAGCTTAAAATACTACCTGACCATTAAGTCGCGCGCCCGCTGCGGTTGAGTAAATATGCCACAACATATATCCGCGGTGCGGTACTCTTTGATTAATGAGAATGAGTAGATGAGCTTATCAGACATTTTAATGCAAAAATGTTACTATAGGTACTTACCTACCTCAAAGACTATTCCAGTCCAGATACAACAATCGTCAATATAGATAGATGCTTCACAGAAACTTAAGAACGAAAGGCGGGCAAGCAACAAATTAATTAAACAATAACAAACTGAAACAACTAGTCCTAAACAAATCACAAAATAAATTCACCGATTACAAATATCAAATGCCAAAAATAACGAGTAACGAATTCGAATTGAGCACACTTTACCGCTTTAAATTTTTTGCAGCGACATCTAACGCATGAATCCATAAGCGTCATATTACAGTTTTAAACGGTACATGTTTATACTGCTCCGCAATGGAGGGCGCTTTTAAGTATACCTAAATTTGTTTCCCAAAAAATGCATAAGGTTAGCAATCTGTGTATGTGTAAATCTGTGCCCATACGGACCCATACGGAAGTCAAATAAAAATAAACTTCATACAGACCCATTTCTTTGACGAGCCGCATTAGCAAGCTGCTGGAGAAAATTATCTACCATAGGTTTGGATGGCACATTGAAACCAACAATCTACTATTAGAAAAATAATGTGGTTTCTGGCCAAACAGAAGCACTATGGAAATAAAGCAAGGTTACGCCATTTTCTTTGACATTGAGTAGGTGTATATTACACAGTATGGAAGGACAAAATAATGAAAACACTTTGACCCAATAGGTTTATTAACTTTGTATCAAAACTGTCTAAAAATTATACTCTGTTTTTTAACTAGGAAGACGGATTTAAAAGTTCCCGCAAAAAATCTTAGTTTCTATTGGCTCGCGCTGCGCCCGTTTTACACCCCTGGTAAAATTGCTGTTGACACGATTTAACTGTCAAATTTAATTGCGATTCTCGTCCGTAACTGTTGTACTTATTTTTCAGTTTTTGTGTGTTCTGAGTCCATTTGCATAAATTTTAACAAAAAAAACAGTTATTTTAAGAACCAAAGTTGATATTTCGCGTCCTAAGTGTACTG
This sequence comes from Photinus pyralis, assembly GCF_008802855.1. NCBI lineage: Eukaryota > Metazoa > Arthropoda > Insecta > Coleoptera > Lampyridae > Photinus > Photinus pyralis. Next base: position 2,437,175 of record NW_022170596.1, read on the forward strand.
ACATTAGTGATGGATTTCTACTCCAAGTACCAATAAAGCAAGCTTGTCTCCATTGAAAAAACGTAATCGCTTAAACTTGGGTCATTTTATCAGTCTTCGAGAAGCAGTTTATTATAAACACTTATAAACAAATGTTGTCTGATACTCCGGATCTACGGTTGTGTTGAACTGTTGAAGATTGCATCTACCACAAGGTAACGTAAATAATGATGTAGGTATACATTTGGTTATTAAAGTATGACACATATTAGGAGTTGCACGATCTACAGTATACCGGATAATTAAAGAATATCGAAGTACTGGGATTGTTAGCCCTTCGAAACGTTCCGGTCATAACACTGTTGCAAATGTGAGCTTTGACGATTGGCGGAATTATGTGCAACACGTTATTAAGGAAGAAAATAAGATGTGTAGATTGAATGGCCTAATGCATAGACTTATAGAACCATTAATTATTTCACTCGGATCGGAGGACAGTGACACTTTTAGTGAACTTTCGGAAGACAGTGACTAAATCGCTTATACATAAAGCAGGGAACTGTGCTGTTTAATAATATGAGTATAATTCCATTGTTCTGAATTTGTTCAATAACTTAACATTTGTTGTTGATTGTAATGTGGATTGTGTAGTATTACAACTGATAAAACACTTAAAACTACAATTCAAAATAATGTTTCAAAGGCCAAAAAATGTATGCAGGATGATTACCTATTATCAATGTATTACCTATTTATTATAATTCGCTTTTAAAAGCATGATGTATGCATAATATAAAGGAGTTCCTACCAAATAACAACCCAAAAGCATAAATAATGAAATCTATCCAAATGAGAAAGAAAAGCACATCACGCAACCCACAATACATGTCTGTATAAAATGAGTCTATTATTTTTGTTACTAGATTCTAGTGACATTTTCAGTGTAAATCAAGTTTTTAAATCCGTCTTCCTAGTTAAAAAACAGAGTGTAGACTATTATAATCATTATATTATTATTATATAATATATCAATTGCTGTAAGTAGGTACTTCACGATAGCTGTACTTATCAAAAGTTAAAAAATTATAGCGATGTAGTCAATTTGTTGTAATGATTCAAACGTAGACTACGAAATAAATAAACCGATACAACGACATATCGAAGGATCCTCAGTATTACAATCACGACAATAACGACAATTTATTTTACTCTTACATAATACATTTTATAGTTAACAAAAATGCATGTCTTGGTCATTGAGATAATCTTAATCTTGTTCCCAGCGATATCAGTGCAAGAACAACGATTTTGACATATTTTGATCAAAATCCATGTGGTCGCCAAAAATAGATCAAATCCATGTTTTGGTCAATGAGATAATGCTCTTGGTCTTTTTCCCAATGATCTTGGTGCATATGCATAGCATAAATAACGATTTTGACATGTTTTGATCAATATCCATGTAGTCGCCAAAAATAGATCAAATTCATTTTTGGCCAATGAGATAATGCTCTTGGTCTTTTTCCCAACGATCTTGAGTCATAAATATAGATCTTGACATGTTTTGATTAAAATCCATGTAGTCGCCAAAAATAGATCAAATTCATGTTTTGGTCAATGAGATAATGCTCTTGGTCTTTTTCCGATCGATCTTGGTGCATAAATAACGATTTTGACATGTTTTGATCAAAATCCACGTTGTCGCCAAAAATGCATCAAATTCAGGTCTTGGGCATTGAGATAATGCCCCTAGTCTTTTTCTCAACGATCTTGGTGCATAAATAACAATTTTGACATATTTTGATCAAAATTCATGTGACCTCAGAAAAATAATTTAACATCTTTGAATCACACGCATGCGGTTAAGAAATATGCACGTGATGTACTCTTTCAGCATCAAGATAATGCGTTTGAAAGCTTTTAAAACTCTAAATTCATGTGTAAAAAATGATTTTGGGTACATTTTGCTCTAAAACTTTTGACCTCTACCACAGAGAAGAGTTATATTGAATTGTTACACATCTAAGATCATAGGGAATAATCTAGCGCAAGTCCGAACCCGATACATGACTGGTAACGAAATATGTTGATTTGAGCCCGCAGTTTTCCCTGTTCCCGATTCACTCGAAATCCTATAACTTTTGTTCCTGTTGAACCAGGTTCCTGAAAATCAATAGCGTCCGTCCTTAATGTCCAAAGTACCCGTACATCAAATTTCGACACAATCGACCACTTTTAAAAAGAGTTAGAGCGCACACGGACGGACGGACGAAAGGAAGACAATACAAAACTGTAAAGGGTCTGAGGATCCTTAATAAATAGGAATGGACACGAACCCCATCTAAACTCAACTCGAAAACGATCCGTTTTTAAACGGTGCAGTAGTTATAGTAGAGTGCTCGTTGCAAAGAAAGTCGTCTAGAAATGACTTCCGTGGGGGTTTTGGTGTCACAAGCTGAAATTCACAAAAAATGAAAGGTCATCATATACTGATTCTAAATGTCAAGGCCGTCCAAAATCGGTCCATGCATTAGGGCACAAAACGCGAAAAACGAGTTAAGCACATGTACGGAAAGACGAAAAAATAACGAATTTTTTGGTATATAAATCAAAATTTTCTTTGTACAGTGAAAGTAATAATAAATTATCAAACGTTTCCAATTACATTGGGTCTTACGGAAGAATTAAACTTCAAACGCGATTATCTCAGTTCGATATCCCTAAAAATTTGACAAATTTTGAGCAACTTTTGCGTTTACATCGTATTATTTAATAAACGGAAGCCTATATCAAAAAGTTTTACTCTTAAAAAAAGTTTCGCTCATCGTTTATCTTTACATTGCACTGAGAATTATAATTTTATGTGCAATAGTAACCAAAATATGTAATTAAAAGTAAAACAACGAACTTTTTACTCACTTACAAACGAAGCGCTTTCGCTCCGGTGAATACAATCCATCTCTACATTTCCCGTAGCTCCATTTCGCTCTTACTCATAGGTACGTTCTCGACACGGGTATACCAAAGCTTTGCCAATATAATTGATACAGATAATTATTAATTACATAAATCAATGAATGTGAAACTCAAAAAGAGACCAAACCATAATTTTAAGAAACATAAAAAAAATTGTAGATACAGAACATCGCCTTATACTTACAACCCCAGGTAACTTTTTAAATGTGTCATACTAAATGATATGCACTTAATAACAAAACAATAATACCCTAAACTAACACGTAGCAGTAATGTGATTTCTTTTCCTAGGTAAGTGCATTAAAAGAATGACAAATAGAAAAAATTTGATTCCATTTATTTACAACCTTTTCGTCAACTGAGCATTCAGAATCGCCGTGCTCTTAGATGTGATGTCAGTAGAATTTTGCACGATCTTTGGACCATGCTGGGGCATAACTTACCCTTTATACATTCAGTGAGAATTTAGAACAGTTAAATTGTTAGGAATTGGCCGCAATGTGATGAAAATGGGCAAAAGTTCCTTTTTCTACTAATATAAGTACTATTCACTGTTTAAGGGTGTGTTTTTAAATCAAAATATGGCACCCTGAAAATTGCCCCCCAAAATGAATATACTTATATTAGTAGAAAAAGCGAACTTTTGCCCATTTTCATCACATTGCGGCCAATTCCTAACAATTTAACTGTTCTAAATTCTCACTGAATGTATAAAGGGTAAGTTATGCCCCAGCATGGTCCAAAGATCGTGCAAAATTCTACTGACATCACATCTAAGAGCACGGCGATTCTGAATGCTCAGTGACGAAAAGGTTGTAAATAAATGGAATCAAATTTTTTCTATTTGTCATTCTTTTAATGCACTTACCTAGGAAAAGAAATCACATTACTGCTACGTGTTAGTTTAGGGTATTATTGTTTTGTTATTAAGTGCATATCATTTAGTATGACACATTTAAAAAGTTACCTGGGGCTGGGGTTGTAAGTATAAGGCGATGTTCTGTATCTACAATTTTTTTTATGTTTCTTAAAATTATGGTTTGGTCTCTTTTTGAGTTTCACATTCATTGATTTATGTAATTAATAATTATCTGTATCAATTATATTGGCAAAGCTTTGGTATACCCGTGTCGAGAACGTACCTATGAGTAAGAGCGAAATGGAGCTACGGGAAATGTAGAGATGGATTGTATTCACCGGAGCGAAAGCGCTTCGTTTGTAAGTGAGTAAAAAGTTCGTTGTTTTACTTTTAATTACATATTTTGGTTACTATTGCACATAAAATTATAATTCTCAGTGCAATGTAAAGATAAACGATGAGCGAAACTTTTTTTAAGAGTAAAACTTTTTGATATAGGCTTCCGTTTATTAAATAATACGATGTAAACGCAAAAGTTGCTCAAAATTTGTCAAATTTTTAGGGATATCGAACTGAGATAATCGCGTTTGAAGTTTAATTCTTCCGTAAGACCCAATGTAATTGGAAACGTTTGATAATTTATTATTACTTTCACTGTACAAAGAAAATTTTGATTTATATACAAAAAAATTCGTTATTTTTTCTTCTTTCCGTACATGTGCTTAACTCGTTTTTTGCGTTTTGTGCCCTAATGCATGGTCCGATTTTGGACGGCCTTGACATTTAGAATCAGTATATGATGACCTTTCATTTTTTGTGAATTTCAGCTTGTGACACCAAAACCCCCACGGAAGTCATAATTTCTGCCACGGAGCACTCTACTATATAGTTATAGTGCAATGGATGCAACGACTAAGAAGATATTTTGAAATGATGAAAGTATCACGAAGAAACATTTCTTGAGTTTAGTTTAATGGCTAAAGAGTGTTTGACTGTAACAATAGCAACTTCAGTTCCCTCCGAGAGATTGTTTTCGAGAGCTGGGTTGGTGCTACGGAAGCAAAGAAACAGAATCGACCAGGAGTCGGCACGGAATCTAATGTGCCTCAATTCTTGAGTTAAAGAAATTTTGTTTCTTTAAAGGTACCTGATGCTTGTAACTGCTTTTGCACATACTTACCTATGTATCTACTGTACCTACAGGTCCACCATTAAAGATGTAACCAAAGTTCTCACGCTCAATCGGTTTGAGATTAGATTAGAGATTAGAAAGCTTATTTTTTTCTTTGTTACTAGCTTAATCGTGTACCTATGGTGTTAATATAGAAAATGATGCAGGAAAATTAGACAAACCTTGCCATACGCCTGGTTGGCTGTATTATATGCCATCACCTCGTATATTGTTATGTTTGGCATCACTGCTATCCTAGAATAGACGCGCAATATTGTATGTACCTACTGTCAATGATGTAATAAACGTTAATCCATATTTAACTGCATCACTTATTAACAGTATGTTATTAATTAACAAAGAAGGCATGAGCAGGTGTTTATAATAACTGCCAAAAGTGCCTGTATATTGTATTATTGTCCCCTGCGCTAAATTCTCAAAGGGTGCACGTGGATTCGGTATTATTGATAATCCGATAATATTGATAATTGTACCAAATCAGGATCTGCTCTCATGAATTTCAGTGTAAACAATTTTAAAACGGTTTGTTTTTTTCAAATTTCTGAATGTGTATAAAAAAAAAACTATAGTAGTGTAGCGTGCATTGAAAATTTACATTTACTTTGATTACAGGTATCATTGTTTTCTATTAACAATTGTTGTTTATTGCGTAGTATTTCGGTTATTGTATCTCGTAGTCCAAAATTGATATCTAGATACTGCTCTTATCAAGACAGTAGTGCGATATGTGCAGACAAACAAAATGCTTCATTTTATTTTTGCATTTTAGTATATACATAGCGGCTCATCTAACACGGCTCGCTCCTAATAACTAATCTATAAACAAAATCTTATGCGTGGTACGGTTATTTGTACATTTCCTAAATACTACTCATTCGTAAAATAATTATCAATTTATGTCAGGATTTATGTACATAAAAAGTAATAAAGAAAGTACGCAAAAAGAATCAAGGACACTCTTATACTAGACACCTCTCTTTAAAGCGGTGTAAGCTAAATGTGAAATGGTTGAAATTATTTTCATTGTACGTAGAGCTGAGTTAATTAATTAATGGCTTGATTTCTCCACATCATTATTTGTTATGGGATTATTTGAGATGAAGTATCTACAAAACTATAGGAATTTAAGTAAATTGTTTTTTTTTCTTTTGCAAACATCGGCAATTTTCTGACAAACCCATTTTTTTACCCAATTTTCAAACTTGAATTCTAAATGAACAAGAATTTATAGTTTTTTTTAAAATTATTGTTATATTTATATTCGTGTTTCCCTTTGCAATGTTATTTGTGCAGACCACGCTTAAGTTTTATATATGGGTCAAGTGGTAGAACAAATTCGCATTAGGATCTGAACTTCACCCTTTGCACCTAATTATGACATTCTTTATTTATTTATGTTTTCTAGTGAGTGCAATAAAGTCATATTATATTAAGGGATATTTTTCGCATTAGGGATGTTTCTCGTTCCGTTTCGATTTGCTCGCTTAAAGGAACAATGCCATAACGGACTGTATCACTGCTTGGGTGGAAATACTCGTCATTTGTCATGAGTCCTTTTGAGTTTTGTATTAGGTATCGTTATAATTGTAGTGAAAATTAATTATACAGTTTCTTTACCATATCTTTAAGACCCTAAACCTGAATGTCATTTAGTTTCACAGATGAATAGAACTAGTTAGGAGCATTTTTACTTGACGTACCACGTCTACTTGATCCTATGATAGCACATCCCGTTCTTTAGTTCTGAATGGTGGATTTAAATGCATCGCCCTGTATACGGTAGCTGCAATTGTGGCACCTAAAATGATAACGATAATTATTCGAGTATTCAGATAACACTGATGCTTATATACCTATAAAGGGATCACCAACATTAAATTCATTTGTGCTAGTTGATTTTTACTACAATGAAGTCTTTAATCGTAGTTTTCGCATTGTTTTACACATGCACTGCATTCGTAAGTATCAATAACTTTTACTCGTATATAGGATAATCATTTTTTAGCGATTCAATGTAGATTTCTCGTATATAATGGCGTGGGAACATATCATAGCCCCTTTTAGGGATGAATGTTTAAATGAAAATGGGTTGGAGCGACAGGTACTCTACGATGCATTTTTCACTATGAATTTCCCCGAGCGCCACGAGTTTAAGTGTTTTTTCGCATGTATTTGGTCGCGTTTGGGGTATTACGACTCCACCACAAGGCAAATAAATGCGGACAAAATTGGACAAGAAGTGAAGGGATTTACACCAAACATTGCTGAAGCTTGTTATGATGAGCACAAGGCTAATAGAAATACTTGTGAAATGGTGTTCTCTATCTTCAAATGTGGCATTGCGCAAATGTAAATTACGACACCGAGGAAATCGGATACTATATTATTAGAGTTTTAAGGTTTGTTAGGTACCTATGTACCTATTTATCAAAATAACCCAAATAAAGTAAAATATATGATTTGTTAGCGTATAATCGAGTTTTAATTCTGTATTTTAGAAATAATGATATGTCACAAAAGAGGTCTAGCAAATTAACCCATAAAATCTGGACTACACTAATTTCCTTGTACAATATATTTTCTGCTGCTGTAGGAACGTCGCAGCTAAGAATAATGTCCTGATAGGTATTTATTGAAACCAGAAATATTAGGGTCCGTTAACTTGGCCCCCCCACTGAGAGATTTGATAGTCGTATTATTTTAAAATGAATGCGCTCGTTATGCGCTCATATGCGCCACCGATAATAACTCTTGCGCCATTATCGTTTTTTAGAAATCCGAAAAAACATTGGGGGGGCCAAGTGAACGTAGCCCCCCCCCCCAGTACGTATTTTGTCCCTTGTAACTAGGTCACCTGATACATTTGGTTATGCGCTCAATTGCGCCACTTGAATTAAAGCTAGCGCCATTACGGTTAAGCCGTGACAAATTTTCAAAAAGTGGGGGGGCCAACTTAACGTTTTTAAAAGTTACTTTTTTTTTAACATCTTTTCATACGAAATGGTACTCTGTGGTATGCGCTGAAATGCGCCATAAAAAGATATCTTTGCGCCATTCTTGTTTTTTGGTTATCCTTAAATATATTTGGGAGGGGCCAAGTGAACGGAACCCACCATAACGCATTTTGCTACCGGTATTTGTGCCACTTGATACACCTGGTTATGCGCTCAATTGCGCCACTTGAATTAAACCTAGCGCCATTACGGTTAAGCCATAAACAATTTTTCAAAAGTGGAGGGTCTAGCGTTTTCAAAAGTTACGTTTTTTAACATGTTTTTTCTACTACATCGTACCTTTCATCATGCACTAAAATGAGCCGTAAACATAAATCTTTGCGCATTATAGTTTTTGAGAACCTTTTTTAGTACCTATAGAAATATAACGCTATTCATTTTAAGAAGGTGGCGGTAGAAAGCATAGTGACAGTTTAACCTTCACTGTGATTGGTTAAAACGAGTCACTATTACCCTGAAAAATAAAACGAGTGACGAATTCTGTCTGTTAGAAGTTTCAATTACGAACTAAACTGTCGAACTGTCATTAGTTGTCAATTTCAAAGATCCAAGCGTGATATCGTTTGATTTATAATATTTACTGGCTCGCGAGTCAACTTCTCCCATCGCCAGTAAAAACTCACTTATACTTGAAATCACGAATCTTTGTCCCTGCGTCATTGATTTGTGAATCAATTTCAGACATACGCTAAAACACTGTAATATCTGTCAAGTATGCGAAATCGATAAAAAACTTGTCTGAAATTGATTCACAAATCAATGACGCAGGGACAAAGATTCGTGATTTCAAGTATACCTGGCTAATAATGTAAAATACTATATATTTTCCAAATTTTGTACCTTCTTATAATGAATGCAGTTTTATTTGGGTATGCGGTGCAGTTATGTTCTAATGGTGCAATTTTAACTCGGTTTGCAATAGTCGCCAATAACTCATAGGTATTAACTTACTTAGTTTGGAGTTAATGCATTATGCCGCAATGTAGTTCATGTATTAACGATCCTCGAGATCGTTTATAATTTTGTACTGCTGTATGTCTGCCCGTCTGCCTGTGCACGATAATTTTGTTTAGAAACGTCGGGTCGCTTTGAAAATTGGTACACATGTTCTTAAGGATATCAGAAAGGTCGCTATTGTTTTTTAGTTACGTAGACTAACGGGCCAAAAACAGCTCGAACCTTCAAAGAATGGTATCTTTTATAACAAATTCTTGTTACAAAGAACATATAAATGCCCGGTTTTCTGTGTCAGTAAATAGTATATTCAAACCTCAAACAATTTTTTATTATACCTGAATCACAATCTCCGTTTTAAATACTCAAATGCGTGCGAAAATAGTTATTTATGCAATGAGTGTATAAATGAGGCGTTTTATTGGTGAGTGAGATGTTTAGTCCACGAGCGCAGCGAGTGGACTAAATTCGAACGAACCAATAATCGCCGATTTATACATGAATTGCATACAACGTTTTTTCGTCGACTTCACTGGGGTAGGTAATTTTAATTTCAACTACAAGAAATTACAAACGAAATTATGAGCTCCGACGATTTTTCACTAAATTAGGTACAGCTATTGTCGTTGCTATAGTAATGTGTTGTTTTATGCTGTACCGTCAGTCCTCGTAATCGCAGTGGAAGATTATGTTGCTTGCTCTGCTGCGAAGACGATTTTAACATTATATCCACTCAAATCAAAAGAAACTTATTGGAACGGTTTCGATCAGTTCGGCAATTGATGGAATACAATGAATTTGAATGGAGATATTTCCGAAAATGTCACGTTGACATTTTACCTTGAAAAGGTATGTGAAATTAGAATGTAATTAATTCTTTTGCAACTGTACTAAAGTAGGTACGTGTATTAACAGTGAAAGATATGGAAATGTTCATCCCTGTGGTCGACGTACTCAATGTTAGGTAAAGTAACTGAATACCTCAACAATACCTTATCCGAGGAGCTACACATACATACATCAGGATATGCTTTGCTGAGATCGTTTGGCGACCATACTGGCTGCTGATCTCACTAATTAAAACCGAGATTAAAATGGTTAGGTGGATGGAAGTTCTCAGCTGTTGCCGAAAGTGAATTGTTATATAATTGTCATTTCCCTTTAATAAAATGGTTGTTATGTATAAGTGGTTGCTAACGATTAATGGTTGCTAACGATTAATGGTTGCTAACGTATAATGGTTGGTTGCTAACCATTAATGGTTGCTAACGATTAATAAGCTTCATCATTGTACTCGTCACTAAGGAGTAATTTATATTGTTATCGAGAGGTCGACGAAAAAAGGCCTTTAAAACACACATGCTTTAAAGTTGCTAAGTAACGATAGTTCAAGTATGACTTTTGAAACTGTCATCTGGGACTGAAATAAAAAATCCTCTTAGGTCGCTTTCTGTAAATGCAGAACATTTCTTTGGCTTGTACCTATCCTTTGCTTGAAGCTTTCACAAACGCGCGTAATTTAGGGTATGCTTCCAAATCTGTTTCACTTTTTAATCGTAGCATTGTTTGAACTTCTGAATGTATGCACCAAAAGATAGAAGATTTAAATACCTTTGACATTTCCTTCATATATGCCAGCATTATCGATGCATTTAAGACTTTATTCGTAAGTAACTTCCTATATTCATCCATGGAAACAACTTTTCATATTCTTTATAATTGGCTTTACTGGATTTGGATTTTACACCTACCAACGTTTGTTTAGATTTTACAACAAGCGATTTAATGGACGATGTATTATCTTTTTCAACGGAAATCGTTTTATTTACAGACGATGATTTTTATAAGCAAACGTCAAGTGATATTTCCATGGCAATCGTGAAATTTCGAACACCCAGCCCACTTAATTAAACATGTATTCGAGTATAACGTCAATATGATTTCATTGTATTTCCTATTTTTAAATTATACTGCAGGTATAATAAAAAATACTATAAGATACACGTGTATAATTGGTCTTTAAAGCAGTTGCAACGTTAAAGGCACTCCGCTTTGCGTCGTGCCCTTAAACTCGTTGCGCGTGCTTTAAAGACTTGATTATACACTTGTATCTTAATATACTATTGAAGATGAAAAAATAATATTTCGCATGCGCAATCTTTGTATTTGTTAAGATATTTAAATGAAATTGTATGTACGCACCTCGAGTAAAAGTAAAAGTAATGCTAATGGGAATGCGGAGAAGTCAAAGATACTATTAAGACGATGGATGTTAGTGTTATTTGATTTGATCGTCTGTTAATGGTAGTAATAGTAATAGTGAGAAAATGGACATTCAATTAAAAAAAAACTGAGTTTTTAGTCTTTGAAGTTTCATAACTTTGGATCTGCATAGGTGCGGTTGTCCGCAACTTAACTTTTTTTTAAGTACACTAAATGAAAGCCCTATTCATTCTCTATGCACTAATAATGGGTTGCTATGACTACAACCGTTTTCAAGTAATCAATTATCAAAGTACCATCTGCATCCGCCATTTCTTTTCTTAAAGTCAAAATAACTTAAAAACCATAAGTGGTAGATATCGACATGTGGGTATCAAAAGAACTGAAATTTCACGTAGAATCCAAAAATGTAATAAAAAATAGGGGTTTAAAATAACGAAGTTACTAGCCACTTCCGGTATTTCCGTAAGTGCGTCCATTTTGGAAATATTTCACATCGATTCGGCCTTCGGAGTAACTCCTAAGTACAATTTTTAAAAACCTACCTATTTTACTTTCCCAGAAACGTTTAACTAAAGCTCCCAAAAAAACACCTTGTATAGTGTTTCTGAAACACTATAATGGTGCAAAGATTTTTGTTTACGGCGCATTTTGGCGCATGATAAAAGGTACGATGTACCTAGTAGAAAAAACATGTTAAAAAACGTAACTTTTGAAAACGTTAAGTTTGCCCCCCCCCCCACTTTTTAAAATTTTTTATGACTTAACCGTAATGGCGCTAGCTTTAATTCAAGTGGGGCAATTGAGCGCATAACCAGATGTATCGAGTGGCACAAATACCGGTAGCAAAATGCGTTATGGGGGGTTCTGTTCACTTGGCCCCTCCCAAATATATTTAAGGATAACCAAAAAGAAGAATGGCGCAAAGATATCTTTTTACGGCGCATTTCAGCGCATACCAGAGAGTACCATTTCGTATGAAAAGATGTTAAAAAAAGTAACTTTTAAAAACGTTGTTGGCCCCCCCACTTTTTGAAAATTTGTCACGGCTTAACCGTAATGGCGCTAGCTTTAATTCAAGTGGCGCAATTGAGCGCATAACCAAATGTATCAGGTGACCTAGTTACAAGCGACAAAATACGTACTGGGGGGAGCTACGTTCACTTGGCCCCCCCCCAAATGTTTTTTCGGATTTCTAAAAAACGATAATGGCACAAGAGTTATTATCGGTGGCGCATATGAGCGCATAACGAGCGCATTCATTTTAAAATAATACGGCTATCAAATCTTTCAGTGGGGGGGCCAAGTTAACGGACCCGAAATATCACACGGGGTAAACTTTTTATGTATGCCGACGATACAACGGTGGTAGTGAGTGGTGCTTCAATCCAAGATGTACGCGGTGATGTCAACAAAATGCTACTTCAATTCGACTCGTGGGGCAACAAAAACAGATTAACGATAAACTACAATAAGTCAGTTTTTATTGAGATTTACTCCATATATAAATCTAAAAACGAATTTAACTTTGCAATAAAAAACCACGTGATCCCTAGTGTATCTACGACCAGGTTCTTAGGCATCCACGTCGACGGCGCACTATCTTGGACCAACCAGGTGGATGACATATGCGGGAAGATCAACAAAGCCTACTATTTAATACTAAATTTGAAAAATTCATTTGGTCAAAATGCTCTCATAAGCGTGTATTACGCGCTCGTGTTTTCTGCAATTAAATATAACATTGCGATTTGGGGAGGTAGTGTCCACCGTGAACGTGTGTTTGTTTTGCAGAAAAGAGTGATTAGACTTATTTTTAATTTAAAACCAACTCATACTTGCCGATATGTATTTCGGGATTACAAGATAATGACACTTTACTCTATTTATGTATATAATTGTGTCTCATATATACATAAGCATAAACAAAGTTTCATAACTGGCAGCGAGGTCCACTCATATACGATACACGCTGCAAGCACAAGCTGAGATTGGACCAAGCACAAGCTGAGATTGGACAAACCACGTCATTCGTTTTACAAGACATCCCCGGAGTACCAGTCTATAGCATTTTACAACGCCCTTCCGGATCAAATGAAAAGCGGCCTAAACCTTGGCCAATTTCAAAACAGAATTAAGGCATTCTTGTTGGATAGAGTCATCTACTATGAGCGTGAATTTGTTACGGCTATGTGTTCGTTTTCTTTGTAATTACTTGTGTGTCTGTGTCTGTTATATTTATATATCTACTATTTTTTTATTATTTATTGACGTGTAAATAATTGCTATTGCAATTCTACTTACTAATAAATTTATGATTATGATTATGATTATTAAATTGTTTTGTTATATACACATCCTTCTGGGTCGCCAACTGCCCGTACTCCTTTTCCAGTTTAAGGACACCGTATACAGATTCTACCTCTCTTCGTTTTACAAATATTTTGACTCGGGGCGGAGATTTTCATGTATACGGTCAACCTGTTGTTCTTGAGGATAGCAACCATGGCGGCGCAGAATAGTCATAATTGCGTTCACGTATCATGACCACATTTCCTTTTACCCCCTGTGTAATTTCTTTATTTTGAGTGGACGCTCCACCAACCCAACCCACTATACATTTACAAAAATATCCATGCCCGAACCTGCGCCACACAGGTCGGCCGGGTTCGAGTGCGGATTTCTTTATGCATTCGATGACCATAGAGACAACATTAATCCTGAAATGCTTTTATGAACTCGTCCCAGGTGGTAAATCGGTCGCGGGAATTTCTGTACTATCACAACAACGCTGGTAGACATCACTTATTCCATACCGCGCTTTCAGTTAATCCAATCGTTCCATGAAGGGTACTGGATCTCCTTTTCCATCGAAACGTAGGCCCGATTATCTAACTTGGTCCCGTAGATTTGCGGTATCGATTGGAAGAAGACATCCGTACTCGAGCTGAGGGGTACAAGAAAATGTGGCCATTGTACGTGAACGCAATGATGAGTCTGCTGTGCCGCCACTATCGGGGAAATATCGGTCGGGGTCGGGTGTTCGAACCTGGGCTGAGGTAAGAATTTTTCTTCTGTAATAGGGATAGGAATTTCCTTAGATCAGCTTCGAACATTCTAGAGACTACGCCGAATTAGGTTTTCCTGCAGTTTTCGTAATTCGTAAGGTAACTACCGGAGTAGTATACAACAACTTAAGACCTTCTCCAAGGGCACCTCTAAAAAAACATTATGGGAGTCACTCTGTAATTTGGCAGAAGCATGTTGAGGGCCCAGAACAAGAGAGGCGTAATAAATAACATAATGTTTAAAAGTTAACAGGTATAAGGACGTATTGCATTTATTAATGTTGAGCAAAATACAGTGCTATATACAGGGTGACTCTAAATGTGATGTAAATACGGAAATGGCGAATTCTTTGTTTATTCAATTAAAATAAGAGAGTTGTAGCTTTAGACGAAGGAGTAGGTGAATGTGAAGGTGAAGTTAAAGAGGATGGTGGACTGATTCCAAAAAATATCAAAATATTTCTTAACGAAAATGTCCTAAAGTTGCATAATAGCATCATTCCATTCAACCCTAAGAAATGGGCACAATTTCCTTTATATGTAATAATGCCTATTTAATAACTCCATCATGCTTTTATCTGCTGTTCAAAATCAATATTATTTTGTATTTTGCTTAAATACTAAGTATCAATAATTATTATACGTGTGAGGATTGCATTAGAAGTCGTTCAATTTGTATTCCAATATATTCATTCCAGGTAGCAATGCTCCATCTAGTTCACGCATTAGTAACAGCAAAAGGCAAAACTAGCACGTAAACCACCCCTATTGTAGGGAATTGCAGTATTTGGATCAATAAAATAACTTTCTGTACGATAAGATGTATTCGCGCTAATAAAAATTAGTGGCCTGCATCATCCACGCGAAAATAGTTACCAACAGTATCTTCGTTACACGTTATTTTGTGAAACTGTAAATTTTGGACAGATTGCATTTATTGTAGGTACGACTAATCATTGAATAAAAACACTATTTATTCAGTGGAATAATAATTGAATAAAGTGGTTTAATTCAATATGGAATAATGCATTTGGATTGTGTACGGAAACTTCTTCGATGTGAGGCAGTTAAATCTGTTGTTTCCGAAGATATAGAGATCTATTTCTAATGAATCCAAATCACTACTGTATCGAGATTATACAGGGTGATCACTATGTATGGAATATAGTACATATATCAATAAATAACGACTGTATATAACATTTTTATAAGCAGAATTCAGTTGTTTTTATTTCAGAAACAAATGAGTAACGAAATATACTCATACTACCATGCGATCAAAGGCGACTCGACACAGCAACTCATTTTTGATCGCCCGTTATACATATACTCATTTACATCTCTGCTAATAGTATATTATTTTTTACAAACGACACTTTAGACACGAGTTTTATATGTTTAGGTATAGAAGTTTATAAAACGCGTTACGTACTATACTTTTTCTACGAAAATTGTGGACAGTATAGAAAAACTTAACGTCCTCACAAAAGGATCCTACACTGTTGTGTTTTCGCCATTCATTAAAAATATAAGCTCTGTTGTAGTGATACCGTGATTTCTCAAGTAATAAGTCACCGATGACTTCTGGTGCCGCTTTCATTATTTGAGGAGTAATAATACAATTTTTCTCTTCACTATCATGTTCTGTATCCATTTTTGAAAAATAGGAACTCGTCTTACGATGAATGTCACAATGAAAAAGGTCAAACTAACAACTTGATTTAGTCAACAAAATTCAAACCGTGTTTAAAGAACCTTCGAGCGTGTTTAATTGCCGAAAACACTCGAATAGGCACCAATTTGTATCTAATGAGTAGTCATATTTAAAATGACGGTTCGCACACTATAATTAGTCAGTGCAAAATGTGACATTTTAAAGAAGTGACTAGAAATAGTTATTTGTACAACTAGAGAAGAAAGTGGCGTTTTTCATCTCGAGTTCAAAGTTTCAATTGACACACTCGCTACGCTCATGTGTCAATTGAACGATTGACGATTAAAAAAATGTTGTAAAAAGTCTCATTTTACCTGAAATACCTGCTCCAAAATGCCAGCCAGCTCTCCCACTAAAACGGTTTGGGTGCACGTTTGCCACAAATATTGCCAACATCGAAAGTTTTTGTTAAATTGAAGATTGAAGAAGTTCCGAATTCGGCTAATTATTTTTCTACGTTTGTTCGTGTTTAGTACAACCCCGAAGTTTTTTTTGTGCTGGAGGATTGTCGTACAGTTTTGGCCATCAATGGTGCTGCAAGGAGAGGTGTTGTTAGGCGTCCTAAGTTTGTTTTCAACGGGATTCAGTTTGAACTTGGGTTTTTCTGTGAACGTCCTTGTCTACCCGAAGAGAAGATTCTGCGTTTAACCGATGTCGTTAGTGTAAAGTGTCATTTATGTTAATTAAAAATTTTAATTTTTGTGGACTGTGTACGGATACCTTCTTTGGATATTTCAATTCCCGGACAAGTAATGTAAGTAGTTAAGTCATAATTTTAGTCTATTTGTAATAAATGTTAGTGTTTTTGTACGATTTTTCTTTTGTGTTAAGATTAAACGCACCTTTGTAATTTTCACATTAATTTACGGGTGTTTCATCTTTCATTCACAACGACTTCACTTCTAATTTACCTGTGCTTTTGTTGGATGCTTGCCCAAAGTCCATTTTATTTATTAGAAATTTTGCACTTCAGTTTGGAGTTTAAGGTATTTGGTCTGACCCACTACCTGTTAGAAGTTAACAGGTTAACTGAGAGCAGAGTCGAATCTCTCTCCTCTGTGCTGAGGAGAAGTTTTGTGCCGTGATAATAAATAAAAAGGAAAGAGCTAGCTAGAATTTTGTTTTGGTGTTGGTGTTTTGTGTATGGTATTTCAGGCCTATGGATCAGTGCACACACACAGCATCAGTATGTACGTACATTTATTTTCAATTGGAACAAAGAGGTACGAAAAGTTCAGTTTCCAAGTTATATGCAAAACACCGTGATAATTAATTATGAGATTATGACATTAATACTCTCTTATGGTAATGGCCGTTTCTTTTTACAATGCTGCGGGACGAAATTTGATATACCATCCCAACGTGATATTCGCCGCTCCCAGCCACCCACGATCCAAAAACTTAAACGACACCCTGTATTTGTTTACATACTCTAAAAGTGCGCAGTTTTTCGAGTATTGCTAATGTAAAAAAGAGCATGACGAACTGTGCCAGATATTTACAGCTAACGGATCAGATTTTTGGACCGGTGAAGGCTAGGGGCTGGGGGGTCCTGAAAATCAGCACATCAGCATCTTCTTCCGTCTGTTCAACAGTAACATTTTATTTATTCCAGTTATATATTAAGGCCTGGATAAGAAGCGATAAGAAGTCTCTTATCAGCGAATGCAAATCGGATATCTGGGAAGTAAGATACTCCATTTTGTACAGATTTGAGAATTTAAAAACACTCGAACTAATGCAGAACGAGATTATCTCTTCAAGTATCGATAAAGTACTTATTTTTAGATTGTTTGTCATTTTATTTTTCTCCAGCCTCAACAACATGGGTACAAAATGCATATCTACGTGTACCTATTTGAAATACTAACACAAGGGTGCCACACTCATAGGCATGGCAGGGTTGTGGGACTGTAGGGGTTGTTTTGATCTTATTAAAGTTGAAGATGAAGGTTGTGATGACTGAAACATATCAGCCTTTAGAAGAAAAAGTTCAAGAATTCAGATCTGATGAGAATCCTTCTAAAAATGTTGACGCAGTCTTAAATATTCATAGGATTTTTATTTAATTGTACAAAAAACACGTTATCAAGAGGAAAACGAGGTTTCTTGATCTATTAACTAAACCCCTAAAACGGATCTAAAAAAGAGACAGAGCACCTCGCTTTGACCCTACGGGGTCATTGGATTTGACCTATAGGCTTATTACATGTGGCATGCAGGTCAACTGTGCAAAGTTTGAATCGAATCAGTCCTAGCGTTTAGCAGTTATAGTGTGCACGGACAGACGGACACCATTGACTCCCCTATAAAATTTACATCGCTTTGCTTTGTCGCTTAATAAATGCACTGATTCTTGTTCCGTGTCAAATAATAAATAAGTAAATAAATAAATAAATAAATAAATAAATAAATAAATAAATAAATAAATAAATAAATAAATAAATAAATAAATAAATAAATAATAAATAAATAAATAAATAAATAAATAAATAAATAAATAAATAAATAAATAAATAAATAAATAAATAAATAAATAAATAAATAAATAAATAAATATGAAATATGAAGAAATTACATTGCTTTGGAAATAACTAACCGAGCGTACCTTATAGCAACCCCAACAAGTCGCCATTTGAAATGTCAAACACTGCTGCTGTTTCGCATTTGATATACTATTTACAATGGACGTTAGTAGCGATAGGAGTTCATCCACGTGAATAATAGCCTCGTTCGTTGAAGAATGCTCATCATCTTTAGTCATTTCAACGCCCATTCCAATCGAGGTGACTCAGTGAAATGACTGTATATTGATTTATTGTCCCCTTAACTACGATAAATTCTCGCTGATACATATCGAATCGATTCTGAACGGGGTTAAAATTCTCACTGGAATGGCTGTAAATGTTTCTATTTGATACTGTATTGTGGCGCCCCGGTAGATCGGTAGGATGCGATTTTCAGTATATCTTTGAAAGGTAACTCGGTAACTAACCACCGTGATTAGTTTGGGAAATCAAAAATTCGTCTGCGTTTTCGATCTTATAGTCGATTTTTGAAGAGATATAGATGTCCCACTGATATAGCGTGTAATACTGGCATCTTCCCGATCAATTTGTTAATTGGCTGGTGCTATGGTCTAACTTTGACATGTTGAAAGGCCAATTGCAATTAACTTTGGCATGCAGCCCTTAATCTCTCCATTAGATGCACAAAAATTTTGAAGTTCATTGTTTACCAAGACGAATTAAAATAGCTCTATCTGAATACATGAGGCGTACTATTTTTAAGTAATTTATCTGATATCGGCTCTTATGAACTAGTAAATATTTTCAAAACGGTTTGATTTTTTCAAATAGTAGCATGTGCATTAAAAAAATTACTGTAACGTGTATTTAATATTCACATGTCCTTTGGTTACACACTGATAATTGTTTTCTGTTAACTACTGTTGTTTAATGCGTAGTATGCGCCTTATTATTTTCGTGGCTCGAAATCTGATATCTAGGTATTGCTCTTATCAAGAATGTAGCATGATATTAGCAATCAAAATAATCATTTTATTTTGCTGTCTATAAAAAAAGTACAGGGTGGCGCATCTAACAAGTTCGCTTTTAATGACTGGCGAACGAGATATGACACCGTCATTCCTTAAACATAGGACTTTGATTCCTCTTCCTCTACTCAGTTTTTGTCCACCGTGCTCGATTTTAACACCCTGCCCTGAATAGCCCCAAATACAAGTTTTTATAAATTACTATTCATCTATGTCAAAAAAATGACGTTCGTGGCTACCTCTAATTAATTACTAGGTACAAATACTAAATACGTATTCAACGTATCGGGGTTAAATGTTATCAGGAAGGTACGCAAAACCAATAATAAAAATAAAACAGTTTCTTACCTCTGTTTTAGTGATATACATTAAAATAAATATAATAACTAAAATGTGCACATCATGGCGACGCCCATGCTAGGGCCATTTCTGCCTCTATGCAACTGTTTGATCAGCAGTCCATCTTAATTTATAAGTTCGTGAATTGAAATTATTTCCATTTTTGCATTAGACAAAGTGTGCTCGATTAACTGAAAAAATGGACACGCTTAGACCAGATTTCTCCACATATTTTTCTGCTATGGGGTCATTTGAGGAAAATTCTCTACAATACATCTCTAAGTGATCTTCCACAATTTATAGAACAAGTTTTTTTTTCCATACTTTAAAAAAACCGTAAACCCGAATGTCATTTTATTTACGCGGATATCTGACTGTAGTCAATAGCTCTTACTTGATTGTCCACAGGAGGTTTTATGGTGAGTTTTCACGCTCATGCAATTTGCGCAAATTGACTTGTGCATGCCAATTTGTGCAAGTAAATTGGTGCATGAAAACGAAAATTGTTTATTTGCGCAAGCCAGAAAATTTGACTTGAACAAAATCTGGAAGAGTCGGTTGTAGGGGAGATAAAGAGAGCAGTGAAAAACTAATGAAAATAACCGTAGCTGTAACCACGGTGATGATGTTCCTATGTTAAAACTTCACCACGCTACGTTCACAAGTTAAGCAAAGGTGGATTCTTTTAAAAGCACCCTGTATACGATAGCTGTAGTTTTGGAACCTAAAATGTAATTGATAACGATAATTATTCAAGTATTCAGATAAGACTCATGCTTATACCTACTTATAAAAGGTTTGCTAACATCAAATTGGTTTGTGTCCGTTGATTATTATAACAATGAAGTCTTTAATCGTACTGTTCGCGTTGTTTTACACATGCACTGCATTTGTAAGTATCAGTAACTTTTACTCGTATATAAGATAATTATTTTTTTAGGGTTTTAATGTGCCATCCTCGTATATAAAATCATGGGAACATACGATATCGCCTGTAAGGGATGACTGTTTAAATGAAAGTGGGTTGGAGCGACAGGTACTCTACGATGCATTGTTCACTATGAATTTCCCCGACAGCCCCGAGTTTAAGTGTTTTTCCGCATGTGTTTGGACGCATTTAGAGTATTATGACTCTACCACAAGGAAAATAAATGCGAACAAAATTGGACAGGAAGTGAGGGGATTTACACCAAAAATTGCTGAAGCTTGTTATGATAAGCACAGGGCTAATAGAAATTCATGTGAAATGGTCTTCTCTATCATCAAATGTGGCATTGTGGAAATGTAAATTATGGCTCCCAGGAAATCGGATTCCTATACCGTAGAATTTAAGGTTTATTATGTATTTGTTATGTAAAATCTTAAAGAAATTCAAATATAATTTTTCTCGTTACTTTTATTTATCGTTAATACGTTTTGTAGGTGTATGTAATCTAGTAGTGCTATTTAATCTGTTTCTCGGAAATAACAATATGTTGTAAGTGGCCCTTCGTTACAACAAAACTGGAATGCTGTATATAAATTACTCTTAATTCAGGATTCAATTTATGATGTGTATGGATTATTATATACGTACAACTAGCTCAATCGGTTTACCTCATAGCTTCGAAAATTAAATTATGATTTTTTTTATCGGTCAGTTTGGCGATAGTATTATTATTGATTGTGGGCTCGATCGACTCTGGTTCGAACAGCGCAACAGCGTACATTTTGCACTATTTGTTCATAAATTCGATAAACAAATTAAACAGTCACAACTCCTGCGTGAAGGAATTTTGTTTTGCAAAGCACGCTTCGAGGGGTAGTCCACTTCGGGCGCCCAGAAGAAAGTTCGAATCTCTTCTCTCTTTCCCATATTTCGAGCGGTGAAAAGTTCCCAAAAAATTGAATACTATTCTGTAGAGGTGTAGAGGGTCTTTAGCGAAAGCGTTGCCTTTTTCGCCGCTTTCCTTGATGACAGATTCTGGTTCCCACTACGTTCACATGTGTTTTATGATCCGCCCCCTTTGCTGATCTATCGCTTCCAGGTTCCCGGGCGATGGCCAGACCTTCCTCGAACCGTTTCAGAACGTCACACACTGTAGATTTCGGAAATTTCAAAAGTTATGCTAACTTTCTAGCGCTTACATCGGGATTTTTGTTTAACTACCTCACAGCATTCTTCAGATGGGCTAACATTGAATAACGATTAATATAATAATTACCTTTTTGTTTAATTTTAAGTGGCATTTTTAGTTTTATATATATGGCAGTTCGATTTAAAGTTTATATTGTTGTGTAAACAACGTCATGTAGACGTTATTTTGGTCTAAACACCGAAATTAATGACAGGCCATCTTATATATGAAAAATATTTCAATTTTTATTTGCGGTTTCAGGGGGTTGTTTACGAATAAGGATATAGTTGGTTTGTTTTATTTGAATTTGTATTTCGGTGTTTGTTTTTCCTCTTAGAAATTTGTTAGATGTGTAGTTTTTCGTTTTAATTTATTACTTTTGTAAATTATTCAATTTAGATAAGGTATTACACGTAATATTGCATCTGGTCGTTCGCGATGAGTATCATTAGCGAATGTTTCTCTTTTTGATAAGTGCGCCTTAATATTGCAAATCTTATACGAGCAGATTATTTTGATTATTGAGAAAGAACTGTAAGTAATTCTAAGATTTTCTATATTTTCAATTAACGACAGCCTTAGTGCGGGGTATTATGTTCAAACAAGCTTTGCGGTATTTTGTTTTAATTGTTTGATGTGTTTCGGAATAAATGTTTGTCATAGTCATTCATTTGTGCATTTACTCAAATGCTTTGTGCGACCCGGATAGTTTTTCATGTCAGATTTTTCTTTTCTCCTCCAAAACTTATTTCAGGAATTTTCACCACCCTCCCCACTTGATGGGACTCAGCTTTCTTATGTAACCGTGTAACTCTAAAAGATTCTGATATCACACTACAGATCTTGCGAAGAACTAACAAGATGGTACCTACTAAACTTTCCTTTCCCTCACGATAGACCACCTGCAGGTGCTGATGGACCAACTACGGACACAGACCGTCTATGTTCAGCTGCACCGAAGAAGGTTTGGATATACAGTGGTCCCAAACCCCTTTTTTTGTTAATGTTTCTATTGGTCGTTCGAGGTCGGATCGGGTTTTACTGTACAATGGAAAACCTCATACTAATATCAGGCGTCGCGTCGGCTGGATTGAATTATGAAAACCGTTGGCGTCTTAAAATTCCCTTGAAATTTGTTGAGTCCGGGTAAAATTTTGAAGATACGAAGCGTTGGGAGTGGTTTGTGTTGTTAACGATCAGAAAACTTTCTTTACTGGGTGCAACTTTTAAACTAGAACAGAATTTCGTGGATACAGTCGAAACCACACAGTTAGTTTTACTGATTTTTTACAGAAGAGGGAAAGTTTTTACTCCCACACGGTATTCGTACTAAGCGAAAGTGTTGCTTTATAAGGATGATGCGTGTATTTTTATGCTTTCGCTCAGAAATTGTCCACGTTACTTGATGCGCTATGACGAAACAATGCTTCTACTGCGTTTTTTTGCAGGATACGACCTTCGAGTTCAGTTTTTTTTATTCGAATGCGCTACTTGAACTCTGATTTGTCTTTAATATGAATTACATATGCCCCCGTTACGCTGATTCCCTAATTAGTACACGAATTTAACCAAACTGTACTTATTGCGTACTTTTAACACCAAAGGTGAAACTTTTATTTAGATATCCCAAGCTAATATATTTTGCGCACTTCCACCAAATAACACACTAACTTTTTCCACGAGCTTTGAAACTTCCGTAAATTTTGGAAATTATAGGATTCCCGATCAAAATGGTCGCTTTTAATGCCAAAACACGAATGCATCCAAGTTCTCCAAAACCAATCTTCTTAACGCCTCCAACAGCGGATTCATTTCATTGGTTAGTGTCTTTGTTACTACTAATGTTTTAAAGGTCGTTACTCAATTCCAAAAACAACACGATCAGCAGTTTCCACGCTGCGAGTTTATCTCATGCTGAGTTCACTAATATAATACTATATCCCTATTAAAAAAGACTTGGCGACTACCTCTATGTAAAAAAAGGTTGTTACATCTAGAGAAAAAGGATTGGAAGTTCTAGTAAAAGCCAGCCTTGGTAGACGCTACGGAAGAGTAAAGTATTCATGTGTCTTGTTATAAACACTACACTCCGATCCAAAGATGTCGAGAGAGCTGCATTAGGACTCTGGGGCTAACCTAAGATCGTCTAAATTCCAATTTTCGTTCCGAACGAAATGTTTCCTATGTGCAGAAAATATTGAAAAACGAAATAAACTGCCTGTGTGCAGGCGTCACCGGAAAGTTTTCCACGTCCCAACACTTAAGGTTCACCAAACCGTAGCCAAGAAGCTAAGATTCTTGGAATGATTGGGGGAAACAGAGTGATATGAAAAGCGAAGGAAGACTAATACACGATACCACATCCCGTTTTGCAGTTACGAAAGGTGGTGCGCCACACTGTATACGGCAGCTGTAACTGTAGCACCTAAAATGATAAAGATAACGATAATAATTCGAGTATTCAGATAAGACTAATGCGTATACATAAAGGGTTTACAAACTTCAAGTTTGATTGTGTTCGTTGATTTTAATTACAATGAAGTCTTTAATCGTAGTGTGTGCGTTGTTTTACATTTGCACTGCATTTGTAAGTATCTGTAACTTTTACTCGTGGATAAGAATATCTTTTTAGCAATTTCATGTGGAATTCTCGTATATACAATCGTGGGAACACACGATAGCGCCCGTTAGAGACCAATGTTTAACTGAAAGTAGATTGGACCGGCAGGTACTCTACGATGCATTGTTCACCATGGATTTCCCGGAAACCCGTGAGTTTAAGCGTTTTTCGTCATGTATTTGGTCGCATTTAGGGTATTACAATTCTACTACAAGAAAAATAAATGCGGAGAAAATTGGACAGGAAGTAAAAGGATTTACAACAAGAATTGCTGAAGATTGTTACAATGAGCACAAGACTAAGAGAAGTGCCTGTAAAATGATCTTCTATATCATCAAGTGTGGCATTCAGAAAATGTAAATTAAGACTCCGAAGTAATGAGATACTTTAGCTATAAATTTTAAGGTTTGTTATGTATTTACTTATCAAAAAACCCAAAAAATCGAAATATATGTTTTCTTGGTGTAGAGTATTTAAGTACTATTTAATTTGCATTTCGCAGATAGAAAAAGTAAATGTCGAGATTAAAGTGCGAATACATACGTTAAGGAAAGTTCAATTAGCAATATGTATCTCTGGTTTTTTACGAAGATATAAACCTAACCAGAGTGCACAAGACCCAAAAAAAATGGGACACTAAATTAATCTCTTTTGTACTTACCTAAACAATGTTCTTGTCTGTCCTCGATGATGCCTAACAAGTGCCGATTCCGAGGCGCATACTGTAGGGTAGGGGGAACGCAAGAGAAGAAACCTCCTGACAAGCGTTTAAAGGAGCAGGAAAATTGTGTTAAAGTATGGGATATCGGGAGAGATCAGATGTAAAATCTGTTCCGATTTCAAGAAAAGTGAATGTACTAAACAACAGATGTCTTCTTGACACTTGATACTTTGACATATGCCTGGCGTCGTCGCCTCTCCCAGGATTTAGTCAAGTGTCGTGAGGATGCGTCCCTGGTAGGCACTATCAGGGGCGTTTTACCACTACTTTAAACTTTTGTGGACATCGCGATGGGCCGCGACATATGGCAAACAATGTGGTGGATTTCGTAAATTGGGGGGGGGGGAGCGGCTAACTGGGCGTTATGCACCCTTTAATGTCTTAACGTAACAAAAATTGTTAACATGGATCGTGTCGTTTTCCCTTTGCATATGTCGGTAATCGACTCATAGTTACTGAAATACTGTTTTTAAGAAAAATGAACGTGGAACCCTTAGAGTCCTTAGACCTGGTAAAACTTTCGTAATAGATGAGATTTACTTAGGTATAAAAACTGCGTAATAAACATTTGCGGTTGCATTTGAACCCCGGATATGGCTTACAAGTTCCACGTGGAAAACAGCTATAGCGTATAGAAGAGGTTTATACATTGTGATGCTAAATTGTTACAAATGTTTTGAGGTGATTATTTTAAGTGTCAAAATGTGGATTGGACTGACTAGCCCAATCAAATGAGTGTTGGTACGGACTTACATGGGTTCTGCAAGGATAAAATTGAGCTTTATATGAACCACTCAATCTGGTCGATAATTAAAACTTAAGACTTTACTAAACGGTTGGAAGCACATATTGAAATTTAAATTCACTTGAAATTCTGGTTGTATGACAAATACCAAAGTTCTAATCCCCTTATCACAATTGGGGTTGAAATATTTGAGCAAAATAAGGTGTTCGAAGATTTAATAACGCTCATAGATATAAGATAATAGATAACGGGGCGATCACCTTTTCTACATCTAACCTGGTTATAATATTATATTAACTTTGCCTGAATTATTTTAAATTCTTTAGTAATTATCGTACTATTATATATTATGTACTACTTTTCTGTTAAATCTAACTGGGAATGGGTTCATAAACTGAAATCTTGATCTATCGACGAAAACAATCCACGAATTTGTACATAGCATCCACGAGCTATGAACTGCTGTGATAAACGCTTCTGTGGATACCGATGAAAAAACTTCGAAGTGCAAGGTCTTGATGGTAAAACAAACTGCCAAATAGAGATATGATTTAGTGCTTCTGGTACTCCGGACTCGGACTAACGCTGACGTCCGGCAAAATCACATCCCGCGACACCAAAGGGCTTTATTTGGCAAACGAAACAATACAGATACACATAACTGATAAAATAAAAACATTGATTATTTCAAGGTAACATGTACATGATTTATTACACAAGTTTCTGCTGTTGGTACCTTTTTGATTTCAAAATTATCCTCCTCCTCCAAGAATTGAACTTCTGTATGTTGAGACGACGGTAATGCGCGATTAGATTGTGCTTAATTACACTTTTGTGTCTTTTTGGTTTGAGAGATATTTGGTGGGGCTCAGTGAACGCTTAACCAATAGTTGGGGAGCCCAATAGGGTAGTTTGGAATTTACTGGAGCGCGTCAGATTAAAGTAAAGTGGGTTGACTGCGTATTGAAAAGTGTGCAGTTTATTTTCTGAACATTTACGCGTGACGCGGGGGAGTGGAAAGATCGCTAAACTTGCAAAAAAAAACGTTACCTCTACATCCTCGAGTGCGTTGTAATTTTTTTTATTTCGAAGGAAATTATTCAAGAATAACAGAGGTAATATAATCTGCCAATTTCCAAACGCCAAAGTGAAACAAAACGCGACAAAACGTCATTAAAGTTCAGTGTACTCTGCAGTTGAAGCATGTCAGTTGACTCATATCATAGGCGGCTGTGTCATAAATCAGAGTGCGTTTATTTTGGAGCCTCGATAAGTGATAAGAGCTTCGATACTAGCGAAGCGAAGAAAAGTGTAAATATTTGCGCATGCGCACATCTGATTTTTACAATATGCGTTATGCTTTAATTTTTAAATGAAATTTGATACATAGCCACTTGGAATAAAAACAAATTTAACGCCAGTTTCAAAATTTTGTTTTGCGCATGCGCAGTGCCAACTTTCCTATTTATGGAGGGATTTAAATGAAATTTGATACATACAGTGCTACCATTCTCAGAAAAGCCCCGGAAAATATGCGAACTAATTTTGAAATAATTCAGGCTGGCCAATAGAAAGTCTGCAAAACGACGCGATACATTCCGCGCCATAATTATTAATTATTCCGTTTTGACAGTTGGCGCTTCACGTTATTTTTGTTTACACTTTGCTTATTGTATTTGCTTTATTTTACGTTTTCCGTCTCCAGCTTTATACACACTCGTCTTTTTCAAGACGCATATAGCTTGGATATACGATCTGATAAGGTATGTAATTCCCTTAAAGTGTTTTTAAATTTTGCATCA
This sequence comes from Photinus pyralis, assembly GCF_008802855.1. Lineage (NCBI taxonomy): Eukaryota > Metazoa > Arthropoda > Insecta > Coleoptera > Lampyridae > Photinus > Photinus pyralis. The sequence continues at coordinate 2,465,054 of NW_022170596.1, forward strand.
GAATGTACGGTCCAAATTTCTAGCGCCCTCGGATACGCCCTGTCAGGGACTTTCTGAGCGTGGTGCCACTGTAGCCACTTGGAATAAAAGCAAATGTAGCGCCATTTTCCAAATTTGGTTTTGTGTAGGATGTGCAGTGCCAACTTTCTTATTTATGGAAGCAATTAAATGAAACTTCATACATATACACCTTAAATAAAAGCAAAACTAACATCACGTTTAAAATTTGGTTTTGCACATGCTATAGGCATACCCAGGAGCTCGTTTGCTATATTTGTTTAATTTACCTTTACTTCTAAAATGCAAGATGCAGTTTATATTTAGTTTCATCTCCTTGTCTATAGTTTTTGTGGCCTATTGTAAAATTTTTAGCTACAAATTTGGGTTTGATATACCTTAACCATAACCAATAACTGCTATTGTGTCATAAAGCAAAACATAATATAACGGAACAAGAAATTGTGTGGCTTATCCCACAAGAAGTAATGATCTTTCAGTAAAAAAACAGCGCCTAATAGCAGATCAATATCACTACTATTCAAATAAACGGAAGAAGATAATACATTAAAACAATCAACCATTCTTAGTTTTTTTCCAACCTACCTTTTGTATTGGCAATCTAATCCGAACTGATGAAATAAAGTAGTAGTGGTTACAATATATTTTGAATAAACCAACTTCCTAATGGAATATGAACATGAAATAAGAAGTTATTGTGCCCATTTAGTTAGTTAGAATAAACCGTACAAAGGTGCAGATATAGTTTGATTTTCTCCTGGCCCAAAGGAAACACAAAGCAGCCCATGAAGCCTTTAATCACATTTCTCGTAATATTATGCACAACTACTGCTTTTGTAGGTATTCATCTACGTACCATCATTACTTATAGTATTTTTTAGAAATTCAACGTGAATCCCGAGTTGACAAAAAAATGGATTGCCATGATAGGCCCTTATAATGACCAATGTGCAACTGAAAATGCAATTGACAAAAATAAACCGTATAAGGCAATTTTAAATATGAATTACCCTGAGAACCGCAGCTTTCAGTGTTATGCCGAATGCATCTGGTGGCGATGGGGTTTCTATGATTCCGAGACGGATACAATTGATGGTGACAAAATTGAAAAAGTTATCGCAGGGTTTACGAAAGGTGACACTGAACAGTGTTTTAAAACCTATAAAATGATTGATGATCACTGTCAGAAGATTTTCTCCACGATAAAGTGTTGTATTGGGAAGCTGATGCGCGAATGATGGACAGAATTGTTTTAAATAGTTATACGTGTTGTAGTTACCAATATACGAGTATAATACCTTCATCCTATGTAGAGATATTTCAATGACGAGCTGTTAGCTCCATCCAGCAGTATGGATTACGATAGGAGGGTGGACCTCTAGGTCTCATATTCGGGTCCTTTGTACTACCTTCCTGAATCCTGACTACAGTTGTTCAACCCCTTCACGTCACTCAAGCCGGCCCACACGTGAGATGAACCTAAGGATGATGGAAGGGGAGGCGACTCTAAATAATCGTAACCATGTCCGGCCAGGGATACCCCCAACATGGATCGTCTCAGTTGGATTAGAGCGGTACATTCACAAAGTATGTCGTGTGCGGTCTCGTCGTCTATGTATCCCCTACAAGGTCGAAATGTTACCAGTCTCCAGAAAGTATTCCCACTAGTAATGTCAGGTTTTTTCTTGATAGCCCTGTGCAAAAACGCACCAATTTAGCAGATGGTCCTTTGAAGGCTTCTCTCGCATGGCGACCGTCTTAACATCATGTTCTACTCAGCCCTGTGTTGAGTTTGGGTGTCCGGAGTCATTAAGTTGTTTTTGTCGAGTGTGATTCCTAGATATTTCACTGACTCTGAAAATTTGAGGTGTTCTTGGAAAAGCTGGGGCACTTAATATACGAGGGTTGTCCAGAAAGTAGCAGACGCTTTGACATAAAAAATTTTAAACTTGTAAAGAAAATCTATTATTAAATACATTTGGGGGCTACACTCTTGGGCTATTTATCAACACAAGCGCCATTCAAATTGAGGCACTTATCATAGCGTGGCAGAAGTGTTTTGATTCCAACTTTTATAAATCCGCCGCCTGAGACTTTAACCACAGGTTATCGCCGGCTTGAAGTTCGGCATCACTGTCCATGTGCTGTGTTGCGAGCGAGGTCTTCATCGCTGGGAAGAGGAGGAAGTCACTTGGTGCTAGATCCGAGCTGTATGGAGAGTGATCCTTTCTCCCATCCAAGAGCTGTCCAGTACGGTTGACTGTGTACGGGCGGGTTTTGTCGTCGAACAACAAAACTTCCACCTCTTCCCAGCGATGAAGACCTGGCTCGCAACGCAGCGGTTCGATAGGGACGCCGAACTTCATGCCAGCGTTACCCAGGGCAGGTTAAAATTTCAGACGGTGGATTTATAAAAGTTGAAATCAAAACACTTGTGCCACGCTATGATAAGTGCCTCAATTTGAATTGTGCTTGTGTAGATAAATAGCCCAGGAGTGTAGCCCCCGTATACAATAATAATTTTTCTTTACAAGTTTAAAATCTCTTACTTCAAAACTTCTGCTACTTTCTGGACAACCCTCGTATATTCAGGGTGTTTGTGGAAACACCGGAAATTTGTGTGTGTAAAACAATATACTCATATACAGGGTGAATATTTTGCCTGGAACACTGAACATATCATCAAAATAGAATAGCTTTTTATGGTATCTAACTTACAGTTTGCTGTGGTCAGTGGCATGCTTCTGCATGGTCAAGGGTTTTTTTAATGCCAACTACTAGTCTTCATTACATTTTTTTTGGGTAGGTGTAGCAGGATAAAAAACTTATTATATTACATAATCAACTTTATGAATTTCGTACTTTACTTATACACACTATTAAAAATTAAAAGTTCGAAAAATCTTAATGTTTAGTTTTAACCAATTTCTCCAAATTGGAACACTGACTTACTTGGTTCCTGAAAAATTGGATAAGTAAATGCTGTCTTATCTTTTATTTGTTTTTGAAAGGACAACTCTCTTTGATAATGAGTTTTAATTTAAATTAACTACAAAGAGATAATGCTAGTCGAAGTCCAGCCTTGCCTGCAGAACCACTACGTGCGCAATGAAAATTTGTATTTTAGCGTTTGCTTTTTTGTATTCAGGTTTTGCATTTGTAAGTATCTTCCGATTTTTCTGATTGGATGGTTATGCAATGTTTAGAAATTCCACGTAACACCAGAAGTGGCAAAAATTTGGGACGATTTCATAGACCCTTTTAGAGAAGAATGTAGGGCGGAAGCTGGCCTCGATGAAGAGGTGGCCAAATGGGCACTTTTGAAAATGGACTTTCCCGAGAACGATGCGTTCATGCGGTTTTGTGGTTGCCTTTGGTCACGACTAGGATTATACAATATGGACACAAATGAGATTAACGTTGATACTGTGGTGGAGAAACTACATGGATTCACCATGGAAAATGCTGTAGAATGTAATGATAGGTACAAGAATGCAAGTAAAAATGAAAAGGCTTTCTTGGTCGGGACGTGTGTTATCAGAAAGATGAGTCTTTAAGTAAGACTTGTTTTTGAGTCATTTACCAACATTACATCAAATTCTGTGTATCTTTTTCTATCCAATTCTGATAGTTTAGATGATAATTTTAATTACCTTCAATTGCATTTTAGAAAGTATCAATTGTCAATTAACGTATTTAATCAAATTTTAGAAACTTTCCTGTATGAAGGTATGGATTGTAAATTACAGTAGGTACTAAATTGATTGGTCATGTTTGTATTAGTCAAATCAATATATTCGCAACAATTAAGGGAGGTTTTAGCTTTTCAATATAAGATATTGGTTTTTCTTTCCATCACTAATAGTATTCAAAGTTGATTCCATTAAAAGCAAGCTTGTCGTTTAGTGAACATACCACAATATGCAGCCTCATCTAACCCAACTTTTTCATAATTTAGCAATTTTCCATATCAAGGGTATTCGGAACACATGCACCAACGTAGAAGTGCTAACAATAGTACTACTACAAGTTGACCGTTCCATTTCGTTTCAATTAATGTAACACATAAGGTATAGCAACTGACCAAATCCGTATTTGTATAGAACACACAGCAAATGGTTCTTTAACAGCTGAAAAGTCTAAAAGTTGAGTTTGTTCAAAAAATGCTACATCGCCTATGTGATGTATGCAAGCCTGGGGAGGTCAAGGTTGGTACGCCTGCAACGGTGGGCTAGGTCGCATGTCGTTGTAAGCACGTTTCATTTATAAATCATCTCTGTCAATATAAATATCCAAATAAAGAGTACTTATTATTGGCGACGAGATAAAAAGAAGAACCGAATTTGGCAACATATAGCATAAATAAAAGAAGCTGTGTATTCATGGTTAGTTTCGAGCTCGGGGTGGAAGGAATCAAGTCAAGATGGCTACAGTCGCAATAGGACACATTGGCGAATTCAACGCAGACGAGTCTACGAATTGGGAAGTTTACGCGGAACGACTTGAATTTTATTTACAAGCAAATAAAATAACAGAAGATGAACAGAAAAGGGCGGTGCTGTTGACGGTTTGCGGAACAAGGACCTATGAAATTTTAAGGTCGTTGGTAGCTCCTGACGCGCCAAGTTCAAAATCTTACGGGGATTTAGTGAAAACCTTAAAGGACCATTTCGCGCCTAAACCGTCCGAGATAATGCAGAGATTTCGTTTTCATAAACGCGATCAAGGACAGAATGAAACAATTGCGGTGTACGTGTCTGAACTAAGAAAAATTGCGGAGCAGTGTAACTTTCCCAGAGAAACCTTAGAGACAATGCTTCGCGATCGTGTAGTGTGTGGCGTTCGCAGTGAAGCGTTACAGCGCAGGTTGCTAGCAGAAAAAGACTTGACCTTCAAAATTGCATTAAATACGGCAACGGCGGCAGAAACAGCTGATTTGAACGCTCTAGAAATCCGGAAGCAAACTGCACCTGTTCAACAGCTGACCGCCACCACATCAACATACAGAAGGGTTAATCGAGACAACAAAGAGCATAACAGCGGTGTCACCAGCTCCGGGTCAAATGGCACCAATAATTTGCACCGTCAACAAAACCAGAGTAATTACAAACCCTGTTTTAGGTGTGGAAGCCAACACAATCCATTCAATTGTCGCTTTATGAACGAAACATGCAGATTCTGTAAGAAAAGGGGCCACATAGAGAGAGTGTGCATGCAGAAAAACAGGAAACAACAGACAAACGCAGTTGACGCATCGGAGCAGCCTGAAGATGACTATGCCGAAATATTTACTTTAAATGGGATAACCAGCAATTTACCGGTTGCAATCACAGGTATCAATAACATTACAAGCATGCCCAAAGCAACGGTAACATTAAATGGACATAAATGTTATATGGAAGTGGATTCAGGAGCGGCTGTATCATTAATGGCCTCCAACACGTTTAACAGAATATTTAATGTATACAAACCAGAGCTATCAAACTCGACGTTAATTCTAAAGGACTATCAAGGAAATGTTATAAAAACTGTTGGCGTGTGTCAAGTCGAAGTTAAATACGCAGGCCGATGTGCAGTACTACCGCTCACAGTAATCGAAGATAACCGAAGCAGCTTATTGGGCAGAAATTGGTTTGCTACATTAGGAATTAAACTGGCAGGCGTTTATCAGCTTACATCAGAATCGGTGATAACAAAATCAGTTGCAGAAGTACTGAGCAAGTATGCTGACATTTTCAAGAATGAATTAGGCAAGTACAAAGGCCCTCCTGTGACATTACCAATCAATGATAACGTACAACCGATACTATGTAAGGCCAGACGGGTGCCATTTGCATTATTACCCAAAATTGAAACGGAACTGCAAAAATTATGCCAACAGGGCATTTTAGAACCGATAACCCACCCACGATGGTGTACGCCAATCGTTCCCGTTGTTAAAAAGGATTCCAGCATAAGAATATGTGGCGATTATAAACAAACCTTAAACAAGGCATTGCGTACTGACGTTTACCCAATTCCAGCCATTAACACTATATTAAGTTCACTAGCCGGAGGCAAAATTTTTGCCAAATTGGACTTGGCTCAAGCATACCAGCAGTTAGAAGTTGACGACAAGTCTGCTGAAGCCCAAACAATAATCACACACAAAGGACCTTTCCGAGTAAAACGACTACAATTTGGAATCAGCGTGGCTCCACAAATATTTCAAAATTTCATGGATCAGAGACTAAGCGGAATTCAAGGAGTATTCCCGTACTTCGACGACGTACTGGTAGCAGGAGAATCGGAAACACAATTAGCCGAACGACTCGAGGAGATATTCAAGCGATTCCAAGAAGATGGCTTACGCCTCAAGCGAGAAAAATGTGCATTTGGAGTGAAAGAATTGAGTTTTTTAGGATTCCAGTTAACTGAAAATGGACTGCAACCGATCAAAGACAAAGTTAATGCAATCAAAAATGCCCCAGCTCCAAAGAACAAACAAGAACTGCAAGCATTTTTAGGAATGTTGAATTTTTATCACAATTTTTTAAAAGATAAAGCGACAGTAGCAGAACCTCTACATAAATTACTACATACAAACACTAAATGGTCCTGGAACAAAATACACGATGAAGCATTTCAGCAATGCAAGAATTTGTTGTCATCGAAGTCACTTTTGGTGCATTTTGATATTAACAAACCATTAATATTGACAGCAGACGCTTCGCCTTATGGAGTAGGAGCCGTGCTAAGCCATAAGATGTCAGATGGTACAGAAGCGCCAATCGCATTCCATTCCAGAACACTGAACGACGCACAACGGAACTACTCACAGTTGGATCGAGAGGCACTAGCGATTATCGACGGACTAAAAAAATTTCATCATTATGTGTTTGGGAACAAATTCGAAATTCGTACAGATCACAAACCACTTTTGGGAATATTCGGGCAAGACAAGGCTACCCCAGAAATTATATCCCCGAGACTTCAGCGATGGTCATTAATTTTAAATAGTTATAATTATATGCTTAAGTATGTTCCTGGTTCGACCATTGCAAATGCAGATGCACTAAGCAGATTTCCAGTGATCGACAATTCAACTCCAATAAATGAAGAGATTCCACAAGTGCTCATGGTCGAGACAAGTCCTGAAATTACAGTCAACGCTGAAAAAATCGCCATATTGACACAAAAGGAACCAGTGCTATCTAAAATATTGGACTGGGTGGTAAGGGGCTGGCCGAACGAAATCAATATGGACGAAGCAAAACCGTTCTACCATAAGCGGCAGGAATTATCCTCGTACAAGAAATGTCTGTTGTGGGGAAACAGGGTTGTCGTTCCAGCAGCAGCCAGAGCACAAGTACTTCACATGTTGCACGAAACTCATCCGGGGATTGTACGAATGAAGATGTTGGCGAGGAGTCATGTCTGGTGGCCAAACATGGATGTTGAAATCGAACATGCAGTAAAAATTTGCAACATTTGTCAGGAAAATCAACGCGCACCACCTAAAGCAGCTATTCATCCTTGGGAATGGGCAACCGAGCCGTGGAGCAGGTTACATATTGACTTTGCGGGGCCGTTTCAAGGACATCAACTCCTGATCGTAGTGGACGCCTACTCTAAATGGTTAGAAGTCGAGTTGGTGCCGACAACCTCCTCGTCGGCAGCAATACGAGTGCTACGTAGCTTATTCGCCACTCATGGATTACCCGACGTAATTGTATCAGACAACGGTACGGCATTTACATCGGCAGAATTTGCAGAGTTTACAAAGAAGAACGGGATTAGGCACACAACATCGGCGCCATATCATCCGTCCTCAAATGGCCAAGCTGAAAGGCTAGTGCAAGAAGCCAAAAAGATGTTAAGCAAATTGTCGCAAGGGGATTGGCGTACCAAACTGGCCCGAATGCTGTTAAGCCAGCATTCAACGCCGTCAACAGTAACCGGCGTCAGTCCAGCAGAACTGCTTTTCAAGAGAAAATTAAGAACCTGTTTAGATCGAATCCATCCTGATTTCGTGAGGGACATGAAGCTGAAGCAGGAAACACTTATGGAACAGTCAAAACCACCTCGGGAATTTAAAGATGGCGATCCAGTTTCAGTGAGGAATTTTGGTGATGGTCCCAAATGGGTTCCAGCGCAAATCAATAAACGTACTGGTCCATTATCATACAAGGCAACCCTAGATGACGGAATCGTAATCCGAAGACACACCGATCAAATCATTTCCAGAAGACCACTGCAGGGCCATCAAGAACCACCGTCAGATGTGCAGGAAGCCAGCATGAGCACTCGCCCAAGCAGAGACAGAAGGATGCCTTTGCATTTACGAGATTTTGTTTTAACTGGGGGGAAGGAATGTGATGTATGCAAGCCTGGGGAGGTCAAGGTTGGTACGCCTGCAACGGTGGGCTAGGTCGCATGTCGTTGTAAGCACGTTTCATTTATAAATCATCTCTGTCAATATAAATATCCAAATAAAGAGTACTTATTAGCCTATTACGGCATTGAATAACCTCAAGATAGTACTGCATACTTTTAGTGTTAGGAAAAAAAGAAGATTCGCAGAAAATAGTGTAGTTCGATCAGACAGATTAGAATTGACAACATACTGTTACTCCGGATGAAAAAAGTTTATTGTTTCACTAACTGTTGAATGTTCGGTGGCCTTTTATAAACCGACCGTAGAACTTTCGGGGTGTTTAACATTATATTCGTACTATCGTAATAGTATCATATCATAATGTTAAATAAGATAGTTGTCAGATCTTGTCTAATTCACGAGTACGAAATTATATTAGCTGCTAACCGGTTATTGACCGAGAGTAGCTCTAGGGCCTTCATTGATTACACGGAAGGAAGAAGAGTTACTGAAATCCTTCCAAGAAATACGCCCACTTACTTTCTTACTTCTTTTCTAATTTGCATTTTACAATTATTATTACATTATAATAGTTCTCAACATGTACGCCAACATCGGAGAATTTCATTTCCCTCACAATCAAGATTTTACAATGATATTTATATTGGTGTTTGTGGTTTGGGTTACTCCCGGGAGTTATTGAACGATGTATTATTTCATAATAATATATAGGTATTACATATACATATGTACAGGGTGGCCAAATAAGAATGCGAAGTACTGTATCTGGGAACCTGTCCATCGTAGAGGCTTGCGGTAAAAAAAATTATTACTAAAACGGCCACGAGAAAAACTTGGAAAATATGTTTAAGTTATTGCAATGGCCGCTAGGGGGCGTAACTGCAATCTGGAATCTAAAGACGTGATGTTTCTATGAATTCCGCTATATTAACCTAACAAAAAAATGTCCGGTCTTTGAAGTTGACAATAATCTGAACATTTTTTGTTTGAAAATTTTTCTTGTATCTCAAAAAATGAAGTGGTGGGGTATATTCAAAGGTTTCCGTAAAGAACACCCTGTATCTTCGAAACGGCTGAGTCGATTTAAACAAACTCGGGTTAGTTCGAAAGATCTATTCTTCAGCTACAAATATTATACTATTTGAAGTTTTGTTAGTTTCACATATCACCGCTTGAGGGCTTTTTTCGACATTCCGACAGAAATGGTTAATTTTCTCAAAAAAATTAAATGCATTGGTTTGATTTTTTTTCATGAAAAGGTAGCCTAATGCTGTTTTCGTGAGTTTGTTTAGGCTTCATTTAGCTACTTTTTCATGAAAAAAAAATCGAACCAATGCATTTAATTTTTTTGAGAAAATTAACCATTTCTGTCGGAATGTCAAAAAAGCCCTCAAGCGGTGATATGTGAAACTAACAAAACTTCAAATAGTGTAATATATGTAGCTGAAGAATAGATCTTTTTAACTAACCCGAGTTTGTTTAAATCGGCTCAGCCGTTTAGAAAATACAGGGTGTTCTTTACGGAAACCTTTGAATACCCACCACCACTTCATTTTTAGAGATACAGGAAAAATTGTCAAACAAAAATTGTTCAGATTATCGTCAACTTCAAAGACTGGGCATTTTTTTTTAGGTTAATATAGCGGAATTTACAGAAACATCACTTTTTTAGATTCCAGATTGCAGTTACGCCCCCTAGCGGTCATTTCAGAAACTTAAAAATATTTTCCAGGTTTTGCTCGTGGCCATTTTAGTAATAAATTTTTTACCGCAAGTCTCTGCGATGGATAGATTCTCAGATACAGTACCTCGCATTCTTAGTTGGCCACCCTGTACATAATAGGGTTTCGAGATCCATCACATAACAGAATTGAAGTAATAAATATTGGGGAGTCATGAAAATAATCACAACTGGCCGTTATGTACAATAAGATAGTGGCAAAATCCCATTGTCTTGTATGGTCATAATAAACCAATGGAGAACATGATCATAAAATATTACCTCAATTTGTTCTCGAGGATAAAAGCGGGGTAAAGTAATGAAAATGTAGCATTCAATCTAACTTGGCTAGGAAGTTCTAGGACTGCGTTCCATAGTGAGGTGCACCGTGCAAATCACTTACAATGAAAATAGAATCATAAACATGGGTTCTAAACTAAACTAGAACAAATCAATCTCAAAAGGTTAAATCTATGGGCCTCAATCTACACCATTTAAAATTCCTTGCCTGGCTTTCTTTCGGCTAGCCCACATTTTTGAACAGAGGGTTCAGATCTGAAAGAAACTTATTCAAGAAGGTCACTAAGTCGCTTTCTACCAAATCAGAGGGAATGATTCTCATTCATGTGTCCAATCAATTATGAAATCGCATCAGTAGCAACCATAATATGGAGGACTGAGGGTTTTCCCCTTCTATTTTGGCTCGAAAACCAAATATTTCAACAAATGCATCATCACTTACTAATTATTAAAAGATTATAGCAATAGAACACAATTTTGCGTTTAGAGAGCAGATACAGACGCTTCATTTTAATCTTTTTACTAACAATAGTTAAGAAATATGGCCACCAGTGTTGGTGTTATTCGTATTCCATAATAACGTAAACATTTATAACAATACAAAAATAAAGGAAAATTATATTTATTTTAACGACTCTCTAATATTTGGGTTTTGTTGTCTGGATAGTTATCGTTTTCCTGACATTGGCGAAGGTAGTCTTGCCGGAAAGTTTGATTCAGATGATTCGCTATCTTCATTCGGATCCACATGGGAGGTATCATGGTGAAAAAATACTAAAATGGAGCACAAATAATCAAAATTAGGCATTGACAGGTGCATGACGAATATGAAACCCCTGCCACCTTTTGCTTAGTCGGATGGCCCATCCCAGAGATTCATGAAATGAAACTGGTTAACAAACAACTTGGCATAATACTACCTGAATTCCGTGCGCCCAGTATCCAGTTGAATCATTAATTTTTCCTAGTGTGTATACGGCGTACTTAACATAAGTAGAAGCGTCTGGCACCAGAAGTGAAGTTTCCCGTAATCTATCACTGAAATCGTTCATTTTCGTATTTACAAAATATGGAGAAAGGTGTTGGACAGTAATGCCATAACTTGCATATTCCTCACGCAGAGCTGCCGTGAAATGCTTCACGTACACCTTAAAATTAAAATAAAATTTAAATGTACCTCATTTTTCATTACAAGCACATTATTGAATAAACTGTGTACACTTTTTAAATAAGCACAGGTTGGATTCACCTCTGAATAAACCACAAATTAGATTTAGCAATCGCTTTTCAAGTTTTCACGTGACAAGCGATACTACTAAGAAAATTCTGGATAAGTAGTAAAAGTCAACTCAGAATTAGGGACTGATTTTGAGACTGTCTATCATAGATCATTTGTTAAATGGAAATTGGGATCAAAATTCTTGATAGTGAGAGGTACCTACTTAAAAAATCACAACAGAATGTGTCTTAAATGACCAGGCACTGACATTTACTTGACCGAAAGTGAATATGTGTACAGTGCGCTGTATGCAACGTAGAATTGTAGATAGAAGTATGTCATGTCCTCGGTAATGTCAATCATGACATAGGTAGGTAATTAAAAAGTGAATTTTAATTGCAACAAAAGATCAGATATGTATTAATGTACATTAACAAACCATTGCAGACAACTACTATTGGCAATTTAAGGATGAAATTAAAACATATGATACACTCCAGTAACTCATACAAGAAACAAATTCTCTTTTGGTCATGCACTAAATAGCCACAGGTGTTGCGTAAGTCTTATTCCTGCAAGAATGTTGCAATAGTTTAAAGTCAAGGTGAAGGTTGTTTCTACAGTGTGCCAGTTGACTTCTTACCTTAGTAGCTGCGTAGACATTCATAAGTGGCATGGGTTGACATTCCGCCCCAGATGAAATGTTGACTATAGCTCCTCGCCCCTGACTTTGCATTCGTGTTACAAGAAAGCGTGTCATCAAAGTAACGGCCCCAATATTAATATTAATAATATCCCATAACTCCTGCTCTGGAACCTCACCGAGGTACGTGGGATAAGTATACTGTTTCCCTACATTATTTACTACAACAGATGGCGCTTTTAATGATACGCGTTATCACGGGGCGTCCATCACCTAAAATTCCTATAGGCAACTCGCCCAATTCACGTTTGACTGCTTCGATCGCTTTTGGGACGTTTGAGAAATCCGCAGTGATTATTTTTACTTTGACCTTGTATTGGGACTCTGAAAAAGGGCATGTAATTGGCCGTTCGCGTTTGTAAACTCACCGATTTCTTTAGCGGTAACCTGTAACTTTGGTTCACTTCTGCTAACAAGCACGATGTTCAAACCGCGATTCGCCAATTCTTTCGAGTAGGCCTTTCCGATTCCATCTGTCGCTCCGGTGATTACTAGAAAAAAATATATATTGTCAAAGACATTAATTTAGTGTTGGGCATTGACAAGAGAGAGAACAGTTTAATTTTTACATAATCTATTGTTTTAGTTGCATTTTTAGAGAAATAGTTAATAGTTATATATGTATTATACCGTGTGTCCCAGATTGAACGCACGATAGGCAAACAGAATTAATGTATTTTTTCGCGAAGGATTCTGAAGTCTTTGATATGTATTTGAAGTTAGCGTTCAACGTACGTGATTGCGCTTCTGTGATACTAGAAAGAGATTACAGTAATACTAATTTCAAATGTCTCGTGGATCCTTCGCGAAAAAATACCTTGCCGTTTCGCTATGGTGCGTTTTTTCTGGGACACACTGTATAAGACGATAAAGGGATATTTTAACCATTGAGTGAATTAACTTTCATGAGGTGGTTAGTTTCCCTTTATCGTCGTGTATAATACAAAACTTTATTTTATAGCAGAACCATATAAATCATTGTAAAGCTTCTGACAATTCTGAACTTAATTTAGACGTCAAAAATAGCAAGCTTAAGTTATGTCGTCGCGGTCATATATTCTAAACTTCATTTTATATCGTATTTCGCGTGAGATTTGAAATAAGAATTACAGATGTAATTAGAATGCTCAATCATCACAAATTTCCCGGCACCCCTATTGTTATTATTTTGCTTTTTACGGCTAGTAAAGATATGAAGGACGAGAAGTCTTTGAAATATTATACGTTAATTTGCAAACAGTTTAGGTTTTTTAGTGAGAAGTGACTGAGAAAAAACAACCTAACTGAGACCTTTCTTTTCGTAGGAATTTTTTTTTATGATTTCTCTGTGATAACGCTCTCATTTCGTTTGCCGCATGTAGGTCACCTCATGTACATTGTACTCATAGACATATTGATCACAGTTGGTCTCAAGCTGATAATCACACAAATAGAAAACTATAGATAAGAACTATTTTATAAACAAGTAAATAGTCTAATCGTAAACGAATTACGTAAAGTGACGTTTTGCATATGGAAATATTTTATTTTCCATCAATCTGGAAAAGCATAAACACTGGTGGTAGTACAGATAAAGAACAAATATCAAGGCATCGTTCTTCCAACGAAATAGTTGCATCAATAACGATTTTCCGGTATATCAGATTGTTTGCGTCTTTCAATTGGAAGAATGTTCATCAACTGGTTACTGGATATGATACAGGACCAAAGTTTGTTTTTTCATACTATATAATATGATGTGGTTGATTTTATAACACGCGACTCCTTTACTTTCATCCACAACACAATCGTAGATACCTCGTTTTGCAGTTTAAATTTTTTTTCAAATTCTATACACGAATATATACAATACCGTTTCGCATAGGTACAAATAGTAGGCTTGCGTCGCGTTGGTTTAATGAGGGACGCCTGTCGCAGAAATTTCGCTGGTTCCGTTTTGCCTTAATATATAAATAGCGAAGACCAAAAAAAGAAGATGGTTAGCGACTGAGAAAGCGTGAATTCTGCAAGATTATACTCGTATTTAATAATTCAATAATTAGCGGTTGAATGGATACAGTTTGAGAGTTTGGGTTCGCAGTTTCGTCGTGAAACGTGCAGTTTTTCTATGTTCAAGTTATGTGTAAGAAATAAATGGGATAACAAATGGAATTGAAGGAACAATCGTTTAATTGCGGAGGTAAGAGGGACTTGTTACCAAACAACGCCGACGTTCTCCTAGAGTAATTTATTCACCTCGCAGGATTTCCTGGATTTCTATGGCGTTTTCAAATAATACGGAGTAAAAGGTATTTAAAAATTTAATTTGTACTTGCTGCCAGTTAAAAAAAGAAATCGTAAATCACTACGGCGATGTGTAAAAAATTCAAGTAGAAAATTAAGTTTCAATCTTCAGAGAAAAATTGCTTTAAAAACCTCAATGGTTTCCGCTTGGAAGTGAAAGAGAAGAAAATCACCGTATAGATTATCAGAATGTTTGTGGATCGTGAAGGAACTTACGGGAATATTAGTGCCACGTGTTAAGATTTCAAAATTTCAAAATACAAGCTACGTGTAGGCTGAAAATACGTTAACCTCGAAACACAATGCGTTAGTGCAGTGACTTTACAATAATGTAATAATTTTGATAGTATAGTATTCTTGTAAGTTTTGTGGTGTAACAAAAGGTAATGTACTTAGTTTTAATTGTAATTATTCGCTTTACTGTAAATTATGTTGATTTGTATAACTATTTCGTCTATGTAGACATAAACGCCGAAGTTCTATTTCCGTGGGAAGGGACGTGGAGTTGCTTTTAAATCTATTTGAGTTGGCCATACTTAAACCCTGTCAAATTTTGTACTATATTAACGTCAGGTCAAAATTATTCAAATTCAAGAGATTTTGCCTCGGATTTTTAAGTTTTGCATATTGTAAATGTGTTGGCGTGTTTAGCTTTGTTCCACAGTTAGGTACCTCCCTTTCTCCTGATTTTCCCTCTCTATATTTACTCTCTGTGAACGAATGACTGAGGTTCTTCGGCTCAGTTCTTTCTCCGATGAGATCTAGGGGAACACGACGTGCATTTGGATTTACATACATTCTGTCTAAATTTGCAGGAACTCTTTTGCAATTTTGGATTCATTTGAACCCTTAACTGGACTAAAAATAGACTGCATAACTTAATTCAGTCAGCCGCTTGCCTACTGTATGCATATAATCCATGTTCAATGATATTTTCGTCTTCCGCATTCCTTTTAAGTATAGGAGTTTCTATCCGTTGATTTTTCTTTGTTCGTCAACCTTTTTGGAGTAGAACCCTCTGTACTCGAGTTGCAAGATTCGGAAATTATAAATGTACAGGGTGAGTCAACGATTGCGGGGAGTAACTTAATGCCTTGAAGATAAGATTTTTCGATAGAGTGCTTTTGTATTATGATATGGTTGAATATTCTCCACATTTTAAAAATGTATGGGATGGTACCTTTTTTAAATAGAACTCCCTGTATTTGAAAGCATTTTTGAACTCTACGTGTAATTGTACGTCTTTTATTATATGGTTAATATCAAAAAAACTAGTAGTTTTAAAGATAATTTGATTTGTAAGAAAAATTGGACATTTTTGCAAACGTCAGTGTATTGTCAAAATTATTACTTAAATTTTGATTCCAGGTTTTATATCTTTTATCCTGGGTTAAGTATATAAAAGTCAAATAAATACATCTACTATGAAACATTAAAAAATAGCTTACAGGGTGTATTTTCGTAGATCCAAAGTTACAAAACTTCATATAAAAAATCTCACTTTTTTTAAAACACCTTGTATATTTATCTGTCACCTTTTAGCTCCTCCAAAAACCTTCAGCTTTTGATAGTAATGTCCTATACCTATCTGTGATAGTTTTCAAAATATCTTGGTTTTCCTGGTTTTTATATTCTAATATTAAATAAGTTATATGTAATTTACATAATAGTGAGGTTGGCCATGCAAAAAAGGCAATTTTTATCTGCCTCGCCCAAAGCTAAAATCATATTTATTAATTCATTTTTCGAATAATTCATTTAAGTTTATTTCGAAAACTGTCACAGATAGGTATAGTACATTATTATCAAAAGTTGAAGGTTTTTGGAGGAGCTAAAAGATGACAGAAAAATATACAGAGTGTTCCATTAAAAAAAGTCAGATTTTTAATATGAAGTTTTGCAACTTTGGACCTACCAACAAAAACACCCTGTAAGCTATTTTTTCAATGTTTCATAGTAGATGTATTTAATTGACTTGTACTTAACCCAGGATAAAGATATAAAACCTGGAATCAAAATTTGAGTAATAATTTTGACAATATACTGACGCTTGCAACTGCCCAATTTTTCTTACAAATCGAATTATCTTTAAAACTACTAGTTTTTCGGAAATTAACCATATAATAAAATAGACGTACAATTACACGTAGAATTCAAAATTGCATTCAAATATTCTATTTAAAAAAATGTACCATTTTGGCGGCCTACTTTGTGGGCGCACTCTGTATAATTTATTACAAATATTTGTAAAATGTGGAGAAAATTCAACCATATCATAATACAAAAGCACTATATCGAAAAATCTTATCTTCAAGGCATCAAATTACTCCGCGCAATCGTTGACTCACCCTGTACATTTGAATTTTAATTTTATATAGTGAACACCTTGCAACTGAATTAAGGGGTTAAGGAAGTGGCGACTTAAGTAGGTTACGTCCGAATTTTGGAGTTAAAAATTTTATTAGTTACGAGAGATAAAAATGAAGCCAGAGTTTGGATTTCCAATTTTATTTAATATGCGTATGAGGTGGGACTTTCACGTCGTACAACCTGTTTTCATTGACGAGGATAGGACAACCCTGGCACTTCCGGAATAAGAAATCAACCCTCTGCCTAGCGCCAACGGTCCTTTCGGGGGACGGATGAGCGGGTATAGAGCGGGGTACTCTTTTATCCGGTAGGGGGGGGGGTGTGAAATGGCCGAAATCGGGACATCACTCCGTTAAAGACCCTAGTTCCCTTGAAGAAGGTGATGGACGGGGACACATCTATTTGTATGAATTCTTCGGATGCTAGATATTCCGGATCTCCGGGGAAGACAGTATTCATGGAACCCTACAAAAAGCGTGGTAATTACTAATAACAGCAGAAAAGTTAGAAAACTTAAAAAGGGACATTGAACGAAATAGATTGGGTATTATTGGAGTAAGCGAAATAAGGTGGGAGGGAAGCATTTTGGTTAATGAAGAGGTATAGTTAAAAGTATGGAGAAGGTAATTTGTGACGGATATAGAATAATAGCAGCAAGACTAAGTACTACTCCAAAAAGTCTTTTTGTTGCGCAAGTGTACATGCCAACTAGTGATTACGAAGGTATTGAAATAGAGGAAATTGACGAGAAAATAGAATCTCTAATGGGGAAAGAAGGGAGTGTTGCAAAATAGTGATGGGGGACTGAAACGCTAGTATTGGAGAAAGTAGCAGAGTGGACAGAGTCGTTGGAGATTATGGATTGGGAGCAAGAAATGAAAGGGCTATATCTACAATGGAATCCTGCAAGGAGAGGTCATACCCAACACTTGAGCTGAACATCACAAAAGAAACTTGGAAATCCCCTGGTATTCTGGCAATCCACACGGATTTTTGAGCAATTTTTCATTATGAGAAATGACTTAAAAATGCGTGTTGATATCGAAAGCATATTGAATTCTTCATGAGAAATCGCTTAAAAAATCATGTGGATTGCCAGTTGCAGATATTAATAGTGATTACGATTCCCTTCCTCAAAAGGAAGTGAAACAAAAAGTGGTAAGTACGTTCCTCCTTGATATACAAGAGGAAGAGTACTTCAAAACCAATACGATCGGATAAATTTTATCCGAAATCATCACAATTCCATTCGATGACCTATAATTGTACAATCCACCAGTAAACAATTTCACAACTCGTCATGAATGAAAACTAAAGCCTTTGATATTTATAGATGCATGGAATACCATATATAGAAAGTGAATGTTAATTCCATATATGCTCCGGGCTATAATTTCGTGTGTTAATAACCTTGATGCGTACAACGGTCCATTAATTCAAGCTAGTGTATTTGATATGCAAGAAGAAGTTAGATAATTCACGGTTAACCTCGTTAATAGATGTTATGATTAAAAATTAAATTAATGGTCAAAAATGTATATTCCAATAATACGCAATTGCGTAACTAATTAAATGTTTGTTTTTTGGACACAAAGAAGTAGAAATCTACAATATTTATATATTATTAATGCATGGTTTGCGTATCTGAATATATACAGTGCTATTTATTAAGACGTACACAAAGGGATTTATGCGGATTGTTTTTCCCCATGTCTACTTTTAAATGACAAAATCTTTGTGAGGGGCGCCTAATTTTATGCGACCAAAATAACTTCTTAAAACAAATATAGATCTGGCTGTCACATTAAATAATTTGATATTGTTGCTTTGGCTTCCTTATTTTCGTTCGTGTGCGATGTATTCAATCGAGGAAAAAATTGATATTGTCAATTGGTATAGTGCCGGTAACAGTTTAAGGAGCGCACATTTATTTTCTGTTAAAACAAAGCATTCATAATAATTAATGTGGGGAAATAGGGCAAAACAATACATGTCTACTTAATAAATAGCACTGTATATTTAACGATATTAGTCAATTCCTCTGATTTACTGAGGTTTTATCGTGTTTACACGAGCTGTGATGATAATAAAAGCATTAGTTAAGTGATATTTGTAATCTTCCAAGTGTGTTTGGGGATCTCACCTTGTCAACGCACAACTTATGCCACTTAAGTAATCTCGTAATTGTAATAACAACTGATTAATTTGCTTTGAAATTTGCTTATTTACATTCTGATGAACAAAGCTTTCCTACTTTCTTTACTGGCGTGTAGTTTTGTTCCTCTAATTAAAATCAAGATTACAAATTTTGAACTGACATGTTTAAATACAGGGGTTGGGCAAGCATTGAGAACTAAAATTACCTACGCAGAATTGCTGCTAGATTTTCTTCATTGTGGGCCGGGGTTCACGAAAAGACAGCTGCATATTTTCCAAATATGTATGCAACAATAAATTGTTGTATTGCCTAATTAATAGTATATTATATACCAAGGGACTAAAGTGTGTGTTTCAATCCGAGGGTGCAAATTGTTGCCCGAAACGTAGTTGAGGGCAACACGCACCCGAACCTAAACCTAGTAAACAGAACGCAAAACGTTAAGGACTAGACGTTTTAAAGATTTCAGGACGTAGCTACTAGTGAAACAGTTTGGATTGTTTTCTTTAAAAAAAATATTCGCTTTGGTCCCATTTAACTACTAAATTTTTAGCGCATTTTTTAAGAATAAAAAAAATGGGCTATTGTTTGCGTTTTGTCCGCCCGGATCCACTTCTGCAATGTTGAACTACTCTTAGGGGAATGATCCTTGAGTCCTGGAAATTTTTGCAATATGTAGTCTACACTTCTCCTAGACCCCTTATCGTGATCGGATACAAATAGTTCCTTATATCTCAAGAACACATTGTCGGAGGGTGGTACTCACAAAGGGCGATTGGGACGTCTGGAACAAATATATCTATTGGTAGGGTCAAGCGAATGTCTCGAAAACGCTTTGTCGGAGGAAAGTACAATAGCAAAATGAATTGCCTGTGATTTTAAAGATAAAAGCAAATAAACGTAATGATACTTAAAGTATGATAATACACAAACAATTACAACAACAATGTATAATATACTAATATGGTGTATAAATAATCCAAAAATAAATATATAATTCCTGTTAATAGAAACCTAAC
Organism: Photinus pyralis; assembly: GCF_008802855.1. Lineage (NCBI taxonomy): Eukaryota > Metazoa > Arthropoda > Insecta > Coleoptera > Lampyridae > Photinus > Photinus pyralis. The sequence goes on from NW_022170596.1 coordinate 2,485,221, forward strand.
AGAAAATGCAAGTAACACCAATAGACATACCAAAACCAAACTTATCCTACGTATAGAAGCCTACAACTACAAACTTATTGCAAATAATGGCACATTATATTAAGTATTCTTTGAAGGACTTGTATTTTTTTTAAATATTCACAAAATCTGTTTCTTTAACCGAGTGGTTGAACCATACAAAAAAAAATTTTACCAACTTTTGCTGTATCTGAAGGCACAAAATCCTCCGTAAGGGAGGTATTTCATTGGGGTAAAAACCCACATTTTGCAGCACCAAGAATCCGAAACAAACAAAATCTCGATGATGTCTCTCATTTTTGGCTAAGAGGTTGAACCGATTAGAACCAAATTTGGTACACATATTCTTAGACATAAAAAAGCTTTTGGGCAGAACGAGCACGCGTAGATGTGTGGGTGGTATCCGTGCTAGACACAGCAAATTTTTTAAGGAATGTGACAGTTACTTGATTACCGGCAGCTTCAATTACTCCCCATGTGAACCACCCCACGTCATAAAATACTGCGTAACACTAATCAATTCACTGTCATCATTACTTTCCATCTTTTGATATACCTAAGGCTTTTAGGTGCATTTTTAGTAGACCTGTTTTTTTTTAATAAAAGCTATTTAGACTATCATTGCTAATATTTCCCTTATTTTCGTTAAGGCAATCGTTAAGACAATTTCTTTATGACTATTGACTTTTGATTTGGTAAAACAACCTGTAGATAATCCCCGTTACTATACCGGATAAACGCATTTCGAGAAGAGTACTCTTATTTAAGTCATCTTTTCTTTCAACATGATTTTGATCGTTTCCATTTTCTAATAGAAAATCCCAACCCATACAATTTTTGAATTCCTTCTCGAATCTCCTTCTTCTCGACTGGTTACTGGCACATTCTTCCTGATCATAAGTTTCAATAGATTTTGATCTACACTCTCAGTAAAAATATTGAGCCCTAGATGCTCTACATCTTTATTTCTATTTATGAAACAGGGATAGTCATGGAGAAACTTGTACTACATAAGCAGCTTTTATCTCAATAAACGCTGCTTCTTGTCGAACTACCACAATTCGCTCACCTTTGCAGTATCCGGAGTAAATTTACAATTTTTATTTACGAAAAGCACATAATAGACACAGCGGATTTCTTACTGGACATCCCTGGGACATAATCATATGAAGCTCAATTCCATTCAATGTCTCAATTCCCTTTTAATTCCTTAAATGCCTTTAAGTTTAGTTCCTCGCTTTTGAGCCACTACAATATATTATTTTCTCTTTTTACTGTTTTTGATGATGGTACGAACCTAAAAGGTTTGAAGAACATTTTAATTTCATATTCATAATCGAATTTCTTTGATGCGCATTATGCTCTTCAATAATCACTGACTTTTACTTACATATCATCAATATATCATCAACAGGAACCTATCTCTTTTATTCTCCTCTCAGTAATGTCTACTACTGTATATTTTATGGCAACAAGGCAAATGAGGGCTAACATTTAGATTAAGTACCTAATTTAAGCCAAATTGGGATACACTTTTACCACACACATTTTGTTTACTCATTTGGAGGATATTGTCTATAAACATAATAAACCATCAGTCGTGAATGTTACACAAGGCAGTATTATATTTATGGAAATAATATGAAAAAAATGTTTAAAGAAAGTAGAGAAATCTTAAAGGTCTTTCAAGTATCTACTTGTTTGTATAAGGAGAAATCATCCATGTCTATTACATCACGAAGAAGTCGAACGTCACGTCCCATTATAAGTCAATAACTGCAAAATTGCATTTTCTAAAAGGTTAAAACCTTTACCCAACATTTACCGAATAAATGGTCCTTATTGAAAAAACTTTTCATATTATTTCGAAAATGCACTTTGTATTTCTTTATTTGTATTCATATGCATCGATGATAGCATTTAATGAGAAAAAAGTACAGATTAACCATCTGGCGTCTTTGGCTAAAGGTTGACCTTGTTAAGTAATTATAGTAATCATACTCTCTCCGTAAAAATTAATACCAACCTGATACCTACCGCTGGATAAGAGTTACATAAAACGTCCGAAGATGACAATGAACGTTTCTAGGTTTACAAAAAAGGAGGTCTTGCAACGCGTTTTTGTAATTTAGTCTAAAGTGATTTCATCATTGCAACCTCGATTGCAACTCGCGCAACGTTGTGTTCCAAGTAAATGAAGTAATCGATTTACATTGACATTGTGCCATATACCTACCTTCACGTGATGTTAGAAATTATAATTACTGAAATTGGTAATACTTGCCGCATCACATGAGCGTTTGACTGATCGTGAGTTGCGTAATTTCAATCGGCAGAAAAGTTCGAATTGGTTGCATATTGTATAAAACCGCATTCAACGAGACGGAAATCCTCCCAATTGTTTCAGTTCAACAGTAAATCTGCCATTTGTTACTTGAATAATCATAAAATATCTAGGCTTATAATTTTTGGGGTAATATATCAGTAGGAGATTTAACAGGTTTTCCGCTGAGATAATTGGTAAGTAAGGGACAAAACGATGGAGGCACTCAAGAAACTGAGGTCAACGCCCACAGCTAACATGCTGAAGAAGAAGCTGAGCCAGATCCCGAGAAATAAGATTGACTGCGATTCTCGAAGGGTCAAAGAGTAGTATTCGAGACTTACCAAACGTGTTTCAGATATTGGATGCTTTTGGGGGGAGATGCTTCGGAGGAGGAACTGAATTTGGAGTAGAGAGTCAAGATTCCTGTATCTTCATTTTTCACATACTTAAAGGGCAAATGGAAGGAGCGTTGGCGACCACAGCTACCGTGATTGAAGCTAGACCGCCCGAGGCTGGAATTTACCACGAGAAGAGGCGATTGAAGCTACCTGTTGTAAAACTCCCTAAATTTGAGGGGAAACTAGAAAGCTGACTTGGGTGGTGGCCGCAGTTACAACAAATTAATAACGAGAATCTGGACGCAATGCACGGAAATTGAAACCGAACCTCATTGAATCCTAAAGGCGTTCTCGATTACCGGTGCAGTGGAGTCGATAAAAGTTCAGTATGCCCAAACGAACCTTCTGCTTCAAGTTTACGTTCGGAAACTTCTCCAGCTCATCACCAACGTAAACAACAAAGAGGAATTGCCATTGTCTGAGACTGACAGTTTGCACACTTGAAAATTGGCGATATGGTTATACTCCCTAGTCGAATCAAGAATTTCCGAGTCATTACTTCGAGCTGGCCCGAGAAGTCCACTTTCGGATCTCAATTGGTGTCGCAGAAGTCAAGGTTGGATTTTTTTAGAGACTTCAGCGACAAGAAGTAAGCAATGAAATGCGGATTTCACTTGCACGTGAGGGGTTTCAGTCAACTACACGACCACAACAACAATCAAAATCGAATGGTGGGAGGGAAGAACGTCAGAATAAAAGCAATATTCAACGAGATCCTGTTCCCGCAGCTTCCGAATTGTTATCAAATGTGGTGGGGAAGGATTTCTGCATTTTTAGTGACTTCACTATTGTGAAGCGAAAGAAACGACCTATGAATCTACTGGAACAGCGCAACAAGGAAATGCTGCACAAATTTGAGAATTTCTCGCAAATATAGTCTTTGGAGGAAGGCTGTCGCTCCCAGTAGGGCTAAAACCTTTACACGGAGAAAGCAAGCGCTTTGTTTTGAAACTGTTGGCAAAGTAAGAGCTCTATTGAAACATCATTTCTGAAGGACCTTGGTTCAATCAACTCAAAGAAAAAACAATAATGCTCTCAGACGTCTGAAAATCCCCATCAGGTATCCAGATTTTGTTCAGAGACGATTATTGGGTTCGTGTCATAACTAGTCTTTGGATGGACGCTGGATTGCCAAAGTTAACCACGTGTATGACTAATACAGTAATTTCATTGCTTTCAACCCCGTTAGATCCCACTGAATTATGGAATTTGGCGACCATTGATGAAAGATCCAATAGACAAGAAATGAATGAATGCATTGCGAAGGGACTGTTATTCCATCAGCATCTCCTTAGTTTGAGGGGTTATTGCGATAGATTAATTCGCTCGGTAAAGAACCATCTCAAGAGGATATTAGGAAGATCAAACCTGGATTATCACCAGATATATGTTCATTGGGCCCCTTGAAATAGGAATTTATCCTGACCTGGAGAAATCAAGAGGCCTCTGATATAGTGTAATGCAAAAAATGAAAAAGAAAGTGGAAGAGTGATTTCGTAAGGAATATTTAGGATATCAGGATTTTAACAATCGAGCAACTCCAGCTATTGGAGGTGTTGTGTTAGTCGGATGTGATAATCGTCGTCGTTTTGAATACCTTCTTGGAGTTATTACAGAGGTATACTCTGAACATGATGGAAGGTTTCGAGTCGCAAAAATGAAGACAAGTAACGGATTTTTGGACCGACCCCTTCAACGTTTGTACCCTTTGAAGTTTGGAGGTGTCTCGACCGACTGAGTAGCTTATTGCGGTGAATGTATTCGTGCAGAACCAGTAGTTTCAATAGGTAGTTCCAGAAGCAAGGGTAATGAAAACCCGTGGAGGCAAAATCGTGGAAAAACCGCAAAGTTATGGCCCTCAAGACCGCGCTCCAAACCCAATAATCATTCTCAAATTTCACAAAATATTTTTTGTGGTTCGGCTATTTTCCTGTAGCAAAACATTCAGATGCAAAATTATGTTACCTTTAACTTCGATATTTCCGCCATTGCCCTCTTTTAAGCTATGCAAGCTCTTAGATGTCCAAGGATTGAAGATCCGCTTTGAGTATAGACATAATTCAGATTACGATGGACTAGGCAAGTTTTTATTACTACGATTTTAAATTATTAACTGTCAAACGCGGTATTTTTAAACAATTTTAGTCAGAAACACTTGCGTAACAACGGAAACAAAGAATTAACCGATAAAAGGCGACGACAAATATCAAAATAAAAAATAAGTACATAATCGTTTTTTAATCGCACGATTACCAAAGAAGTAGTAATTTTGTACGCTGCACACGCAATTCTTTTGACCTCTAGACAAAACAATTTAGCTCAAGTGCTACGAAAAAAAAATGGTATAATTAAAGAGATTGTTACTGACGTTACGAGATATTTAACTCAGTCATTTTTCATTACACAACACCATCCCTACGTAACACTCAGAGGGACTAAAATTATGAATAAAAAACTCTATTACAATATTAATATTGAATTTAATAAGTATAGGGGTAGTTTGGGTGTTTCCAAAGGGAGCCAACCGGAAACACCCACACATCACACCAGAAGAAAGGAGACTTCATTATCAGGTCTCCTTAATCCAAATTTCATTATATTTTCATATTCGCCCATTGGTAACGGGCGAAAACGAAACGATGTTTGTCCGTCAGTTCGTTTGTCCGTTATCTCGAAAACCAATGAACCAATTAACAAGATGAAATTTTTCAAGTCGATTCTTTATCAAATTAGTAGATCAGAGTTCATGAATTGGCAATGTAGGCTACAAAAATAAGGAAAGCCTTTTTGACATCTCCTATAGTAATTAACTGAATTGCATGAAATTCAATATGAGAACAGCTTGGGCCGTATAATACTCAACGCCAAAACTTGAGTCTAATTGACTCAACATTGACAGTGGCCTTTTGGCAACTCGGAAATTTTAGCATCGAGTTGTTAATTGTGTTCATTTTTTTATTTCATTAATCGGAGATCGTTTGGTATATATATTGGTTGACCAATTTTATTATACCAGGTATATCATCAGTTTAGTTATTTAGGACTGATATTTGAAACCTAAAAATCATTTGTTGGGTACCGGATAAAGTTTTCAACGGAGCTAATTTCAATAATGGTATATGATATCTTTTTACTTCAGAGGCGTAGTACAAACGTAACCTCTAACAAAACACAGGATGTGCAAAACACTTACGAGCCCAAGGTCCAAATTTTTCATTAAAAGGCGGAACTTCTTTCGGAGCAAAATACGGAGCTAATATGCCGTGAATGAGTTGCAGCAACGTATAAATTGTATCAAAAAATAAAAAAAATATACTAATCACTCCAATTGTGGCAAATACGTAAACTCCATTGTCTTCCAGCACAGCCATCTCATTCTGAAAAAGAAGCTCGTATTAATATAAGGCAAAGTCATTTTTGTTAAGAGTAGGAATCTTTGGTTAGATAACATATCTAACTATGTCTGCCCAAACACGTGAAAAATGGGCTGTTATGGTTTATATGTCTCTGTAACTATGTTTACTTATGTACAAATAACGTCAAGAAGAAGGAAGAACTCAATTCTCTAAAAAATGTTACCTATCAAAAATCTCTGAGAATGTTTTAGTTAGTTTGAAATTCAGAATTATCAGTGTAAAAAACTACTATAGAGAAATGACTATCAAAATGCAAAATGAAGAAGTTATTAGGCATCGAAAAGATCTGACAGATTTTTTAGTTCAATATATAAAATAGTTTCTTTAAATAAAAACAAAAGTTAAAATGCTGTTTAATAATCCAATTTTATAGATAATAATAAAGTTCATTTCCTCCTTTTAAATGCTAATAACCCCTTAAGTAATGTATGGCTGCGTCATTGTCTTCGACATACAGTGGCAGTTAGAAATCCTTAATAACCATCACGATATTAATTTTCGATTTATAAGCTGTTGAAACAACTGGATCTCTTTAGCAATATCTCAAGGTTTGATTAAAATAAATATTACATACAGTCCCATTCACTCAACTTTGGTTTACCTAGTTACCACATTTTATATTGGAGAATTACACTGGTACTCAACTAAATTCCTGTTCTAAATTGCAAAACATTACTTTAATTATTTACAGTGCAAAATTATTCTATTAGCGCAAGTTAAATATAAATTGCAAGTGCATTCACTTTGATTTAATCCAAATGTTGCTTTAGATAGTATTGGTTAATAAGGCCAGTTAAGCAAAAGTCGATTAGATTTAAAAGTGGATTCTAGTGCTACACAAATAGAGTATACTCGTATATTATGACACCGTGTTAAGACGGGGGTTGAGAGCGCTCTGTTAAAAACACCTCAGGAACGTTTGTAAAAATGTGGAATTAATTAATACTGAATAATGTTTCGAATTGGTGATGACGAATAGAGCCTGCCACTTTGAATTGCACATTTTTAGAGGACCTTTATAAAGAGCGTAATATTTCGCATTCGACAGATCTATGTCCTCTTTCTGCATTGTTTTACATATGGTATCATTGGCATAGGATGTAGAACTCAGAACTTTTTTATATGTAAAACAGCCGCGCGATAATAGCAATCCACTATCAATTATTGATGATATAGATATACCGATTATAGATATTATTAGTTATTGATGTAATCAATTATCGATATTATTGACATTTTTTATGGAAATTGTATATGAATTTTAAAGGAAATTCCAATAGGAAGAATGTGTTTACTATCTTTGTGCATCCCGGTTACGGGTGCGAAATAGTATATTAAAGTATAAGTGGATATTAAGGTCTTTAAAACACGCGCGATTTTTCGAGCACGACGGCGTACTACACTTTAAAATCGTCATAATTCCATAAAAATGGAAATAAGAACTAATACAAAATATGGTTTAATTAGTGATATAAAATCAGTATACCTTCTGTTGCTATGAAAATGAGAAAAACAAGAAATATTTTGAAATCTGTCACATCCTACATTATTGTTGTCATCACAGTTATATGTACTTATAAATGCTTAAAAATGAATTCTAATTTAACATTGATTGCTTAAGTAGAAAAGCAGAATCGCGGTTGATACCGCAAAAATCAGAAGACGCATATAAACGAGAGTACGACAAGTTTGTGCATTTGAAAACATCTGTTAGTAATATTTGATTTGAAGTTGCAAAGTATTCCTGTCAGATCAGTAATTAAAAAGTTGACATTTACTTCAATTTTCATGTTGTCATGGTAACTTTAAAACACGCGCGTTTGATTTAAACACGCTGAGGCGTACTTCAAATAAGCAATATAGAGTACCAATAAAAAAAAATTTTTTTTGTTTTTATTTTTAGAAATATTTTGTACCTAAATACGTAATACTTGTTTAAATTTTATCGCTGTAATTGTTTAATTTAGATAAGCTATTACAAGTAAGACACATCGGGTCAAGTTTGAGTGTTTTATAGAAGGTTTTATTTGGTATGTGAAAATCTATTTCGTCAGTATTGAAATACAGCGTGCAGAAGAAGTTAAAAGGCATTATGCGGGTCACTGTAATTGGGCGCAAGCCTGTTGAGGGCCCAGAACAAGAGAGGGATAATAAATAAATAAATAAATAAATAAAAATAAACATTATTGTTTATTTATTATAGTACTAGAGGTGGTGCTAGTCGGTTCCTGCACTGCGACCTTTTGGTATATTGTGCTCCCCGGTATTGTCTACCCTTAAAAAATCTTTAACAAAGCCCAGAATTTGGGTAGGGCGAACCCTCACTATTTCTTCTTTCCTAATTCTGTCATTTCCAAGTAGGTGTTCCCTTGCGTACGGGGTTTGTGTAAAAAAAATAGGCTCTTTAAGCTTTTTTTTCTTTCAGCGTCTTCTTTAGCTTTGTTTTTTATGCTTTTTTATGATTGACTGTTGCGATAATGGTTGGTTGTCATAGATATTAACCTATGCTTCATCTAAACGTAGTTTAAATTTGACGAAAATCGTCGTCAATGTTATAGAATTTCATATTATTTTGCATATGATAGAACCAGCTACCCAAGAGTACCAACGAAATTTTTACATATTATTCCAGAATTATGCTGTGTTTCCAAGTTTCAAAAAGAGCATTTTCATTCACATACACTGTGATAAGAGGCTGATCTCAAGATCTTTTCTATTTGAAGAAATACGAAAAATTTGTGTATAATGATTATAGAATGTGATATTACAATCTATCCGATCGAATTTTGAAACTTCCGGTATCACTTCTGGTTTAACTGGAATTCGATAAGCGCCCCATCTTAATTAAAAATAAAAACAAGTTAATAATTCAAAATAAAGCAATAGTTTCTAGTTTACCTACATACAAATTTCTAATTAAAACACATAGCCGCAATGAATGGTGAGTTAGGAATTACATTAAGTGCTATCGAATTATTGATAGAGCTTTGTGTATATTTTCTTTATCTTTTAACAGTCACACTTTTATCTCTTTTTGCCTTTGCTTAGATGTTAAGTTAATGGGAATTTGGTCTAATATGAAGTTATGTAATTTGGGACCGAGGTACATAAATGTTTTCTGAAAGGTGGTAGAGTTAGCTTTAGGTAGTAAGAGCTTATTTTTACAGTTGCCTCTAGTGCCTATATCACGTTTTTTGAATCTAAAACTCTCCGACCTTTTATAAAATTTTTTCAGTACCTTGAAGACAAACAGGTTTTTTATTGGTAGAATGTTGAATTTTTGAAATAGGGGAAATGATCGCGTTGTCACGCTAGCGGAAGCAACTATTCGTATGACGTGCATTTGTGCATTTGTTATTGGCTTTAATGTAGTGTCATACGCTGCACCCCAACAGACCAGTCCATACTGCATTTTGGAGTGGAAAAGAGTGTGATATAATTTCTTGAGTACGATACTGTCAACGTTTTGCGTAGTACAACTTTTTTATTATTGTGTACAAGTCACATTTTAATTTACGTATATGAGGCCCCCATTTGAGTTTAGAGTCAACGATTACTCCTAGGTACTTTTCAGTTTCCGTATAACTGACCACTGGACAATTACACGTTTGCGAAAGTTCGCATTCTTTTGAGTGGAACTTGATTGGTTTCATGTTTGTGTATGACGTGGGATCTTTTAGGTTAAAGTGTAATACTTTTGTTTTTTTAATGTTTAAACACAGCCCATTAGCACAAAACCAATTATAAATTTTATGGGTGTCACCCTGAATTTTGTTATGTAGTGCGAGCGTCGAATCAGCTGAATACGCCAGTGCTGTGTCGTCCGCAAAGGCTGTTAGTTTCCCATAAAATTTACCATTGCACAGGTCATTACAATATATTAGGAAGAATGTTGTGGAGAGAACGCATCCCTGTGGTACTCCCGATCTTTGAATTTCGTATTTTCCAGTTTGATTCCCTACTCTCACAGTTTGCGTTCTACCACCGAGGTAGCTATCAAACAATTTGTTTGCTATTCCTCGTATGCCAGCATGCTCTAGTTTGTTTAATAATATTTTCTTATCTAAGGTATCGAATGCTTTTTGGACATCGATGAACATACCTGCAGTTTTTTTTTACCGCTATCAACACTTTCATAAATACTGCTCATGAAGTTCAGCAATGCTTTTTCAGTTCCACGACCCTTGATAAAGCCGAATTTGTGTGGAGAGAAGAAATTTATTTTTGTTAGAAAATCTATAAGCCTTTGGTTTATTGCACGTTCAAATATTTTAGATATAGTGGAGACTAACGAGATCGGCCTATAGTTGTCTACGGTTTTGGGATCTCCTGATTTCAGTATGGGTATTACTACAGATTTTTTTAAAGCATTTGGAAAAATACCATTTTTGAAGCTAAGGTTAATTAGATGCGTTATTGGCTCCGCTAATTTATCCACATTTGCCTTGAGAACACAGACCTCTATACCATCGCAACCTGTAGATTTCTTATTTGGTAAGTTGTTGATAATTGAGACCACTTCTTTAGCAGTGATTGGAAACATTATCATACTTTTATTAGATATATAGGTAGGGAATGTGTTCTCATCAATTTGGTGATTGCAGTTTACGTACTGTAAAGTAAACAACGAGGGTCACACTTGCATCCAGACTGGCCACAAAAAAAAGGAAGGTCGTTGGCGGCTGAGGGTGGCGATCGGTTGGTATATCATGTTACATATACGGGATAAGTTGAAAAAGGGGACATTCTGTTCTTACGTCTCGTTGGAATTAGAAGTTTTGTATAAGCGTAAATAAATTGTGTAGTTTTTATATTGAGTTCTTATTAGAAGCAGCGGCGGGATTGCACCCTTGTGCTGTGAAGTGAAAGGTGTAATCATAGTTCTGTGTATTTGGTGTGTCACGCAATATTAGTGCTATTTGATAACGAAGATGGGTCGACACAGATCCAGATCGCCGTCTTCATCGAATGACTCGGATTCTACGAGTTCAAGCACAGACGGAAACGAATCACGTCGTCGTGGTACCAAAAGACGACATAAATTAGACAACGAAAAAAGGTACGTGTCCCCTAAGCCATCCACTAGTCGCGAGACAAATACACCTTCGCCCCCTCCTAGTGATAAAATCACTAGATTAGAGAACTTGGTGGAGAAATTGATACGAAGTCAAAGCGAGACGAAAGTATATAACAGACAGTTTTTGGGAAAATCCAAATGTATACCAGAATTCGCCCCTGGAAACCCAAATCTATCCATTAACAAATGGATTCATAAGATAGAACAAATAAGCGCGATAAATACGTGGGACGATGCAACAACGGTTTACCATACTTATGCAGAATCGGTTAACTGGTTTGTCGAAAAAGTGGTACGAAAACTTAAAAACGTACGATTATTCTTGGGTAGAATGGAAAAGGACATTAGTAAAATCTTTTTCCGAACATCACGATTTTGCCAGTTTTAAGAAAACTCGTTCAACGCAAAAATCGAGTAACGAATCTTGGGAGCATTATTATTTCGAAAAAATGGAACTAACAAACGCATGCGAGATTAAAGGAAAGAAAGCAGTGTCGTGCCTTATTGACGGAATTACGGACGCGACGCTTCAGGCGGGAGCGCGAGCGGGAAGATACGAATCACCAAGTCTGCTTTATGCGGAATATCTTTCGATACTCACATCCGGAATTTCTACAATCGAAAAAGTATCATATCGTGACACCGCGAATGTCCAAAAGAATCCGGCTGTTTCCTCTCCCAAAAAAATGAAATTCGGTAATGACAAAAAGGCCTCGCGCTGTTACAACTGTAAGGAAACGGGACATTTTTCTAATAAGTGCCCAAAACCGAGGTTAGAGTGCAAAAAGTGCAGGCGTTTGGGACATTCGGAAAAAGAATGTAGACGATTTCCATTTACTGTGAAAACTCATTTGATAAGTGGAAATAAAAGCATAGCGGAATCGTACTTTTTTGACTGTTGGGTAAACGGAAAACCTTTGCGGTCTTACGTTGATTCAGGGTGTGGTGCAGTGCTCGTTCGAGAAAAGGAAGCTCAGGAATTGTCGATACAGTACTCTGCTTCAACGGTTAATATAATTGGATACGGTGGTTGTGAAGTAAAAGCATTGGGAAGTGCAGTGGTAAATTTAAAGGTGGACGAAGTTGAACTACCTGTCGAAGTTTTTATTGTGCCGACTCACATCCAAGACGTTCCCGTTATGGTCGGTCAAACGTTTTTAAATCATGAAAAAACTATTATGCTGGTTATGGGAAGGACCGTAAGGATTCTTGATGCAGACGCCGACAACGCCAAACGTTTCGACTTACCCGAGCGCAAGATTCCTATGTGGGCCAAGGAACGCACCATTGTACATGCAAGGACTAAAGTATTGGTTGCGGTTACTTCAAGAGGCACCTACGATGGTGATGTATTTGTCCAAGGAAACTTACGAGCAGTTCCTGGTAAAGAGCACCTCTTGGATTGCTGCATAACAACCGGCGACGATGGGTACGTAACGATAAACAACTTATCTCAACACGATATTGAGGTAAGTCCCAAAAATATTTTAGTTAGATGTGTTCCTTGTTTTGAAGATGTTACACCTTTGTTAGATGTACCTGTTTTGGGTACGTCGGTTCACAATGTTCACAACTATACCGAAAATGATTTAAAATTTAATATCAACTTGACGCTTTGGCAAGTCCAAAAGTTAGTAAGCTTAGTTAACGAATACGGTGATTGCTTTGCCCGTAGCACCCATGAATTAGGAAAAACAGACGTGTTGAAAATGTCAATTAAATTGAACGATGACGGTTTTGTTGTTTATCGTCCCTATAGGCTCTCTTTCGATGAACGAAAAGTCGTGAGAGAGATAGTTGACGATTTATTGCAAAACAATATAATTCGCGAATCGGATTCACCGTACTCTAGTCCGATATTGTTAGTGAAAAAAAAAGAACGGTGACCAACGTATGTGCGTTGATTACCGAGCCCTGAATAGAAAAACGGTTAAAGATAAATTCCCACTTCCCCGTGTTGATGATTTTCTAGAAAAATTGAAGAACTGCTGTTATTTTACGAGTTTAGATCTTGCGAGTGGATATCATCAAATCCCTATGGAAGAGTCTTCCATACCAAAGACTGCATTCGTAACGCCTGACGGTCATTACGAATTTTTAAGGTGTCCGTTTGGCCTTTGTAATGCGCCCGCAGTTTTTCAACGAACCATCAATAGAGTGTTAGGAAATTTAAGGTATGGGAGAGCCTTAGCCTATATGGATGACATATTGCTACCTTCAGATAGTTTCGAAAGTGGACTTTCGAATTTGCGTGAGGTTTTAACGGCTTTGAGAACGGCAGGCCTTACCTTAAGACTTTCGAAGTGTCAGTTTTTTATGGACAAAGTCGAATATCTGGGACATGAAGTCAGCAAAGACGGTGTTCAACCCGGATCCACAAAAACCGATGCCGTTAGGAAGTTTCCAGAACCTACGGATGTTCGGAGTGTCAGACAGTTTCTCGGTTTGGCGGGATACTTTAGAAAGTATGTTCAGAATTTTGCCGCTTTAGCGAAACCATTAACTGTGCTTACAAAAAAAGACGTTCCTTTCCAATGGGGTGAAGAACAACGCCAAGCCTTTCAGGAGCTCAAGATTAAATTGGTATCTCGTCCTTTACTAGCGTTATACGATCCACAGCTAAGAACTGAAGTGCACACTGATGCTTCAAAATACGGAATCGGTGCGATACTGTGCCAACATCAATCGAACGGCTGCATAAAACCTGTGATGTACTATTCCAAGCAAACCACAAAGGAAGAGCAGCTGTACCATTCGTATGAGCTTGAAACGATGGCAGTTATATATGGCCTTAAAGCGTTTCGGATATATTTAATTGGTATCCAATTTAAGGTTGTAACAGACTGTAGTGCAATCAGAGCCACGTTGCTGAAAAGAGATTTGATCCCGAGAATTGGAAGGTGGTGGCTCAGTATTCAAGAATATACCTTCGAAGTAGAATATCGATCAGGATTGAAAATGATGCATGCTGACGCTCTAAGTCGAAACCCAGTGGAACAAGATGTTGCGGTGCAATCGGTTAACATAAATCACGAGGACTGGGTCTTGAGTTCACAGATGTCGGACGAAAGGTGCAAATTTTTGAGAGAAGTGCTCTTAAGGGATCCAGTGGACGTTGAGGACAAGAAGGTACATGAATTATATTGCCTAACTAATGAGAGAGTGTACCGAATCATGCCCGACGGTAAAAAGTGGGTAGTTCCAAAAGCAGTTCGTCGACAAATTGCTATGCATTTTCATGATGGCACAGGTCACTTGTCTCTGGAAAAATGCTTGGCAGCAATTTCCAAACTTTACTGGTTCTCCGGAATGCGACGGTATTTGAAAAAATACATTCAGTGCTGTTTATCATGCCTTTATAACAAGGAACCAGGAGGAAAACGTCCAGGGTTCATGCATTCAGTTGGGAAAGTTCCTGAACCGTTCGATACGTTACACGTCGATCACTTGGGCCCTTTTACGAAATCGGTAAAAAGAAATGCGTATTTAATTGTAGTGGTTGACGCTTTTACAAAATACGTCTTTTTAAAAGCAGTTCAATCTACGAAGGTAAGACCTCTAATTACGTTTTTTTCAAGTATTATCGTGAACTTTGGCGTGCCTAGAAGGGTAGTATCTGACAGAGGGAGTTGTTATACTAGCAAACGATTTCAGGAATTTTTAAAGGAAATGAATGTTAAACATGTGTTAAATGCAACGGCAACACCGAGAGCGAATGGCCAAGTTGAGCGGTACAATCGCACGATACTTGCCCAACTCGCTACATCTACGGATGATGAGCATAAGTGGGACGAACATGTATCCAAAGTTCAGTGGGGCCTGAATTCTACGAGGAATTCAGCTACGATGAAGTCCCCATTTGAACTACTTTTGGGGTACGTCCCAAGGGGTGTTGTCAATGCAGTTCTAGACAACGAAATAGCGCTAGAACCTGCTGAACGTGCTGGCCTTGATACGATTCGAGAGCAAGCAAAAATCGAAATTGATGCCCGGCAAAGAGATAATAAATGTCGTTACGATGCTAAAAGGTGTGTCGGTCGGACATTTAAGTTGGGTGATCAAGTGTTAGTTAGAACGAAAATAACTAGCAATGAGGGTCAAAGCAAAAAGTTATTGCCGAAATATAGTGGCCCATACGTTATCACAAAAGTCTTGGACCATGATAGATTCGTGGTCGAGGACTTGCAAGGATCTTCTCGATCGCAGAGAAGATATAAAGGCATCGTGCCTCTTGATAAGATGAAGATCTTATCGTACGATATCAGTTCTGAATCCGACGTGGATTCAGGTGACGAATAATTCATTTTGTTTACAGATTACAAAGAGGAGAATGATCCGTAAATTAATCGTCTACGGACACAAACTGTATGCAAACAAATTTAAATTACTATATTAATGTTATGTGGCTGGGTAAATTTTTATACCACTTTGTGTTATAGGGCGGCATGTGTTCCACGTGGACGTGGACAACGGTAGCTTGGCCGACTGTAAAGTAAACAACGAGGGTCACACTTGCATCCAGACTGGCCACAAAAAAAAGGAAGGTCGTTGGCGGCTGAGGGTGGCGATCGGTTGGTATATCATGTTACATATACGGGATAAGTTGAAAAATTATCAAAGTCCTCGTTTGAGATCGAAGGGACTTCAGCGCATTTTTGTGTGGCAGATCAGTATTCTATTAGCCACTTTCGATTCAACCATCAATAACAGATCTTGTCGAAGGCTACTACATTCACTAACCGCTTCCCACTTTCCTCGTGCACCCGCAATTCGCTTTTAAAGATTTGACTCCACCATCAGGAAGATCGTGTCGGGGGCTACCACATTCCCTTTGACGGTACCCACTTCCGACGTTCGGTTCACCCGCAATTCGCGTTTGAAGATTTGACTCCACCATCAGGAAGATCGTGTCGGGGGCTACCACATTTCCTTTGACGGTACCCCCTTCCGACGTCCCGTTCGCCCGCAATTCGCGATTGAAGATTTGACACCACCATCAGTGAGATCGTGTCGCGGGCTACCACATTCCCTTTTACGGTACCCACTTCCGACGTCCCGTTCACCCGCAATTCGCGTTTGAAGATTTGACTCCACCATCAGGAAGATCGTGTCGGGGGCTACCACATTCCTTTGACGGTACCCCCTTCCGACGTCCCGTTCACCCGCAATTCGCGTTTGAAGATATGACTCCACCATCAGGAAGATCGTTTCGGGGGCTACCACATTCCCGTTGACGGTACCCCCTTCCGACGTCCCGTTCACCCGCAATTCGCGTTTGAAGATTTGACTCCACCATCAGTGAGATCGTGTCGCGGGCTACCACATTCTTTTTTACGGTACCCACTTCCGACGTCCCGTTCACTCGCAATTCACTTCTATTGGCGACACGAGAAAGAGAGACAGCGATTCGAGATTCACGAAACGTTAAACCGCGTGAGTTCGCAACGGAAGGTAAGTAAAAGGCGCCTGACTACTTCTCGAAGACGCGCGCGCCGCCTCGCAAAAGGTCGTTAATTTCGCCCCTATGACAAAAAACAAAATTCCGCCACGCAGGAGTTGTGCGCGTTTACAACATCTTTCCGACACCAATTTCAAAAGAATCGGACCAAAACTGTAGTAGAAGATAGGAAAAAACTGAAAAACCTTCACGTTAGTATACTACGCTCGAGGATGACGCCCAGATGTCGCCAACCCCACATCATGAAGCCATGTCCCTAAGGTTGACAAATTTCACGGCCCTGTAGATACACGTACACCCGTTGCCTTTCTACAAGAGTTCTTCTACGCGCCCACATTTGCTGCCAGCCAGCCAGCCATCCAGCCAGCCAGCCAGCCAAAGTGAGATTAAAAGCTACTTTTTACAAATAAATTTGCAAAAATGCGCTAAAAAACGAATTCTGTCACGCAGGAGTTGTGTGCGTTTACAAGATCTTTAAGACGACACCAATTTGAAAACAATCGGATCAAAACTGTAGAAGATAATACTGGAAAATCAACACATTATTAAACCACAGTCGAGGATGGCGCCCAGATGTCGACTACCCCACGTCATGTAGTCCCGTCCCTAAGGCTGTTAATTACACGGTTCCGGTAGGTACATGTACACTCCTCGTCGTTCTAAACGCGTTTTTCTACGAGCCCGCATTTGCTACCAGCCAGCCAACCAGCAGGCCAAATTGTAATTAAAAGCCACCTTTTACAAATAAATTTGCAAAAATGCACTAAAAAGTAATCTAATGTAGAATTGGACAATAAATAACATATTTCTTGTGCAAAAAGGAATTCAACAATGTTTTTAATTGCTACGTTGGCACGTGACTCCGCCATCAATAAGATCTTGTCGAAGGTTACCACATTTCCTTTGTCGGTGCCCACTTCCTACGACCCGTTCACTCGCAATTCGCGTTTTGAGCCGACCAGCAGGCACCCACATTCCCTTTGACGATAACGACCTTCGACCCCCACAAAATAGTATTCGACTTTTGGGGCACTTCTCTTAGCTCGAGCTTTTATTGGTTGCATCAGAAAGAGAGACCGCGATTCGAGCTTTAAGAAACTTCAAACCGCGTGATAGAATTTGCTGCCAGCCAGCCAGCCAGCCGGCCAAAGTGAGATTAAAAGCTACCCTTTTACAAATAAAATTGCAAAAATGCGCTAAAAACGGTATTGCAATGAAAAAACACACAAAGCGCTTTAACTTTTGATATACGAGTACGATTTTCAATTTTCTGGGCTATTTGGATTCTACAGGTCAAAATCGAAACGAATCTCCGATATGGGTGAAGATCGCTTCTGCACGTCATAAGCTATTATAGGTAAAAAACGGCATTGCAATGAAAAAAAATTTGCTGGGGCTAGCCCAGACATCACCCGCACACCTGCGCATATGCGATTCTGCCCTTTTATGTCTAAGAATATGTGTACCAAATTTGGTTCTAATCGGTTCAACCGTGTAGCCGGAAATGGGAGTTAGAGATGGACCGACAGACCGACATCATCGAGAATTGGTTTGATTCGGATTCCTGGTGCTTCAAAACGTGTATTTCCGTAAAAAAAAGTAGGGGAGTCATTTTTTACCTCAACGCAATACCTCCCTTACTATCGCCAGGGTGGTAAAAAAATTTAAAAAAACACAGAAAGCGGTATAGCTTTTGACACACAAGTACGATTTTCAACTTTCTGGACGATTTGGGTTTTACAAATCAAAATCTAAGCGCCTAGAAATTGAAAATCGTACTCGTGTATTACAGCGCTCTCTGTTTTTAGGGAAATTTTTCGATAGGAAAAAGTTCCCCTTATGTGATGGTTTTATCCGTCTGTCCGTCTGTTCCTCGTCTAGCTCGAGAACGAAAAGTGACAGCGATGTCAGACCTTCGCCAATCGCTTTCTTCGGGTTCAAGAATCAGTGCTATTGAATACGAGCCGGATTAAAAGTCTGGTTTTCGAATGCGGACTGAGTGGCAAATCGAATGCGATTCTTCCTATCTTGTTATTATATGTGATACGTTTGTCTTTACTAGAAGTATCTATGGCTAAAGTTTCAAACAAAGATCGCTATATTTAGACTGAATGCGCTCATCAATCGTCAAGTTTTTTTCTTGGTGTCAGAGCTTGTACCGCATACAAAAACAACGAATGAAATAATATATTGAAAACTATACCAGGTGTTACATATAAGTATGTAAAAAAAATTGGGTGGAGAGAGGATCAAAAAAAGCACCTTTCCAAATAAACGGAGGGCGGGGAACCCCCGTAAAAGTGGTGAAATTTGCATTTCTTCTTTAAATTTTTTCTCAGCAACCATAAGAGTTACAACAACATGTGGCACATCTTTGAATAGGTTTTGTGGTATGTCCTTTCCGATTTTGCAAAAAAATTTCAAAATTCCTACCCTTAGAAGAGCCAAAAAAATTCTGATTTCGACGAAATTTTGGTATGTGGGGGTTTTTGAACATGAAAATCGCGAATCTCAAATTAGTTTTTGAAAATTAGTAACAAAAAAGTCCACTGCAAGTTTTTGCCGAAAATGCAGAGAATTCTACAAAAAATTTTGTGTATACTTGATGAATCAAGGAAAATTGTGGAACAGTTTTTTAAAATCACTTTTCAAACAAAAGCTATAACCCATTTGAAGATTGTAGTTGTGGTTGTTTGGATCCTCTTTACCACCCAATTTTTGTTTTACATACTTATATATAACACCCTATACAAATAGCTCAGACGGACGTGCGGACGGACGGAAAAAGTGATTTTAAGGGCGCATTCATAAAAATTATAGCCCAAATGGCACTTAAATGGACTAATCAACCCTTACTAAAGGTAAAAACCAGGTTTGAAAATTATTTAGAGAAAATGAATCTTTGTGCACAAATTGTATTGCCTTTTTTAAGGGTTGAAAGTTGCAGATTTAATATTAATCGCAATATTTAAAAAATTGAGGCACAAAAATCCCTCTGTTGCACTAATGCACCCTTGCTCCCACTATCTAACGAAAAGGACGACATCTACAAATTGTTTCAGAAAAATGGAAGGTTTTGTCTATTGAATTTAAATAAGGGTTGAAAAGTGTAGATTTAATATCAATTGCCAAGTTTAAAACTTGGGGCCTAAATAACACTCAGTTGGACCAGTGGCGTAACTAGGTAGGTGCCAAAGGTGCCGCGGTACCGCGCTCTGAATGGGGGAGGGCGCGTCGGAGGCGCTGAAGCACCGAGGGCACTAAGTTGGGATGGGCAGTACGTGGTGTACCGTATAGGCCAGTCATAAAAGACAAGAACGGCAGTTAAATTCTAATACTTTGCTAAAGCACTGAAATATAATTAAAACTAAATTTACGCTCCTTTAGGATGAACCAAACATTGTTAAAAAGTAAAAAAATTATCAAAGTCTTTATGTGACATGTAAGGGATTTCAGCGCATTTTGTGTGGCAGATCAGTACTTTTATTAACCACAATCAATAAGATTTTGTCGAGGGCCCCATATTCCCTTTGTCGGTACCCACCTCCGACATTCCGTTCGCCCGGAATTCGCGTTTGAAGTTTTGACTCCACCGTTAGTAAGATCTTGTCGAGAGCTACCACACTCCCTTTATCGGTACCCGCTTCCGACGCCCCCACAGACGGCGGATGTATACACAGTTTGAATCAAAACACTTGTACCACGCTATCTTAAGTGCCTCAATATGAATGGCGACTGTGTTGAAAATAGCCTAAGAGTGTAGCTTCCAAATGTATATAATAAAAGTTGTTTATTACACTTTCTTAATTTTTTATTTCAAAACGTCTGTTACTTTCTGGATGGCCCTTGTAGTACAAAGTTACAGCGGTAGGAAAAGGCTGCAGATTTAAAATAATAATAATAATAATACTTTATTTGTGATCTATACAATAGTCTGTATTAGTGTAACCAGCATTTGCACGCAATCATTTCTACGACTTGTGCCCCATGCCATAGTTAAATTTGACGCGAGAATTGGAAACACTATAAATAAATGTATTTCTATTCTTCATTCAGTGAAAGATTTCGTTATTCAAAGCATCTTTCTAAAATTTAAGTATGCAAAATTTGTGTGTAAATTCGAAAGGGTGCAGTGCTGTTAAAATTTCGTGTAAAGTTTCTCTCAAAAATGTACCGTGTTTTATTAATTAGAGCGCAATGGTAACTGATTAGGCGCCAAAATCTGGTAGGGCGCCAAAACCTGATCCGGCACCGCTTCGAAAAATAACTAGTTACGCCACTGAGTTGGACTAAAGCACCCCTGCCACCTGTATGCAAAGAAAGGTTTAAAAAGCATTTCGAAGAAAAAGAAGGATTGCGCACAAATTTTATGTCACTCAGCGTTGAAATGCCCTTCAAGAGGACTCCATTACTCTAACTTACCAAAATAATGAAAAAATCGTTAAGCCGCTTGTGAGCAAGAGGCGAAGGTAGCACTTTCAAATTTGTTTTTTCGATTTTAATAGCCCCTTAGGAAAATGTCATGCTTTAACGAAAATAAAAACATTTCTGATCAAATGACACCAATACCACGTCTGTAAGTGGTGTTGTCCCGGAGCCTTTGTGACTCAGACAGACGGGCAGACATCAAGAGCGCAAAAGTGCACTTTTTTTTTGAATGTGAAAGTGCACTGAAAATGGTAGATTTTGACTAAAGTCTACCACATTTGCGTTTAATATATGACAATAATTGTTTCCTAATAAAATCAAAATTATCTTCAGTCGCGAACACAGGTGTTCACTAATTGGCCTACGTTATCTATACCTGCACGTTCGGTAACAAATTTACTTGTGACTCAAAGATTTTGAAAGTCGCATTTGCACTTTATTATGTATATTTAATTCGATCAATAATTACTTTTGGTAGCTTTACGTTATGCCATTTGGAACAAAATTTCAGTTTCAAACGCTTATTGGCAAAATGCCCCTTAATCCACTAATAGTTCCTATCGATCGAGATGATACTATTTTAAGAAAATTGCACCAGACCAAAAACAATGAAAAAAGTGCACCGAGTTACCAAAATTAAGGCTCAATCGCGCAGAAAATTTACCCAAAAATGGCGGTTTACCTGATTTTCCAAATTTTTTCCCTTGCTTTCTGACGAATTATTTTACCAATCGGTGGTGGGTTAATTGTGCGAGTAATTGAAAACTAAAAACTCACCCCTAAGCCTTATCAAATAAAAAATTTCGTCTCCTTTGGGCCTTGGATGGGACGAGCCATGCACACACACCAAAAGCGTTAACGTTTACTACTCGACTGCAGACGAGGTGGGTAGGTGTTGGACTAGGTGGAAACGCGATAAGAGCGTAGAGGTCGAGCGCGCCCCGACCTTGTTATCTCTTTGCGAATAACACGAAATTAAATTGTTTTTAAATCCAACATTTGAGAGGGTGGATACCTTTTGCTTTTGCACTAATACAGGGTGTCCACGGATTAAAGAAAAATTAATTCAAAAATGTCGGGTAGACGTAACCAAAGGGGTGGAAAACCGTGGATAATAATCTATAAAAGAGCATTTATCTTTACTTTGAATCCTTGAAAGGCCTTTAGAACTATTTGCGGGTTTTAAGTTGCTTTTTGAGTTTACACGGGAGCATACAGTAAAAGCTTTTAAAAATTCGTAATACGTTTTAATAATGTTCAAGATAAGCCCCTTGAGCAGCCCTAAAGAAATTTAGTTACTCTTTTAAAGTGTTTCTGTGGAACCTCAAAGGCCTTTAAGAACTACAAACCTCCAAAGGCCTCCAATGCCAAAACACCTTGTAGATGATTTTAGTGTTTAAAAGCCTGCAAAACCAAAGAGTCCTTAGCAGTTTGCAAGGGCCTTTTCAAAAACCTAAAAAGATCTGTAGGTATGAGACTTTTAAAGCGTTTGAGAGATTTTGAAAACATTTCAATAATCTTAAGGGCCTTCCAAGTGTTCACATGGGTCTCTATAAGTCTTGAAGGTCATATAAAGTTCTTAAAAGGACGTTAAAGGTTCCTTAGAATTGGGTTTATTGGGAAGTGAGAAGCATCTATAAGAGTTTTGTGTAAAAGCCTGTAAGGGCCTTAGAAAGTCGCCAACTCTTTCTAATGGCTTTTCTAAAATCACCCAAGAGTATATAAGAAACTTCTTTAATACATTTCAAGAAAGTTTTGAGATTTTTAAGAGTTTACATGAGCCTTTAAGGAAGGTTTTACTTGCATTTGGCAGCATGTAAGAGTCACCAAGATCCTTCAACGGTATTCACACCCCTTTTTAGCCTTCAGAGTCTGTAACAGTATCTTACGACCTTATTGGTCGTGTTATATTCGAACCTTGAAGAGCCTTTAGACTATAAACTATAAGAGATTTAAGAGTCAACGGTTAAGAGCCTTTTCCAAAACCTCCAAGGGTCCGTAGAAGTCTTTCAAGGTCTTTTTTACGTTATTAAAAAACACCTTAAGAGTTAAAAGCACACACGAGTTTCTAGTATCTTCAAGGACTTTCTAGAGGCTTAAAAAATCAGAACTCTTCAACGCAACCTTAAGGCTTTTTAAGGCTCACCGATGGTTGGTAGTTTGGACCTTGAACAGCGTTTCAGAGTTACGATCTTTACGGGTCCCTAGATGCAAACTTTTTATAGCCCCCTAAGGGTTTAATAAAAGATAATGACCTCTAAAAACCTTTGACAATTCTAAGTCTTTATAAGTCGCCAAATTTTTAAGGTCCAAAACACTCTTTTGTGGTCTTTAGTGCAAGATTTTATGCGGTTTGAAGATACTTTAAAGCTTTGAACCTTGATCGACCAAAAGTTATAGCTTTTAGGGGTGTCCTTTTTGATTGAGGATATTTAATACCTACTCGGTTGCGCTTAAGAACCTTTAAGACCCTTTAGGCCTTTAATGGTTAAAAAAACGTTAAGGTAACCGACTATTTACGTTCAAAAAGAGCCTTCAATGAAAGGTCGTTATAAGGAACCATTAAATAAAATCGATTTGTACTTAGAAAATTCATGGTTTCCACCGCTTTCTTTTTTCTGTAATTCTATAATTCTTTCTATAATTTTATAACCCGAACCTTGAAAAGTCTTTGAGATTATTTACAAATCTTTCGTGACCTATTGAGAGACCTTAACAGTTTCTAAGAATTTTTTTAAAATTTCTCCAAAAGTTTATGAAAAAAATCTCTTAAAACTTTAAAAAATTGTTATTTGAGAGCCTTTAAAGACTTTTGAATTAGAATTTCAAAAGCGTACGAAAGAATCTAAGGCTTTTAATTGGCTTTTAGCATTTGAACATCCTTAAAATGCTTTCAAAAATCTTTTATTCGCTTTAGTAACGTTCATGTGACAAATCTTGAGTAATCTTCAGTGGTTTTTAAGAACTATAAAGGTCATATTATTTAGACAAACACTTGGAATTTATTCAAGTATTGTTTTGAATAAATGTGGAAATTAAATACCCAACAGGTACGCCACTGTACAAACAGCATCTGTTTCGCACCATTTATCAAATGCGTTTTTTAAGCAATGGGAAAGCGATTCCCATTCAATCAAATTATTGATCCTTGTGATCAGCTGACTTTCACATCATCTCCCTTAAGAAAGACAATTTTGACAAAGGGGGATGTTTTATAAGGGGACTTAAGTGACAAAAGTGCTTTAAACAAATAAAACAACGAGAATTGATCATGTACGTATTTTTATTGTCATTTGTTTTTGACCTGTTGACATCATGAAATCGATTGTTTTTCCATTTCCATGTCCCATCTTTAAAGCCGAAACAAATAGGGGCCCCAGTCTGTGCTTAGTCCAATCGAGCAGTACTTCTCGTATGCCAATGATAATTTGCCGTACTGTAATCGCTTCGATTCACTTATCGTGAAGGCAAACACGTGATTGTATGGGGGATTTTAGATCAGCCCTAGGTAATTGAATTTAAACTATCTTTGAAAGAGGAGAGATAGTTACGAAAGCATAGGACAGACAAGGGAGTGCAAATTATGCATTCTTGAGACGTAGGTAAGTCGGAATTATACTTAATCCCGAGATGTACGAGAGGATTACATCTAAACATGACATCTAAGTCGGGATTATACCCGAGATATAAGTCGGCATTGTATCTAGTCTAACCCCAACTTAATTTTGTTTATTTAAAGTCGCTCTCTTGTTCTGGGCCCTCAACAGGCCTGTACTCAATTACAGAATGACCCGCATAGTGCTTTTTAGAGATGTCAGGATTAGATATAATGCCGACTGAAGTCGTGGGATTAAGAATAATCCTCACTTACATCTCGGGATCAAGATTAATTCCGACTTATATCACAAGATTATTTCCAAAGTCATCTACACACTTTTAAAAATAAAAAAATATTTCCAAAGGTTGCTATGTATTTTCAACTCGATTTTCAAAGAGGTGTATCCATTGAGGGAAACATTTTTTATACATTTTTAAAACATTCCCAAAATTTTTGAATTTTTTAGTTACACTTATCGATGGTGTGTAGATCCTACACACTTTCAAAAATTTTCAAAATATTTCCAAAGGTTGCTATGTATTTTCAAAGAGGTGTATTCATTCAGGGAAACATTTTTGACACATTTTCAAAACAATTTCACAATTTTTGAAATTTTGTAGTTATACATTTCAAAGGTAGTAGATCCCACACACTTTCAAAAATTTCCAAAATATTTCCAAAGGTTGCTATGTATTTTCAAAGAGGTGTATTCATTCAGGGAAACATTTTTGGCACATTTTCAAAACAATTTCACAATTTTTGAAATTTTGTAGTTATACATTTCAAAGGTAGTAGATCCCACACACTTTCAAAAATTTCCAAAATATTTCCAAAGGTTCTTATGTATTTTCATAGAGGTGTATTCATTCAGGGAAACATTTTTGACACATTTTCAATTCACAATTTTTGAAATTTTGTAGTTATACATTTCAAAGGTACTAGATCCCACACACTTTCAAAAATTTCCAAAATATTTCCAAAGGTTGCTATGTATTTTCATAGAGGTGTATTCATTCAGGGAAACATTTTTGACACATTTTCAAAACAATTTCACAATTTTTGAAATTTTGTAGTTATACACTTCAAAGGTATTAGATCCCACACACTTTCAAAAATTTCCAAAATATTTCCAAAGGTTGCTATGTATTTTCAAAGAGGTGTATCCTTTGAGGGAAACATTTTTGGCACATTTTCAAAACATTTCCACAATTTTTGAAATTGTGTAGGTAGTTATACTTTTCGATGGTGGTAGATCCCACACACTTTAAAAATTTCCAAAAATATTTCTAAAGGTTGCTATGTATTTTCAAAGAGATGTATCCTTTAAGTGAAACATTTTTGACACATTTTCAAAACATTTCCACAATTTTTGAAATTTTGTAGTTATTCTGTTATACACTTCAAAGCTCGCTTCAAAAGTAGTAGATCCCACATACCTTCAAAAATTTCTACAAATTTCCAATGGTTGCTATGTATTTTCAAAGAGGTGTATCCTTTGGGGGAAACAGTTTTGACATACTGTGTTCTACACATTTTCAAAACATTTTCAATGGAGGTGCCTCAAGGTTTGATTTAGGAATACCTTTTATTTTGCACCTACATTTTCGTTGCCATACCAACTGTACTGTTTCAGATCGCACAATGCCATCACTTTTACGCTGAGACGAAACCAAAACGGCCACAATGACTTACTCAAGCGCTTCAATCGACAACTTGTACCCCGCCCTGGCGGCATGCTTCGTTATCATTATTTGCGGGTAAGTACCCTCTCTCCCTCCTCCCTCGCTCCCTGCAATTCGTAACGCCCCCTGCAATTCGTAACGCCCCCAGGTATTTCGCGGGAAGAATGAATTTAATATCTGAAACCGAATCGAAGGGCATAAACACTTTCGTGGGCACCTTCGCCTTGCCCTCCTTAATTTTCATGTCGCTAGCCAGACTCGACCTGTCCTCCGTTAATTGGATGTTCCTCGCCTCGATTTTTATAGCGAAAAGCGTGGTATTTTTCTCTGTGATAATCGTAACGATTTTGGTGGGGAGGCCGATCAACCTCGGCCGCGCGGGAATCTTCGCGATCTTCTGCACGCAAAGCAACGACTTCGCGATCGGGTACCCGATCGGTAAGTATCACCTCGGTTGGGGGGTCGCTCGGCTGACCTCCCTCTTTCAGTTGCGGCGCTTTACAAGGATTCCCACCCCGAGTACGCCTCCTACCTTTATTTAGTGGCCCCAATCAACTTGGCCATTCTGAATCCGGTCGGCTACATTCTCTTGGAGATTAACAAGCAACGAACGGAGAGTGAGCCGCTTTTGAGACTGGGCGATGGCGCATCGGCGCAGAATGAGAAGCGCTGCCGACTTGTCGTCTCCATTACGAAAAGTATCTTCACCAATCCGATCGTGGTGATGACCCTCTTGGGGATTTTGGGGAATTGGATTTTTAAGCACGATGTTCCTCTGTTCTTGGCTAAAATTTTGGACGTAAGTAGCCCGATGAATAAATGCAAAGCTAACCTGTCCGCCCCAGGCGTTAGGATCGGCCTTCTCGGCAAGCGCCCTGTTTTTGCTCGGCTTGCGAATGGTCGGTAAGGTGCACAAGCTGAGAGGACCCACCTTGGTCGCTCCCGGTATTTTAATTGTGGCCAAACTGTAAGTACTTCTAGTTGGAGTACCAATGTTGAAATATCCATTTTCTGACTGTACAATATGCTTTCATCTTCCCATTTGTCTCCAAATTTTCCTGGAATCTTCAGCTCATGGAAATCTTTGTATCAAAACTCATCCATCCCCCCCCCCCCCCCTTCCTGTCAGTGAATGTTGTGCTAAGCGCAAATTTTAGTCCAAGGTCGTGGTCTGAGGTTTTCTGGTAACGTAACTTTAGAGTAACCTTGTTTTATGGTGCAAGGTTGTGTCCTAGGATTTCTTCTGCAAAAAGTCACCAAGAAATGCTTTTGTTTTGAGGAATAAGGCCGTGACGTGTGATTTCACAGTACTGTAACCAAAGTGTGACCTTGGTGAAGATAGCGCAATGATGCTAAAAGGGTAATTTTGGATAACCAAAAGAGAAACCCTACTCTTACGAAATGACAAATTATGCATTTCAAATTTTACAAAGAAGAAAAAAGCAAAAGCGTTCAAGCAAAACAAAAAAATATTTGGGGTATATGATATGGTTCCGAATGCAAAAGTACCCTTATGGCATAACGCTTCACCAAAGTCACACATTAGTTACAGTACTGGGAAACCCAGGCCACTACCTTGCACCTCAAAACAAGGTCACTCCTTTGTTACGTAGCTATTTGTCGGGGAAATCCCAGGGTACGACCTTGCACTATAAAACTAGGTCCCTCCATATGTACGTAACCGGAAACTCACAGACCACGACCTTGATCCAGAATCCAAGGCCAAAATCTAGTAACACGACCTTGGGTCAAGGTCATCATAAGAGCAGAAAATTATAGTATGGTCAGACATACTTCATTGGTACTCCAACTCAACGGACCGGTTTTCAGCCTCGTCCTCCCCTTGGTTATTCGCGAGGTGGTAAGCTTACTGCGCGTTGGTTCCGACACCAACGAAACCGTCGACTGGAGCACCTACGGGTTTCTGTACGGGACGATCCCGGCGGCGCCCACCGTCTTCGTCTTCGCGACCCAGTACAACCTGGACGTCGATTTGGTTTGTAGAGCGAGCCGATTTGAGTTTCTCTGTGATTGGTAGATTTCAGATCGCGACGGCTATGGTAATCTGCACGTTCATCAGCGCCCCCTTGATGTTCATCTCGGCGAAAATGATTACGCTCACGAATACCGATCCGGTCGACTACATCGTCAAGCTGGACGCCTTCACCTTCGACGTTAGCATCGCCGGTCTCATCGCCTGCGTCTGGATAATCGCCGTCTTCTTCATAACCAAACGCATCAACCGAGTCCCTCATCGCATCACCACGTGCTTGGTCCTCTCGCAGGTGGGTCAGATTGCGCGCGTCGACGGTGGCTCACCGTTTTCTTTCAGTTCTTAAGTTGTCTCGGCGCAATTCTGTGGAACACGCTGAACGAGAAGGAGGGGTGGTCGGCGTACCTGCAGTTCGCCCTGGTCACGACGGGCGTCTACAGCTCGCGAATTTGGACGTCGTTCTTGGCGATCACGCTGCTACTGTTGCAGTGTCGCAGTTTGTGTTACGTCCTAAAATTGCAACCGCTGTTCGTGATAGTCGGGTGGTGGTAAGTCGTCCTTTGCTCTTGTGGCAAACGCCTATTTACAGTTGCGTCATTTGCCAGCCTGCCGGTGACGCTCTCCGCTCTCTTTTTACTTCTAGACAAGGAAAACTCGGTGTCATACGACAAGCGTAATCCCAATTTCATATACGGAGCGGGACAGGCGGTTGTGGCGGTGTTGTTGCTGACGTCATGCTTTATAAGTAAGTTTTGTCGATTTGATTTGGAGTAAACCGTTTCAGGGCACTAGTACAGGGCTGCAGAAATCCTATAACTCTCTGCATGCCCGTTCTCTAATTTACCCGTGTCATTAAAGATAAAAAACGCATTTTTTACATTCTCGCTATGGACTTTGGGGTAGGTAGCGGGCGGGGGGATGGGTCAAAACGCCCTCCAATGGTCATTGTAAAATTTTTTCGAAGACATCGTGGTAACCGTGCTCGCTTTCCTCAATACATTTCGTGTTATCGCTAGACATATTTTAGTTCATGTTCGCTATGAAGCGGTACATGCGTAAATTTTCGTACACTGAACAAAATAAACATTCGGAACATTTTTCATCCTAAAGCTGGTCGTTGGAAACCTCATTCTGAAATCTTAAAAATGGAAGGTGGGCCGCGAAAAGTGGAACATAGAAACTAATCAGAAAATTGCAAACCAGAATCTGAAAATATGGAAGATGTGATTGCGGATTCTGGAATAGTTAACTTGGAAACTGTAAGCGTAAAGCTTGAAGGTCGTGAGAGCCTTCAGCCTAGATTTTACAGTTATAAGGGTCTTCGGAGAATGTGGAACTTTAATAACACAAGGGCTTTGAGTCATTAGAGTTCTCAAGATTTTCGAAAAAACGCCATTCGTAGCCTTCAAGATCTTCAAATTATTTAGATCCAAACTTTTCAAATTCATCGGACCTTCGAGAGGTTTCAAAGTGTTGTTTTCACAGGCTTGATAACCCTGAAGGTCTAGTAGATGCTCACAATCATTGTTTATAATCTTCAAAAGACGTTATAATCATAGGAAAGCATCGATGATGTCGAAAATCTTCGGTCTACAGACCTCGGTTTTCAAGACTTTGGAGCTTTCGAATTCTGGAAAGCCTTGAAAAAGGTTTCAGGATCCTCAGAACCTGCAGGATCTTTAGAACCCTGGGAACGTTTCACATTGAGCTGTCAGCATTTTCGAGATATCAGAACTGTCGAGGGTTTGAAAGCCACAAAAATATTGACGGCTTCGATAACCTTTACAGTCCTCAGTCGTCAAATTTTTGAAAGCCTTGGAAAAAGGTTTCAGGGTTCTCAGAACCTTCAGGATCTTTAGAGCCCTGGGAACGTTTCACATTCAGCCGTCAGCATTTTCGAGATTTCAGAGCTGTCGAGGTTTTTGAAAACCAAGAAAATATTAACAAATTCGGAAACCTTTAGAGTCCTCAGTCTTCAAATTCTTGAAAGCCTTGAAAAAGGTTTTAGGATCCTCAGAACCTGCAGGATCTTTAGAGCCCTGGGAACGTTTCACATTCACCCGTCAGCATTTTCACGATTTCAGAACTGTCAAGGTTTAAAAACCAAGAAAATATTGACGACTTCGATAACCTTTAGAGTCCTCAGACGTCAAATTCTTGAAAGTCTTGAAAACAGGTTTCAGAGTTTTTAGAACGGTCAGGATCTTCAGAACCCTGGGAACGTTTGACATTCACCCGTCAGCATTTTCGAGATTTCAGATCTGTCGAGGTTCAAACACCAAGAAAATATTGACGGCTTCGATAACCTATCGAGTCCCCAGTCGTCAAATTCTTAAAAGCCTTGAAAAAGGTTTCGAAGTTCTCAGAACCTTCAGGATCTTTAGAACCCTGGGAAAGTTTGACATTCAGCCGTCAGTATTTTCGAGATTTCTGAACTGTCAAGGTTTAAAAACCAAGAAAATATTGACGGCTTCGATAACCTTTCAAGTCCCCAGTCGTCAAATTCTTAAAAGCCTTGAAAAAGGTTTCGGAGTTCTCAGAACCTTCAGGACCTTTAGAACCCTGGGAACGTTTGACATTTAGCCGTCAGTATTTTCGAGATTTCTGAAATGTCAAGGTTTAAAAACCAAGAAAATATTGACGGCATCGATAACCTTTTAGAGTCTTCAGTGTTCAAATTCTTAAAAGCCTTGAAAAAGGTTTCGGAGTACTCAGAACCTTCAGGATCTTTAGAACCCTGTGAATGTTTGACATTTAGCCGTCAGCATTTTCGAGATTTCTGAACTGTCAAGGTTTAAAAACCAAGACAATATTTACGGCTTCGATAACCTTTCAAGTCCCCAGTCGTCAAATTCTTAAAAGCCTTGAAAAAGGTTTCGGAGTTCTCAGAAGCTTCAGGATCTTTAGAACCCTGGGAACGTTTGACATTTAGCCGTCAGTATTTTCGAGATTTCTGAAATGTCAAGGTTTAAAAACCAAGAAAATATTGACGGCTTCGATAACCTTTCGAGTCCTCAGTCGTCAAATTCTTAAAAGCCTTAAAAAAGGTTTCGGTGTTCTCAGAACCCTCAGGATCTTCAGAACCCTGGGACCGTTTGACATTCAGCCATCAGCATTTTCAAGATTTCTGAACTGTCAAGGTTTAAAAGTCAAGAAAATATTGACGGCTTCGATAACTTTTCGAGTCCCCAGTCGTCAAATTCTTAAACGCCTTGAAAAAGGTTTCGAAGTTCTCAGAACCTTCAGGATCTTTAGAACCCTGGGAAAGTTTGACATTCAGCCGTCAGTATTTTCGAGATTTCTGAACTGTCAAGGTTTAAAAACCAAGAAAATATTGACGGCTTCGATAACCTTTCGAGTCCTCAGTCGTCAAATTCTTAAAAGCCTTAAAAAAGGTTTCGGTGTTCTCAGAACCCTCAGGATCTTCAGAACCCTGGGACCGTTTGACATTCAGCCATCAGCATTTTCAAGATTTCTGAACTGTCAAGGTTTAAAAGTCAAGAAAATATTGACGGCTTCGATAACTTTTCGAGTCCCCAGTCGTCAAATTCTTAAACGCCTTGAAAAAGGTTTCGAAGTTCTCAGAACCTTCAGGATCTTTAGAACCCTGGGAAAGTTTGACATTCAGCCGTCAGTATTTTCGAGATTTCTGAACTGTCAAGGTTTAAAAACCAAGAAAATATTGACGGCTTCGATAACCTTTCGAGTCCTCAGTCGTCAAATTCTTAAAAGCCTTAAAAAAGGTTTCGGTGTTCTCAGAACCCTCAGGATCTTCAGAACCCTGGGACCGTTTGACATTCAGCCATCAGCATTTTCAAGATTTCTGAACTGTCAAGGTTTAAAAGTCAAGAAAATATTGACGGCTTCGATAACTTTTCGAGTCCCCAGTCGTCAAATTCTTAAACGCCTTGAAAAAGGTTTCGAAGTTCTCAGAACCTTCAGGATCTTTAGAACCCTGGGAAAGTTTGACATTCAGCCGTCAGTATTTTCGAGATTTCTGAACTGTCAAGGTTTAAAAACCAAGAAAATATTGACGGCTTCGATAACCTTTCGAGTCCTCAGTCGTCAAATTCTTAAAAGCCTTAAAAAAGGTTTCGGTGTTCTCAGAACCCTCAGGATCTTCAGAACCCTGGGACCGTTTGACATTCAGCCATCAGCATTTTCAAGATTTCTGAACTGTCAAGGTTTAAAAGTCAAGAAAATATTGACGGCTTCGATAACTTTTCGAGTCCCCAGTCGTCAAATTCTTAAACGCCTTGAAAAAGGTTTCGAAGTTCTCAGAACCTTCAGGATCTTTAGAACCCTGGGAAAGTTTGACATTCAGCCGTCAGTATTTTCGAGATTTCTGAACTGTCAAGGTTTAAAAACCAAGAAAATATTGACGGCTTCTATAACCTTTTAGAGTCTTCAGTGTTCAAATTCTTAAAAGCCTTGAAAAAGGTTTCGGAGTACTCAGAACCTTCAGGATCTTTAGAACCCTGGGAACGTTTGACATTTAGCCGTCAGCATTTTCGAGATTTCTGAACTGTCAAGGTTTAAAAACC
The DNA here is from genome assembly GCF_008802855.1 of Photinus pyralis. Taxonomy (NCBI): domain Eukaryota; kingdom Metazoa; phylum Arthropoda; class Insecta; order Coleoptera; family Lampyridae; genus Photinus; species Photinus pyralis. Next base: position 2,518,159 of record NW_022170596.1, read on the forward strand.
AAGACAATATTTACGGCTTCGATAACCTTTCAAGTCCCCAGTCGTCAAATTCTTAAAAGCCTTGAAAAAGGTTTCGGAGTTCTCAGAACCTTCAGGATCTTTAGAACCCTGGGAACGTTTGACATTTAGCCGTCAGTATTTTCGAGATTTCTGAAATGTCAAGGTTTGAAAACCAAGAAAATGTTGATGGATTCGATAACCTTTAGAGTCCTCCGTCGTCAAATTATTGAAACCCCTGAAAAAGGTGCCAGATCCTGTAGGACCCTAGAAACGTTCGTCAAATTCTTGAAAGCCTTCAAAAAGGTTTCAGGATCCTCAGAACCTTCAGGATCTTTAGAACCCTGGGAACGTTTCACATTCAGCCGTCAGTATTTTTGAGATTTTAGAGCTGTCAAGGTTTTGAAAACTAAGAAAATATTGATGGGTTTCGATAACCTTTAAGTCCTCACTCTTCAAATCCTGGAAAGCCTTAAAAAAGGTTTCAGAGTTCTCAGAACCTTCAGGATGTTTAGAACCTTGGGAACGTTTGACATTTAGCCGTCAGCATTTTCGAGATTTCAGAATTGTTGAAAAATACATTTTTAATCCTAAAGCGACCACCACAACTGGAAACTAAAACTTGAGAGCTCAAAAGTATGCCATGAATCCCGTAAGTTGGATGTTGGAAACCTAATTCTGAAATCTTAAAAATGGAAAATGAGATCCAAAAACTAGAAAAGAGAAACTAATCTGGAAATTGTGATTCTGAAACTGAAAAATAATGTCATTTGGAAATTGGAATCCTGGAATTGGAGTTACAATCTGAAACTTTGAGCTAGAATGTGAATCTTGGAAGCTAGTTCCAGAAACTTGGGAAACTGGAATCTTTGAATTTAGAATTCTACATCTGGATACTTAAAAGTGGAATAATGAAAATAAAGGCTGTTATCTGAAGATTAGAAAGTGAAAAGTTTAATCTAGACTCCGAATAATAGAGTAAGAAAACTGGAATCTGAAGATGGAAACCTCAGGAAAGTTACGAATGAAAACAGAAAACTTAAGAATTCTTGTTTTTAAAATGGTAAATTGGTAGGTAATTTAAGGGGGGGGCGGGGGGGGGGGAGTTGATTCTGCGCATGCGAGTTCAATTGTTTACTAGTATGACTTACAGTCAGAATTTTAGGAATTTTGATTCTACGCATGCGCGTGCCACTTTCATTACCTACCTTAATATAAAAAATCTGCGCATGCGCAATTTGCGTTTAACGTCACAATTCCAGTACAATCTCCGCAATCATGAAAGTTAATTCTGCGCATGCGCGTTCCATTTATTTTTATTAGCAGAATTTATCATCACAAACCGGAACATATTTTTCAGTAATAATAATAATTTTGCGCATGCGCGCAGTTGGTCTACTGCCCCAAGTGACGCGAAAATAAAGGCACAGCCTCTAGAATTCCCCCTACCGCAACTGAGTAATGAGGAGTGGCTATCTTACTCCATTTCAGTAACCGTGGGTTGTTTAATACTGCACCAGAGGTACAGCCGCCATTATTCACGCTATCGCGACTTGGCCGACGACGTCAGTTCGACGTTTAACACCTCGGAAAGTTCCGAAACGCTCAACGGCAACGCGGCGACCTCCTCGCTTCAGAACAGCAGCTGCGGAAGCTGCGACGGCAAGACCAGATCGTGCGCGCTTCCGACGATCCAGGAGGGATGCTGCGAGGAGAACACCGACGGTCCGGTCGTCGACATCGAAGACTTGCTCGGGGATTCGCCCGCATTGTAGGTAAGTCGGTGGCGGGTTCGGCTTGACCATCCTTTGTCTTAGGCCGGCCGGTAGTGGCCTATGTCCGACGCACTACGCGTGTCAAGGACCGCAGAGGGAGCACTGTCGCGATCTAGTCGAACAGTACCAGCAACAGATCAGCAACGACGTCGAATACATCGAAGAGGAGCCGGAGAGTCACGACCCGCAGATCTTCAAGCACACGGTCTTACTCATACTGCTGCTGTGCTCCACGTTTGTCGTAAGTTATCGCGTTGGCCGAGAGGAACCGATCGCGAGGTGTTTTTAGGGACTCGCCCTGTCCATATGGACGCTGGTCATGGACAAAATGTCGGGCGTCTACGTCGAACTGGCATTCCTAGACGCCGCCCTCAACTTCGGGCAGAGCATCATCGTCTTCGCGATCTTCGGCACGAACACCAAGGAGATCGCGCTGCCGCTACTCGACCTATGGCGGAAGCTCTGGTTCGGCGCGAACAAACTGAACCTGCCCTCGTGGCACGAGCTTGGCGCCGAAACGAAGACGATCTGCGACCAGTTCACCACTCACCATCTGCAGAAGTGCAAAGAGCAGATCGCCAGGGATAAACGGTAGTTAGGACCGGTGCCGCGGTTAACTCACCCTTTCTCGTTACAGATGGAGGATAAAGGTATATAGAAATGTTTTCTCGGGGAGGAGGTTCGCCGATTGGTTAATCGAGGTGGGGTTGGCGCGCGACCGGACCGAGGCCGTTAATTACGCTCGGCATTTGATCGAGGGTAGAGTTCTTAAGCACATTAACGGCGTTTATCATTTTCACGATAGAAACTTGCTGTACAAATTTAATTGCTTGTAAAATGCCTACCAACGTGGTTCGGTAACCAAATTTGCGATGCACGTTATTGTCGCTTTTATCAAACCAAAGAGTCTTTGTGATTGTTTGTCCGACAGAGCATATTTTTGTATATTTTTTTTGTTACTTTTACCGATTAGAAGAGAGCGCGTGATAAATCGTGAATCTCAAAAATGCTTGTTAGTTTTTCGTTTTGGGTACAAATTTCTCTTTTTAATCGTGAAGGGATGATTGTACTTTAAGTGTATGTGCCATAGAGATTCGAGACGGAGATGCAAGGGGGTAACACATGCGGATGACGGCATGTGTGATCTCCTTGCCGTAATCAATGTATATATCATTTAGCACAAATGGCTTAATATGGTGCATGCACGCGATACGTACTAATAAGGTTGTGATTTATGGATAATAAAATGACAGTTGACTATTGTAAATATTCTCAAGTTTTGTACTGATTTGCAAATTGTTGAAGTTTTAGTATTTCGGCTAGCTATACGAGATCTCAATGTATACGGCCATTACATTGACATTTCTCACGAAGCCGATGATTCTTTATGTATTTATGAAGTCTAATAAAAATAATAAAGTCTGGATATCATTGAAAGATGACTCCTGAAAAAAATCCTGTGTCCATCTCACTGGGAACTAAAATGGACGCGTATCCCATCCCGCATATTTTGGTAATTTAGGATTCGTTATTTTATTTGTGCCATCTTTCTCCTTTTGTTTTACTATATCGTTCTTGTTTTTCTTCCCCCCATTTTTTTTCCGTAGGATCCGTTTGGAACATTAAAATCCTCTTACAGCTGTTCAGTTTTTCTCTGAAACTCTTATATACGAGCATCCTGGAATTTGTTACCTACTATCTTCAGCAATATATACGGCGGGACTTCCTATAAGTAGTGGATTTACCGTATTTATTAAGGTCTGCTATCTTCTACATTCTAAAACATTTAGCCCTGAGAACTCTAATAGTTTTTGAGAAGATTATCAAGAAGTGGGACAGAGAACGTAGTAGTGTGGGGGGGGGGGGGGTAATGGAAAACGATGGATCCATAATTTTACGATTAGGAATCACGGGTAGCAAACAACTACTCTTGAGTTTTTAACAATAGGTATCTCCTTATGGTAACTAAAATATACTGGCGCGCTCAATCAGTTCGTCCACGATCACGGCTCTTTATGCGAAATAAACGAATCGTTCTATTTACTGGACAATTTGGTCACCTAAATTTTTTACACCCGGTATACTTTCTACGATATACGGTTAAACTCGAAGAATCGAGGCCGCAGATAGGGGGGGTTAGAAGCCCCATCCAAAAGCTAAGGGCTGTTGGGAGGAGGGGGGAGGGTGTAAAGTTTGAAACGAAAGTTGACCTTTACCGACGTAACTCCGCTTTATACGTCGCGACCTAGGAAAAACTTACAATTGGGCAAATATGACCTCAAACGTCCCCCAACTGACGGCATACCATCCGACCCGGACCGAAGGAGGTGACAAGGGGGAATTTTCGAACGAAATTCGAGTTATCAAATAATCGCCTATAAACAATATTTACGGAAGTCGAGTCCCATCCCTACCTACCCACCCCTACCCTCCAATAAACGGCATTTTTTTTTTAATTTTTGGCGTTTATTCGGGAACGACGAGGGACAGAACGATGCGGTTTTTTGAATATGGTCTCTCATATTTTTCGTCCACATTCTAGAATCGATGGTAATTTGGGCACATGTGCGAGGCGAGGCGGCGCAGTCGCCGAAACCGAGCGATGTCTTTTTCTTTGTTTCAATGTGCGAGAGTTAAAACGGTCCCGATTTTTACGTTGGTCATCGTTTAAGATCGTAAAAGATGAAGCGTGTTTAGGGCAATGTGAGAAAAAGTCAAATGGGGTGGTGGTAGTGAAGGGAGAAAATAGGAGAACAAACCAGTACCGGAAACTTACGTCGAATTGGAATGACGAATGAAAAGGAAAAAAAGAGAAAAAAAAGCAGTTCAGAGCAAAAAAATAGAAAATGGAGTGATGATACGAAAAATTGAAAGGAAGTGAACGGACACAGAAACATGAAATGGCCAGAGAAAAGCAGCCTATGTAAGAAGAAAAAAGGAAAACAGAAGATACAGGGCACGAATAAACAAGAAAAGAAACTGAAAAGGATTAGAAAGCGGGAGTTAAAGAAGACAAAATAGAAGTTGAGTAGTGGAAAACATTGAAATAGATAGATAAAAAGTGCAATGGATAGAGAAGGAATCGGGAAAGGGAATGGGATCAGGAAGAAGAAGATAGAACAAAAGCGCGAACACACAATGGGGAAGGTAAAAAAGTCAAATGAAAGAAGAAAAAGCAGAAGAAGGGGCAAAAGGACGAAAGAGTAAAAAAAAGTTCGAAACAGAGAAAAGAAAAGGAAGGATGGAGGGAAGGAATGTGCAAAAATACAATGAGAACTGAAAGCTTGTGGAATCAAGTAGAAAAGAGTAGAGGTAAAGAGGACGTAAAAAAACAGGCAGGGTCAAAGAGAGAGGATGAGGAAGGTAAACTCAAAAAGGGAAACGCTAGGGGCAGAAAAAGAAGAAATGAAACGGGGATAAATGTGCCCTTCTCTGTTGAACGGGCTTTGGTTCCTTTCATTATGCGCCTTTCCTCTTCTTTATCCTTTCCTCATTTTCCTTCCTTTTTTCAGCTTAAATTTATCTTCTGCTGTTTCCTTTCAATTCTCCATTTTGCCTTTAGCTTTAGGTTTAACTCTGTTTTTCTTTAATTTTTTGTTCCCTCTCCCCATTTTCCTCCTCGGTCATTTGTGTTTATCCGTTGATTTTCGCCTTCTCTTCTCCACTACATTCCGGTTTAATACATCTACCTCGTCCTTTTTTCTCATCCTTTACTTATATTCCATACTAGTTGTTTATCCTTTTTTACCTCTTTAACGTTTTTATTTGATTGTTTTACCATTTTCCTGCACAATTCAGCTCAGCCTTTTTATGAGTCTTACCCTCGGTCTTACCCTTCCTCTTTCGCACTTCTATCCTTTTCTTTTACGTTGTTGCTTTTCCTTTCTCCGTTCCATCTTCAACTTGCTTTTTCTCTTTCCAAATTCAATTCCACTTTTCTTGTATTATCCTTCATTGGATTTTCCTGTTCATTGTTCCTTTTTCAGTTTGCTTTGACCATACATTCTGTTCACGTTTCCCCTTTCCTACTTTTGCCATGCCCTTCCTTCATCACCTCACTCCAATTTTACTTTAATAGGTTTTACGTGTACCTTGCGCTCACTTTTCCTGGCTATTTCCGTTTCCGCCGCTTTTTCATACTTTCCCTTAGGTTTACTTTCCCTTTTTTCGATCCTATACTCTTCTTAGGCTTTATATTCCTTTCTGACTTTCACTTATTATTTGTACTTCATCTTTGGACTCCTCATTATTCGATCCTTTTAACGTCCCCTACATATCTCCATTTCGTTGCAGGTTTCTATTCTCACTTTTTCTGTGTATTTTTTTTCAATTTATGCGGTTATACCTCTCCCTTGCTGTTTTGTTTCCTCCTTGGGTTCCCTCTTTTCTTTGCATTGTTCCCCACTTTTCACTCACGCATGTTTTCTCTTTCTTACATTTCGTTTCAGCCGAACAGCCACTTTCATTCCCTTTTCAGATTTCAATTCATCTTCATTTTAGTTTTTAGTTCCACTTCTTTTACTTTTGTTGTCCTTATTACCTATCATTTCTCTTCTCTAATATCTCACTTCAGTTTTGTTTCAGTTTACTTTTCTTTTTATCTTCTATCTCTCCTTCCTTTTTTCTTTCCCCCGCTTCACATTTCTCTCTTTTCCTATCCCTCTTCTAACTATACTAATTCTCTTTTATTATCCTCCATTGCTTTGTTCTGTGTAGCATCATCTTTCGTGTAGTCGTACCCTTCGCCTTTTCCTCATTCACCTTATTCCCATCCCCCTTACTATACATTCTTCATTTTTGTCTCATTCACCATTACTGATCGTCTCCTCGTCGTTCTCCTCCACCTAAACTGACACTTCCTTCAATTTCCATTTCATTTATCTTTTGCTATTCTCTTTCCTTTCCATTCAGTTCCCTATTCTCCCATTATATTTCCCTTTTTTGGCTTTATATTCCTCTTCCTTTATGTCTTTTTGCACGTATTATTCCGTATGCTTATTCTGATCTCCACTTTCCTCGTCTTTCCTCAGAGCATTTTTCATAAGTTGAGCAATGTGTCAATAACGGTTCTATAAAAAGCGTGAGACTGGGCGGCATCTACATCTACATTAGGGATTTTATGTAACCCCCCCCCCCCTCCATTTCCCATTGCCTTCAGAATGTTCTTTCTTCATATTTCGGCGTTTATTCGGAGACGCTAAGGGTTAGAACGGATGCAGTTTTTTACATTGGTCTAATATATTAGTCGTCCGCAGTCTAGAATCGATGGCGATTTGGGTACAGGCGCGAGGCGAGGCGGCCTAGCCGCCGAAACCCAGAAATACCTTCTTCTGTGTTGCAATGTGCGAGGCGAAGTCGAGCAATGTGTAAACGGTTCTATAAAAGAATGGTGGCATCTAGATTAGGGTTTTATGAAAACCTCCCCCTCTCCCCTTGCCTTTAGAATGGATTTTCTTTATATTTTGGCATTTATTCACAAACGCTGAGGGTTAGAACGATGCAGTGTTGGTCTTCACTCCGCTTGCACGAGCGCAATGCGGACAACCTCCACCGTCTTCATGGAAGCCCTTTTGCGTCTGCCTCAGCTAGATTTCCACGTGACGGAGGAGGCCAATCTGCCATCCTTGCATGTCAAAGATAAGGGATTGTTCAATAACTAAGATGGGCCACTCTCGAATTCGATTCCCGAAACCCACCCTTCGGAACCGCGGGGGGGGGGGGGGCAAACGAAGCGCGTTTACCAATTTGGTGGAATTTTCTATCGCCGAAAAACGTCAAGAAGAATGAATGGATTATAAATTGTTGGTGACAATAAAATTATTTTAAAATCTATTTTTGTTCGAATTTTACAGAAATAGTTAAAAGTTGAATTTTTTAGGGGTTAACGTTGTTTAGGCATTACATATCATTGAAAGTATACCGGGTGTAAAAAATTTAGATGACCAAATTTTCCAGTAAATAGCACGATTCGTTTATTTCGCATAAAGAAGAGCCGTGATCGCGATCGAGGACGAACTGATTTAGCGCGCCAGTATATTTTAGTTACCATAAGGACATATTAAAACTCAAGAGTAGTTGTTTGCTACCCGCGATTCCTAATCGTAAAATTATGGAATCATCGTTTTCCATTCCCTCCAGACCCCCCCCCCCCCCCCCTTCTGCGTTTTCTGCCACACTTCTGTTAGTATAAGAGATAATCTTCTGAAAAACTATTATAAGAGAAATACCCCTCAAAACACAGGAGTACCGTCAACAAAGAATGACTCGATAATTCCTTCTCTACTTCTCTTAGCTCTCGCACGATAATCTTAGGGAGAAGGTAATGGAATCATTGTTTCCTGGGGGATATTCCATACTTCTTCAGACCCCCCGGTTGCACGTTCTCTGTCGTACTTCTTAGTAGAAGAGGATCTTCTCAAAAACTATTATAAGAGTTCTGAGGGCTAAACGTTTTATGGGGGAGAACATAGCACCGAAGGGTGTAATACCCCCCAGCTTCAGAGGAGTATCCTCAACAAAAAATGGCTCGATAATTCCTTCTCTATTTCCCTTAGCAGGCGCACGGTAATCTTAGGTAGAAGGTAATGGAACCATTGTTTACTGGGAGGTATTTATATAATAACTCTCGGACCCCCCGGTACTACGTTCCTGTTGTACTTGCTGGTAGAAAAGGATGCGATAATCTTCTCAAAAACTATTAGAAAAGTTCTCAGGGCTAAATGTTTTATGGTGTAAAACATAGCACAAGACCTTAATAAATATGGTAAATTCACTATAGGAAGTCCCGCCGTATATGTTGGTGAAGATAGTAGGTAACAAATTCCAGGATGCTCGTATATAAGACTTTAATGTGTTTTAGACTTTAGAGGAAGATTGAACAGCTGTAAGAGGATTTTAATGTATCATTTTTTAAAAAGGGGTCTTACAGAAAAAAAAGATGGAGGGAAGAAAAACAAGAGCGATATAGTAAAACAAAACCAGAAAGATGGCACAAATAGAAAAATAAACCAAAAATGGAGAAGTGTTTTATTAAAATTAAATATAAGTGTATAAAGCGAAAGGACCAAACGAAAAGAAAACGGGAGAAAAGCACACACAAACATAAAAAGATGGAAAATTATTTACAGAAAAAGAAAACATTTAGATTTTTAGCCATACAAAGGGAAAACAAAGGGCTAAACAGTCTGTAAAGAAACAAAAGGTACATATAAGGGATGAAAACAAACGGAAAAAGATGTATAATGATGAAAAATTATAAATAGATATAAAAAAAGTATCTACATGTAAAAAATGGGAGTGGTAACTCGCTTTTAAGTTAGCACCCCCAGTTTAAAAATCGGTTTTCCGATAACCGACCATTTTTCTTTCAAAATCGACATATGCCAGATATCCTTTTCAGTTAAAATAATGGAAGTTCTATTTTGGCCGTGTTTGCCTACGTTCTCTTCCACTCTACAATTAATTTCGACAATTTACAATCGACGAATAATTTACCGCCATTAAAATTGAATTTTTAACCGGCAATTTATGAATATTATACTAAAAAATGACCCATGATTGACGTATGCGCCGTATTTTTCTCATCATTAATATTTAACGTGTTTATATAAAATGGGGGTAATTTCCCCCAAAGTGGAACATTTGAGAATGGCGGTCTTGGCGGTAGATCCCAAAGGTAATCGCGACGAGTTCGCCTTGCACAAGACTTTGTTGAATTGTCTGGGGTTGAGGTTTCGAAACGACGTGACGAAGATCCGTAAGTTGCACTTGCTGCTGCTGATCTTCGTGGTCGCCTCGTATTCGGCGATCGAATTGTGGGAGCTCATTGCGAATGTGGACGATTTTGATATTGTCACCAACATCCTTTTGCACTTGATTGGGTTTTATATGGGTACGGAGGTGGGGGCAGGAGTAACCGTGACCTAAATCGCGAATTTTAGGCATCGCGAAGATGCTGCTGTTGTTCCTCCAAGCCGACAAGCTAAATGTGGTACTTCGCGAGCTGGAAATCGGTGAGTTATCGGTGACACGGGACGAGTACGAGGAGAAACTGGTGGTTCAGTGCACCATGAAGACCAACAAACAGGTAGGCAGCCGGCTGGGAGCTCATGGTGCACCAGTGTTTCAGATCAAGTTCTGCTTCGGACCGCTTTACGTCGTCTTCGTTCTTTCGGCAATATTCGCCATGTCTACTAGACTGATCTTCTCCGACCGTTCGAAGTGGTCGCTACCGTTCACCCAGATCACAATAATCGACGTGACCAAGAGCCCCAACTTCGAGATTATTTGGTTCCACCAAACCCTGGCGTTCATCGTGGCAACCTGCGCGTACCTAATTTGCGAGGTTATGATTACGTCAGTCTTGGCACATCTTTGCATTCAGTGCAAGATTGTTGCGCACCGCGTCGAGAAGAGCGCCGCCCAGGTGAGTATCCCACTTCTGCGGCTGACATCACTAACCGTGATACTGAGGCTGAGGCACCCGTTGCGCGACACGTCGCCGTCTACAAGTGGAGCGGTAGAATCCAAGAGGCCTTCTCGCTGATTGTCCTGGTGGTCTTCGGCAGTGACGTTCTCATCATATGCTTCGCGTCGTTCCATGCATCACTGGTGAGTAGGTACCGCTCGAAACGTCTACACCTACCGCACTGATTTCAGTTTCCTTTAACCGACGCGCGATGCGTGCGCGATTTAGGGATGGCCGTGTCCGTTGCTGTGAAGACCTTAATAGTGTGTTACTATGGAAACGAGGTTACCATCGAGAGCGAGTCGCTAACCACCGTCTGTTTCCACGCGCACGTTCGAGTCTGGGATCGGAGCTTCCACAGAGCGCTGCTCATGATGATCAAGAAGACCCAGGAACCGATACAAATCGCAGCGGGAAACTTCGTACCGATCTCCTTGAGCACATTTATCTGGGTATGCCATCAGTAAAACGAATCTGCACTCATTTCCTCTTTGTAGATTATACGGTCATCTTACAGCTATTTCGCCGTTCTTCGCAGTCGAAACGATGCAATTTCTTCTTAATCAGTGATAGTCGAGATGGTGTACGTTTGTTGGTAGTGTAGGAGCAGAAGAACACAACTCAAAGTGCACTTTTGTATAGGGAAATAGAAAAAAGCGCAATTAGATCATATTATAAATCTTTGGACTGGATTGATATTGAAATTTGAAGTATCTTGAAATTGGAATCATGTTTAACGGTGAATTTAGAACCATTATTGACGATTAAATACAGTTCTATTGTAAGGATTCGAATGGTTTGGAGATTCATCGTTTAGGACTCGAAATATTTTGAGCAGTACGGTTAGCGCTCTCGTGACTCGAAACCAAGTGCTTTTAAAAATCTCCCCGGAATAATCCCTACCTATTCGTTGTCAATTAGCTAACGCCCTCTGATATCTGGTGATAGTGAAACATTTTTTTCATTATTGGCGTTATAGAATATAATAGGTAAGTAAAACTAATTAAGAACTCTAGCAGGTTGGAACCCACGATTTCCTAAAGCCATAAAAATATAAACATGCTATAGAGTTCAAATGACCATAAATATGATCACTAAACTTTAGTTGAACTCTCTAAAAATCTACATTTATTAAAAGTAAAAGGAACTCTACTTTCTCTCTACGTGCTTTCTACCTGCTTTCTCCTTTCCCTCTCAATTCTTGACTAACCATATATTTTCTGCATGCCTTTCTTCCGCATCTTTCCTTCATTTTTTTTCGACTTCTTGTAGTCTTCTAACCCCTCCCCCCCTCCTTAATTGATTAATAATATTTTATAATATTATTAATATTATATAATATTAATAATATTTTATTTAAAATAATTTTCTCGAATTTTAAAGAGTTAATTAATTATTAATTTAAATGTTCGCACGGTTTATAGATCTTTATATTGCCTGCGCATCATTTACCCTGTTATCCCCACCACTTTAAAGGGGTTCAAGTCCTTCCAGCATTCCTCGCCCTTTTTTGTATCTCCTTTGATTTGCCGCCGTTATTTACGTCTACTTTATTGATTTTTCTGGCTTCCCCCCCCCCCCTCTTTTTTCTTTGTATCTTATTTCATATGTTCACGTCTTCATTCGGCCCCCTTCCCGATCTATCACGCGTTATGTCTATCTCCTATACGTCTCTTTGAGGTTAGGTTTCCCTCACGTTTCTATTATTATATCTTTCGGCTCCCCCCTCCCCCGTTCATATTGTGCGCGACTTTTCCCTTCACTATTTTTCACTCCACCACGCTCCCATCGTGCTATTCCTCCAGCATTCCTCACCCAATATTCACAACTTTTCTTTCCTTCTTCTTTTTTGAAGTCTTTCATGCGACTCTTTGCTTCAGATTTCCCTCCATGCCCTTTTCACGTCTCGTTCACGCTTCCTTCACATTTCCTGGACTTTCCTACACGCCTCTTTTCATCCATTTTCCGACATTCTGCAAACGTCCCTTGCGAATTGAACCGACTCTCCATATTTTGGACTAGGATTTAATAATAAAATAAGCTTTGTATGCTATTTTATGTTTTCCGATAAGTGTGAAGCCGGGGGGAGAGCGAATGCTCTCTTTTTCGGTAACTGTACTCGGGACCTATGAACTACGAGAACGCGGACTAGTGTTAGGGGTTAAAATGAAGTTGGAGATTGGCCCCACTGACAGAATAATTATAATGTTTATTATTAGGGGTAGTTCAAATCAAATCAAATCAAAATTTAAGGCAGTATTTGTCCTTACTGTCAGCAGTAGTATACAATTTAAAACCCACCTGAAGCAGTTCTTTTGAAACCTTTATAACTACTTGCAAATTAATGTATTTATAACTCCATTAATTAATGTTAATTGAAAATAATTTTCCTTGTAGTAAATTCGCACTGAACATAATTAACAAACTGATTCAGAATGAATTTGGATTCTGGAATCTCCAATTTGCAATGAATCATTCTGGAATTGTATTTAATCTCGAATAAGGTTTATAGATTCGCCGTTAAACATCATTTAGGTAAACCGGGAACGATTCGAGTTTCAAAATGCAATTATTAAAATGCATGGTTCAAGATTCGCGATCCTTCAAGATCCATTCAAGATTCCCCAAGATCTAATATTCGAAATATTATAATATAAGATTACATTTTGAGATTACAGTATTACATCTATGTTGGTGCACACTAACACGTAAATATTTGTTTAGTGAATTATCTAATACAATTGTTCATTGACATCTGCTCTTAATCTTCAGTTGTTCACTCGTCTAAGTATCATCAGGTACGAGTACGAAGTGCGAGCAATCTGAAATGAACCCTGAGACCAGGTACACAAGCCTTAAGTGACTCACCCAAATGAACGTTCCGAGCGTCAATGCCGAAAACTTTCCAGCCGTGAACGTTATCGGCTTTTTGCTTCTTTCCATGATCAGCACGATGCCTTTTTGGAACCTCACGTCGGCCCCATAGAATTCCACCTCGTAACAGGCGTTACGTACATTTTGACTTGCGAGAGTGACCTCGTTACCCCAGTAACTTATCAAGATTATCTCGAAAAACACGCACATGGATCCCCCTACGTGCAACTAGAAAGGCATAACACGTTGACCCATTCGGGACGCTTACCCCGTTCAGCTTGTACAGCAAGGATCCGATAAGTACAATTCCCGAAAGCACAATGAGCAGCACGAGCAGGTTGAAGTTTTCCTCGATTTTGTTGGCAATGTCGAAGACGGCCAAATGGTACGTGACCGCCTCTTTCAAAGTCGGTCGTAGGTATTTCCACGGTATTTCGCTGGCGTCAGTCCCTGCTCGGGCGCCAAGTATAACGTCCTGAAACGTCACCTTGAGCCGAAACCCGGCACTAAACACACCCACCTGCTCCATTCTATTGCGGCTGTTCTTGATCATTTTCCGTATGAATGTCTGCAAAATCTTCAACTGGCACGTTATGTGCGCCAAAACGGTCACGGTCAGTAGGTCGGAGGTAGCGAAGGTCCAACCGATCGGGAACCAGGACAAGTTCTGGTAGAACGATGCGACTTCGTAGTTTGGACTGTAGGTCGTGTTAAACATCGTGACGCGGCCGTACTCGAATCTCCAGTCGTGGTGGTCGTCGCTTCGTATGCGCCAGTATATGGAATCAAGGAGGGCGAACACCACGGTGATGGTCACCACCGCCCAGTACATGATGGCCTACAACGAAAAGTTTCAGAGTAATTTGCAGGGTATGGAAAAACCTCTGAAAATACTGGACCTTGAATTCTCGCAGTGTTTTAAAGATTGTGTAGGTTTTGAATAGTTTAGAGAGACTCGACCTCAAGAGTTTGAAGATGTACCCTTAGAGCTCTACACGTTTGCAAGTTTTGGGATGCACTGAAGGCCGCAGGGTATGAAGGCTCTTATAGGTTCGAATTTCTCACGAACCTTAAGGGTTTAAAAAGTGCTTCGAGAGCTCGGAGAAAGCTCTAAAGCCTTTGAATGATAAAGGTTCTGCAGTTCTCAGATTTCGAAAGACGTTGTGAAGACTCTAAAGACTTTCAAGGTATTTATACTTTGGAGACTCTGAGCGCTCCGCATATTTTAAAGGCTCAAGGCCCTGAAGGCTCTCCAGGAACTCAAAAATTTAAAAATTATGAAAACTATCAAAAGGCTCAGAAAGCTTGGATCTCCTAGCTTGTGGCTCTAAAGGTTCCGAAAGGTTTCGAAGATTTGGAATTTTGGAAACGCTGACGATTTTGGACATTTTGAAAACTTCCACGGATCTGTGGCGGCTTTGACTGGTTTAGAGACCTTTAATGCTCTGAAGTTCACTCGAGGATCTTAACAATTTGAAGGGTTTGAAGTTTGTGAAGGCTGATCTGGGTGCGGAAATGTTTAAGTGTCCGTTTGAACACATTTCAGAGTTAAACCCCGAAGGCTTTTTAAGTCTTTCAAGAATTTGAGGACTCTAAAGGTTATCGAAGCCGTTAATATTTTCTTTGCTTTCAAAACCTCGACAGTTTTGAAATCTTGAAAATGCTGACGGCTGAATGGCAGGGTTCTAAAGTTTCTGAGGACTCTGCAGTCCGAACTGTCAAGGCTCAAAAGCCTATAAATAGTTTGAAGATTTAAAGGCTCCGAATTAAAATTTCTGAAAACCATGGAAACTCAAGAGACAGTTTGAATGATTGCAAGACTGAAGCCTTTGAGTGCGCTGGAAACAAACAAATCTGTGGATTTCTCAAAATTGCTAACTCAAGGCTCCCAAGGCCGTGAGGGCTGAACATTGAGAACTCTATAAAGCTCTCAACAATGATAACGCGCTATTTATGGACTGGCGACTGACTGATGCCAGAAAGAGGAAGGCTTCCGAGCTAAGGCTTTCAAGATCTTCAAGGCCCTGACGATACTTAAGGCTTTGAAGACTACTAAAAAGCTCGGAAAGCCTCGAAGGCAAAGTCTCTGAAAACATGACAAAGATTTTCAACGTTGTCAAGGCTTTCTTAAGATTGTAAGGTTTTTTTGAAGATTATTAAAGCATGTTTTAGACCTTTAGGGCTATAAAGGCTGTGAAAATTTTCCAAACTTTGAGGCTCTGAATTTTCTGAAGAATCTCGAGATTTTGAATAACTTGTCACCTTTAAGGCCTGTGTAAATGCTTCGAAGGCTCGAAGACTGTGAAGGCGCTCAAAATTCTGAACGCGCTAGAGGATCCCAAAGATCTAAGTGGATTGGAGATTGTGAAGGCTATAATGGGGCCGAGGCATTATGGAAGACACTGACGGGTCTGAAGGCTCAAGAATATGAAAACGTTTAAGGTTCGAAATGTTTTCTGAAGACCGACGATTCTGAAGGCTTTAACAGGGCCTTGAAGTCGCTGAAGAATGAAGACCATAAAGGGCTGAAGGCTCAAATCTAACAACTCTCCTAAGAGTCGCAGATCCTTGAAAGCTCTAAGGTTTGAATATTTCGGATGATTTTGCTGTCAAGGCTCTAGTGGATCAAGGATCTGAAGTGTCTGATGGTGAAGGCCGTGAATCTTCTGAGGGTTTTAGTTCTCTAAAATGACGACTGTGAAGGCTAGAAAAATGCGAACTCTCCAGAGTTTTCTTGGCTCTAAAGGCTTTGAAAGTGGTGTAACTAGAAGACCTTTGTTCTCAAGGCTCTGAAGAAAGACTTTGAAGGTCGCGAGATCGCGATGATTCTAAACTTTTTACCTTGAGGTTTATAACGGCCTTGGAAACGCAAAATAGGGCTCCAGCTCTCAAGTCTGTTTTTTTTTAAAGATTGAGGGTTGTGGACTCTGAGGGAGAAATGAAAAGAATTGGAATTGAGGAAAGATGCGGGAAATATAGTGGTAAAAGGTAGAGGAGAGAAGAGTTGATGGTGCGGAAGAGAGTGAGGAGAAGGGAGATGCAACGGAGGGGTGACAGAGGGAAAGGAAGAGTTGGATAGGAGGAGGTGAGCGAGGTGGCGAAGGAATCGGGAGCTGGCAAAGAGATAAGTATCTGGATGTGTGGGGAGAAGTCGGCGTAACGGCCTTAAAAAATCTCAAAAAGCTTTAAAATTTCAAGGCTCGAAAGACCTTGAAGGTTTTTGAAACGGAGTAATACGAAAAGCTTGAAGTCTGTCGAAGAGCGAGTATTCTGAAGGCTTTCAATACTCTGAACGCTCTGAAACTACAAAGACCAACGGCTCTGAAGGCTGAAGAACGAATGTTTTCAAGGTTCTCAAGGCTCTGATGATTCCGAGGACCCAAAAACTTTAAAGGACGAGAAGATTGCGAAAGCTCTGAATATTCTCTAGGTCTCCAGGGTAACAAAGGCTGTGAATACCCCCAACACTTCGAAATGTTTCGCGGCAACGGCGAATTTTAAAGGCGTGAAGGTTTAGAAGACCTTGAATGAATACGGTGACGTCACTGAAGACTATGAAAACCTCGATTGCTCTCTACGAGGTTTCAAGGCTTTCAATTTTTACAAGAATCAAGAAGGATGTGAAGGCTCGCAAGGTTTTGAAGACTCAGAAAGCCTAAAAGGCCACGTATTTTGAAGACTTTCAATAACTGTGAATACTCTCCGAAGACTATAGCTTCAGAAAGCTTTGAATCTTAAAAAGGCTTCTGAGTACTGATGGGCCTAAAAGCTCTTAAGGTCTGAGGGGCAACGTAGTGAAAGCTGAAAAGTGTGAAGCCTTTTTAATTTCTGAAGCCATCCAGGGCCACCCGCGGTAAATGCTGTGTACACTCTGAGGGCTGAAGACAGTTAAGGCTCTCAACAAGATTCTGAGGGCAAGAAAAATATGGGGGATGGGAGAGAGGAACACGAAAGGACAGGGAGGAAAACAAGAGAGTGGGGAGGGCGAGAGATTGAGAAGAAGGAAAGGAAGAAGAAGAAATGCGCTCACCTGTCGATCCATTAGGACAATGTAATCCCGTTTTATAACAAACTCTTCCACGCCGCCTCTCTCGCTGTTAGGCAGAAAGGGCTCGCTCTGCAGCCGTTCCAAGATCTCTCCCATAAACCTTCTCTTGTTCAACAAAACGACGGCCTTAATAAAAACTGAAAGGTAGGTACCTAGCATTGCGCGCCCAAAGAAAAAGGCCCCAATACTCACTCAAAGTCGTCACCGTTTGAAATATGAAGAACTCGAAGACCTCCGACCCGTCCTCCAGGTACTTGTGGGCGCCGATGTACTGAAAGAACGGGTAGAGATTCAGGCTGAGAATGAACGCCGAGTACAGCTTGTACGACCATTTCTCGTTCGGATAGAGCGATACTCCGCAGATTCGCAGCAGCGTCTTCAGCAGGTGGAATTGGTCGCCATGGGGGAGCGTGCGGAATTCGTCCGGCGCCGACATCTCGCAATGGTCGATTTCTCCCGCATGTCGCTCCTATATATAAATTCATTACGCCCTTAATAATTTAGTGGATATTTTTACAAAACCTCAGTCAGGTCCGCCTCCCTTACTACCGTCATTAGCGTATTAATAATGACCGACGAACGTAATTACACGGTTTCAATTGAACGTGGTCGAGTATAGAGCGTTGAATTTTGCATAGAATTTAATTACTTATTCCCGCTGTTCGGCATTAAGCTTAGAATTTAAAATTTGACGTTTCTATTCCTATAGTTTAATGCTCAAGCTAATTTTTCGCTGTACTCCAAATTCGCAACTCCTTCGCGAGTCGATGGTTTCCTGAAAATGGATGCTCTTCAACTTGTAAACCGACACTAAGTTACAAAAATCTCCGTAAGATTATTTATGCCAAACTCGCCTTTCTTCTCAATTCAACAAAAAGAATAGGTAGGGATAACAACAGAGAGTTTTCAAGGAAAATTGTCAGAATTCATGTTGGTAAAGTAATTCTTAACATGGAATGTAGAGATAAGGCGTGTGTGTGCACCAATATATAGAATTAAATCGCTGGGAACGTGAAAATATTGCGAGGTGCTCTTCTACAATAAATACTAACTAAAGTTATAACGACAGTGAGCGAACAAGTTATTCTACGTGTTCTCAGTCCGAGTTGAAAACTGTGAAGGAATGCAGAGAAGAAGCAAACTCGCACGCGTCGCAGTAATAAATTAATTACACCATAAAAACTTTCCATTTTACTAATGGTGACCAAAGAAAAGCAGCGCATTGTTAATTGTTTTTGCTTGCGATTTGTTTATGTGAAAAACTAGCGTCTTCTTTGTGACTTAAGCTTAGGATAATCCCACTCGCTCGCAGTTATTTTAATTTTCATTATCGAATTCATCTTCCGTAAGATTGCGCAAACTATGAAACTTTCGAGAGAAAACCAATCCGTTTTCCATGGAGTACGCGATTCTGCGCCCGTTAATTACTCCTGATTCAACGTCCTTTTGAAAATACGCCGCCGTGTATTTTTGTATGCCAATTCATTATTGTGCTTTTAAGGGTAAGGTGAATTAAATTATTACCATTTCAATAGCAAAAGGACATCTTTAAAGAATCTCCACTTTCGTAGTTAGAAATTGTTATTGGGATTCTGGGATACAAGAGAAGAATTCTCTCTGCGTTATTTCTGCACCAAATATTTCAACCCTAGAATGTAACAGCCGTTACAATTTGACGCTCAATGTTGGGCATTAAAAAAAGGATCGTTGCACATTCCGATAGGTTTGCGACAATTTCATTCTTAGCTAAATTTTGAAAGCTACATACTCTTGGAATTGGTTGCTCTATCTGGGTTTTTGGAGGTGCGATTTTGCGAGCTGTCAAATTTTTTGGATCTGTTTGAAATCTTCCCCTATTCTGATAGATCGGCCACAATTTCTTCCTGTGACTTTACATAATCTTCGAATTGATGGCTTTATCTTTGTTTCTTTTGGATTCTAAAGGCCAAAATGTAACAAACATCGGCCTTTTCTTTTACATCTGCTAACTGTTAAGGCAAATGTAATGGGCTCATCAAAAAATATAGTGTTGGTGGTAAGGGTACTAAACCTCTTAGGGACGAATGTAGAACCCGGCGGTCTGGGAGTATTGATACCCCCCCCATCCCCCTCCTGAAACGGACTGATGAATCAATCTTCAGTGCTCTACAACAGTCATAAGATATTTGTATACTGGAAGGTATTCCTCCCTCTCGACCCCCTGGTGCTACGTTCTCCTTCAAAACGTTCAGCTATAACGACTTTCTACAAAAAACATTTCGTAAGTGCTCAGAGTTCTAAACCTCAGGGAAGAATGCAGAATCTGGGGGTATGGATACCCCCCCCCCCTCTACGCCGAACAGACTGAATAAATCTTCATCTCCCTACCCCGGTTATAAGATATCGTATGCTGGGGGGTATTCCATACCCCCCAGACCCCCCGGTGATACGTTCTCCCTCGAAACGTTCAGCCCTAACGACCCTACAAGAATATTGCGTGCTGAGCGATGTACAACTCTTAGAGAAGAAAGTAGAACCGGATGGTGTGGGGGGGGGGGTATTCTATACTCTTCAGGTCCGTACCCCTCGGCCCTAAGGGAAAAAAGACAGAATCAATCTTCATTGCCCTACAACGGTCATACGATATTAGTATACTGAGAGGTATTCCATAACCTCCAGGCCCCCCGGTACTACATTCTCCCGCGTCTTCTTCCCTAAGAGTTTTAGAGCTCTTTAAAAAAAAACATAGTAGATCTAAACCTTTTAGGGAAGTATTTAGAACCGGGAGGTCTGAGGGATGTAAGCTTCTTAGGCAAAAGGGATAACCGGGAGGTATGAAACACCCCCTCCCCCCCCAGGTCCATGCTCACCAGGTAAGATATACAGAATCGGTCTTCAACCCCTACAGTCATAACATATTCGTATATAGGGGGGGGGGGGGGGGTATGGATACCCCTCGACTCCCACGTGCTACGTTCTTCATTAAGAAGTTTAGAGCTCTTTCCAAAAATATTGCGCTAGTGCTAAGGCCACCAATCTTCGGCTCTCAGGGAAGAATGTAGAACCGGGGGTTTGAGGGTATGGAACCCCCCACCCTCCCAAAACAGACTTAATCAATCTTCATTTCTCCACCACGGTAATAAGATATTCGTATACGGGAGGGGGAGGGGAATTTACATACCCCGCAGCCCCCCCCCCCCCGGACAAATGACCTCACACAATTCTACTGTCTTTTCTAAGAGGTTTAGATCCCTTAGAACTAACAGAATATTTTTTGGACGAGTCTTCCTCGAAACGTGCAGTTGTAATGGCTCTTTCCAGAAAATACTTGGGAGGTATTCAATACTCACCAGGCCCTCCGGTGCTACGTTCTCCCTCGAAACGTTCAGAGGTATGAACTACCCCCCTCCCCTGGAAAATTTTTTAGAATCAATCTTCATTTCCCTACAGCGGGCATAGGATATTCGTATACTGGGGGGGATATTGATACCTCTCAGACCTCTTGATCTTCTTCCCTAAGAGGTTTAGAGCTCTTTCAAAAAAAAACATTGTGGCTCTAAACCTTTTAGAAATGTATTTAGAACCGGGAGGTCTGAGGGTATGGAATCCCTCGCTTTCCCGGAACAGACTGAATCAATCCCCATTTCTCTACAACGGTCATGAGATATTCGTATAATACCCCCCACATCCCCCCGGTCTCTCTCGAAACGTTGAGCCATAACGACCTTTTCTAAAAAAAATTGCGTTAGTGCTAAGGAATGTAAACTTATGAGGGGAAAATGGAGAACGAGGTGGTATGAAACACCCCTCAGGTGTGGGGAAAAATGACAGAACCATAAGATATTCAGTGCTACGTTCCTCCTCGAAGCTTTCAGCTATGATAACCCGTTACAACGAATATAGTGTTAGTGCTAAGGGGTCCAAACCTCGGCTCTTAGGGAAGAATGTAGAACCGGTGGGTTTGGAGGTATGGAACCCCCACCTTCCCGGAACAGACTTAATCAATCTTAATTTCCCTACAACGGTCACAAGATATTTGTATACTGGGGGGGGGATGAAACGCCCCCAGACCCCCCGGTGCTGCGTTCTCCTTAACCATAATCATAAAAAATATTGTGATGGTGCTAAGGGATCTAAACCTCCTAGGGAAGAATATTGGACCGAGGGGCATGGAGCGTGTGGAACACTCTCCATGTCCATACTCTCCAGGAAAGAAAGACAGAATCAATCGTCATTTTCCCACAACGGTAATAAGATATTCGTATACGGGGAGTGAGGCGGGGGAGGGGGGGGGGGGTTAATACCCCAGACCCTCCTCGGTGCAACGTTCACCCTCGAAACGTTTAGCTATAACGATTCTTTCTAAAAAAAAGTGAGTAGTACCGGGGGATCTGGGGGTATGGAATCTCCCGCTCTCCCGGCACAGACATAAAATTTTCGTATACTGGGGGGTATTCTATGCCTTCCCTTCCAGACCCTCTCCCCCCTCCTTTTCGTACTACGTTCAGCCATATAGAAATTTGCGTTACTGCTAAGGGATCTAAACCTCTTAGGGAAAAATGTAGACCCGGAGGAGGGTATTCCATACCCCGCAGGTCATTACCCCCCAGGCGAAAAGGTCCCTTAATTCTACTTTCTTTCTAAGACGTTTAGATCCCTTAGAGCTAACACAATATGGTTTTGATCCTCCTCCAAATGATCAGCTGCAATAGCTCTCTCCAAAAAATACCTGGGAGGTATTCCATACTCCTCAGACCCCCCGGTGCTACGTTCTCCTTCGAAACGTTCAGCTGTAATGACTTTCCAATAAATATGGGAAGAATGAACCTAGAACCAACATGTTTGGGAGGTATGAACTACCCCCCTCCCTAGGGGAAGTTTTTAGAATCAATCCTCATTGCTTTACAGCGGGCATAGGATATTCGTATACGGGGGGGGGGGGGAGGTTGATACCTCCCAGACCTAGACCTCTTGGTCTTCCTCCCTAAGAGGTTTAGAGCTCTTTCCAAAAAAAAACATTGTGGCTCTAAACTTTTTAGGGAAGTATTTAGAACCGGGAGGTCTGAGGGTATGGAATCCCTCGCTCTCCTGGAACAGACTAAATCAATCCCCATTTCTCTACAACAGAATCAATCTTCATTTCCCCACAACGGTAATAAGATATTCGCCTACCCTTCCAGCCCCCCCCCCCCCTCGTACTACGTTCTTCCTCGAAACGTTCACCCATATCGACCTTCCAAAAAATATTGCGTTAGTGCTAAGGGATCTAAACCTCTTAGGGAAGCATGTAGAACAGGGGAAAAAACCTCCTGATTCTACTTTCTTTTCTAAGAGTTTTGCAGCCCTTAGAACTAACACAATATTTTTTGAAAAGAGTTTTCCTCGAAATGTTCAGCTTTAGTGGCTCTTTCCAAAAAATACCTGGCAGGTATTCCATACTCCCCAGACCCCCCGGTTCAGCCGAGCGTTCAGCTGTCTTTCCAAAAAAATATTCTGTTAGTGTTAAAGGCTCCAATATTCTTAGAAAGACTGTAGAACCAGGGGGTTTGGAGCTTTTCCGTCTGGGGGCGTGGAATACCCTCCGGGTTCAAACCCGAAACTAGACAGAATTTCCTTTTATATAGTTTTCGCTATGACCTAGTGAATTTGTGCGAATCTATGAATTAACCTTAATATAATATCTACCATGCTTCGGAGGGCATGTAAAGCTGGCGGTCCCGTTAGTCATACCACGACTGTCGTTAGGTCCCACAGACGGCTGTTGATGCGTCCTGAAACCTAGGGAGTGCCTCCCATACGGTACAAAAAAAACTTAATATCTAATCTAATAACAATACACGCCAAACTAATTAAAGATTCCAATGTGAATCAGTTTATCAATGATAACATACATGCAATACAAACGGCTGCAATTTGCCCAAAGGCTGCTATCTTTAAGAAAATGAAATCTGAATATTCTTTGATAATTTTTTACTACAATCCACTGTAATCTACAACAATTTTTCGTAAACGGATACTACACTGCACTTGATAAAAAGAATGACCTTCAGTAAATAACGCTGATGGTGCAAAATAAACCCGGAACGGTCCTCCTTACAACGACAATGATTCGAAAGGGTCTAAGAATTTTAACACCTTAATGTTTATTAATGTTTTTCCAACTGCAGGAGGCTATTTTTTATTTTTATGATTACGAATTCCAACGACAAAGTTCAATCCCCTTTTGTTTCACTAATACGTCACTAATGACTTTGTTCTCGAGCTAATACGGCTGTTTTATTTCTCCGACGGAACGCGTTTTCCTCGATTTCCTATTGCCCTGCGTAAACATTTCCGTTTGCGAAAAAAAAGAATAACCGAACCCACAACTGAGTTTTATGATGCCCGGAGAAACGGCGACTTGCGCCCAGGCCCGTCCGAACCGGTGACTCCTTGATAGTTTTCGACCCAATTCCTTCCAAAACCTCTCCGGATTAACTCCCCCCAAAATTGTCGCGATCTCGTTCGCTGCTCAACACGTAATGCCATAAATTAGTAATTTGCAGCACTTGAATTGAGTTGGAGCAAAGTTGCTTCAAGTGCAGAATACATCTGTTTTCTGATGACACATCGTTTAATTAATGGCGATATGTTTCTGGTACATCGAACAATTTCTTTGCTGCAGTCATCACGCTGCACTTCACCCTTTCTTATCTTGGCCACGGTAAAACTTTCAAATGAGAGTTCAAAAGGTCTTCCTTTGATAACTTGGTAAATTTAAAACAAACGTTAGGTAAGTACAGTGATAGCTTTCGTAAACATCTCCATTATCGCAAGTGATTAGATAAGTAAGTCGCTCTCGGCTGGATTCTGTCAAGTTTCGTCGGCATGATAACACCGTGGCTACTGGTTTTGCTAGGGGTGGCAATCGCAAACGGTGGTGTGACCAAAGAGAGGAATTCCTCGCGAGTGGTCATCGTTGGTGCCGGCGCGGCGGGTTTGGCGGCCAGTAAGCGTCTGCTCGATCATGGATTCGACGACTTCATCATTCTGGAGGCGAACGATCGAGTTGGGGGTAGAATCCATAGTGTGAGGTTCGGGGATGCCATTATAGACCTCGGTGCCGAGTACTGTGCCGGAGAGGGCGTGTACAACCTTGTCAAGGACCTTGGCGTGTTGAAACCGAAGGGGACCGTCAGCAACGGCTACCACTCCACCAGCGGAAGCTTAGAACCTACCTTCACGAATGGGTTGTTCGGTGTTCACTCGATACTCGAGTCCGCCGAGAAGGACAACCGAAGCTCCAGAGCGGCGCACATCCAGAAATTGTAAGTTATCTTCTATCACCACTTCTGTCTAAACTCATCCTTCAGCTTTAAATCCGCCGTCGTGCAAATCTACGGCGATGAGCACGAGCGCCATCTAGCGTACGATTGCGTCGACCTCATCGAGAAGATTAATTTGATTTACGCCTCCGCCTTTTTTCTGGAAGATCTTTCGGCGGCCGATTCCCACGTCGACTATCCGGGAAAGGTGGTTTACAACTGGAACGGTCACGGTTTTCAGACGGTCCTAAGAGCCTTACTAAAGGACCATAATCTAGACGATAGGATTAACCTCAACAGCGCAGTGAGAAAAATCGAATGGGGTTCCGAGGAGGTGAAGCTCACGACTTCGAACGGGGCGGAGTTCTTCGCCGAACATGTCATACTAACTCCCTCTCTTGGCGTGCTAAAACACAAGCGCGCTATCTCGTTCTATCCTCCTCTGCCCGCCGAAAAGGTGGACGCGATCGATATGCTCGGCTATGGAACCACAAACGCCATCGCGCTTTACTTCCCCGAAAGGTGGTGGACGAATCCGAACATGGTGTTCATCTTCAGCAAGACCGGCGGCGGAGTGAGCGGGTTCACGGAGGGTCCGAGAAGGGTAAGTTCCGCTCCCTTGGCTCGCGACGCGAACGACTCTTGGTTTCAGAACGGCAAGTCGTGGTTGGACACGCTCTTCGGCTTCACCGCACTCGAGCAGAATCCGAACGCGCTATTCGCGAGCTTCACGGGGGAGTTCGCCCCGGACATAGAGCTGTGCAGCGACGACGTCATAATCGACGGCATCATGTACGCCATACGGAAGTTTGTTGGCGTTAACGCGACGAGACCTACGAAATGGTTGCGCCGCAACTGGTACCACGATCCGAGCATGCGCGGCACGTACTCCTACGAGACGGTGCGGTCGTGGAGAAACGGGGCCGCAAGAGAGAACCTCGCAAAACCTCTCGCGTCGAGGGCCGGTCGGCCTCAACTGCTGTTTGCTGGAGAGGCAGCGCATCGCGAGTACTATGCCACGGTTCACGGGGCCTTCGAAACTGGTTACAGAGAAGCGGAGAGGATAATAAACTGTTATGGTCCTACTAAGAAGAATTAGTGCATTATAAATTGTTGGTGGCAATAAAATCATATGACGCCTTTGTTTATAAATTTTCTCCCCAGCTCGGATTTATTTTAAAATCGATTAGTATCGCTCGTTTATGATGTCGCATAAAGGAGATCCGTAGTCACGTTCGAGGACGAACTAATTCAGCGCGCCAGTAAGTATATTTTAGTTACCATAAGGAGATATTGTTAAAAACTCAGAGTAGTTGTTTGCTGCCCGTGATTCGTAATCGTAGAATTATGGGATCATTGTACACCATACCCTCCAGATCTACCCCCACCCCCGTACTACGTTATCTGCTTCACTTCTTAGTATAAAGTAGTATTAGTTAGTATAATTTCTAAAGGTTAAACGTTGTATGGGGGAGAACATAGCACCGGAGGTCTGAGAAGAATGTAATGACTCGATAATTCCTTCCCTTACCACTCGCAATCTTAGGGAAAAGGTATTGGAATCATCGTTTACTGAGGAATATTCCATACCTCCCCAGACCCCCGGTTGCACGTTCTCTGCCGCACTTCTCAGTAGAAGAGGATGTGATAATTTTCTCAAAAACTATTAGAAGAATTCTCAGGGATAAACGTTTTATGGTGGAGAACATAGCACAAGACCTTAACAAATACGGTAAATTCCCTATAAGAAGTCCGAATATATATGTATGTGTCTGAAGATAGTAGGTAACAAATCCCAGGATGCTCGTAAATAAGACTTTAATGTGTTTCTGAGGAAGATTGAACAGCTGTAAGAGGATTTTAATGTAACATTTTTTAAAAACGTGTCTTATGGAAAAAAAGATGGAGGAAAGAAAAACAAGAACAGTATAGTAAAACAAAAGAAGAAAGATTAAACAAATAAAAAAATAAACAAATCGAGAACTCCAAAAAAGGAGAAGTGTTTTATTAAAATTAAAAATAAGTGTACAAAAGAAAACGACACAACGGAAAGGAAAACGGGGAAAAAGCGCACACATAAACATAAAAAAGTGGAACGTTATTTACAGAAAAAGAAAACATGTAGATTTTTAGCCATATAAAGGGAAAAAAAAGAGTTAAACAGTGTGTGAAGTAAAGAAACAGAAGGAAGAAGAACCAAGAGGCACATATAAGGGATGAAAACAACGAAAAACAAGCGGAAAAAGATGTATATTGATGAAAAATTATACATAAAAAAGACATGTAAAAAAGACAGAAGAAAGAACGATTTCGGACTATTCGATGACGTAACTACAGAGTGACCTTGTTTTGTGGTGCAAGGTGCGATTTCACAGTTACGTAAGTAAAGAGTGACCTTGTTTTATGGTGCAAGGTCTTTCACAGCGAATCCTGAATGTTGATCCACTACTGAATCTTGGGCAACAACCTTGATTTTTCATTAAGCGTGAACGTACATTATGTCACTTGAACATTTTGGGATCCTCGAGATTTGTAACTGTTGAGATCCTTGAATCCCCGATCTTTAAGTTTTGCAACCGTGACGTTTAGAGGTTCGCATTGAATCTTTAATTCTGTGTTTTACATTCTGAACCTTGGATATTGAATCTTGAATCTCCAGATCTTGGACTACTGAATCCAAAGTGATGGTGCTAGTATCCTAAAGCAACGTGAATTGTAAACGGAGTACGAACTGGAAAAAGAAAAGGAACTAGACGGCGGAGAGAAGAAAAAATGTGGAAGAGAGATATGTGGAATAAAAAGGATAAATGATAGCGAAAAGAAGACTAGGGATAAACAGAGGAGGAGAAAAAGAAGAGTATAATTGAAGAAGGAGAGAGTTGAGGAATAACAAAGAAAGGGAACTCCAAAGGGCGCGCTTGGTCTATGAAATAAGTGGTTTACTCAAAATTCGCTGTCACGTTCAGTGTTTTTGTTTTTGTCGGACTGGGAACGAAAACAGAAGGGAAAGAGAAAAAGAATGAAAGAAGAACAAAACTCAAAAAACAGAAGCAACAGAATGAACATGTGAACTGTGAAGCCGAAAGAAGGTGAAGAAAAGGAAGAACAAAGAAACAATAATGATTTTTATCACGAAAAAGAAACAAAAACAAAAACAAACAAACAAAAAGAGTAAAGGAAAATATAATAAATAAGAAGGTAAGGAAGGCGAAGAAGAGGAGGGACCGAGAAAACTGTAAAAAGAAACGGAAGAAGACCCAGACTGGAAGGAACGAGCTCTGAAACTAGTTGCAGAAGAAAAATGGTGGGCAGAATGGGCCTTTGGTGCCCCTAAGTGCTGGCTGGTCGGACTCCCCTGTGAATAGAACAGAATGGAATTACGATGATGGAGATCAAGAGAAGAGACACAGAACGGAAGAGGGTGAAGAAGAGGAATAGAAGAAATAGGAGGGGAATTGGCGGAAAAGTATAATTTTCTCCCGATATTTCCAAAGAGTAAACTTCTCGAGACGTAGTGAATAGGTGTTGATATGATAAATGGAAATGTGTAATTGAATTTTCCACCAAGTTCTTTCCTACTACCTCCACCTAAACAGTTTGGGCCCAAAAGCGAAGGCTCGGTTATTTTCATGAAAAGCCCCTGGAGGAGAACTGTTGAAAAAATGAAGAAACTAAAGGATAGAGCGAGAGAGGCGGATAGCAAAAAGAGAAAGAGAACTATAATGAGCAAGAAGGAAAAGAAGGAAAGAAGATGAAGACCAAGGAAATCAAGAAAAAAAAAAGATTTAAAAAATGTAGGGAGAAAGTGGAAGAATATAAAAAATAGGTCACAAATTAAGAAGAGAAATAACAGGTGTAAGTGTGACCTGAAAACAGGTGTACGTGAAATATGAGAAAAAAAGAGAAGAAGAAAGGCGAGGATAAAAATATAGCAGGAGATGGAGTGGAAAGGTATAGTGCACCCTGCCAGTCGCGAAAATAGAAGAAAAAAGAAACCAAGGAAACTAAATAAAAGAAGAGAAGAGAAAAAATAGTGAGAGGGGTGAATATAATGATAATGGTGATAATGAGTGGAGTATGAAACGGAAAAGAAGATTATGAAGTGAAGAAAAAGAAGAAATGTATCCTTGACAAAAACCAATTTCTTCCAAAAGTTGTTGACCGGCCCTAAGATAATAAATTGAAGCCTGTTATTTCCAGCGTTTTTCTTGTATCTCTGCCTAGAAGAACTGAGATCGAAAGTCTACTAAGAAACACTTTAAGGGTTAAAAAAGGAAGAAGAGGACGGGAAAGAAAAGCGCTTGTTACTAGATAAGAAGAAAGAGAATAAGGCAAAGAAGAATAGGAATAACAGCAAGAATACAATAAACAGAAAAAAAGTGAAGGACAGATAACATGCAAAGAAGAAAAGCACGAAACTATCAGTAGGTATGCACCGGCATGGCCTATACCTCTGGTAACATTTCAATGTGGAGTTACATGTAAGTGAAGAGTGGAAGAAGAGGACAAAGACTATGGTTATGAGGAAAAATAAAAACCAAGATAAAGACGAGAGGTGTAAAAGGACAGTGAAGGATATAACAAAGAAAGAAAGACCTAGAGGAGGAAGTGTCTGCCATTTTTCCTATTTTGCACTTCCATGTTCTCTCCTTGTGTGCCCACTATATTTTATTGTTCTTTCTGTCCAATTTTTCGCGTATACATTTTGAATATATTTTGGTATTTTTTTTGCTTTAACTTGATCTCTGTTTTGTTGCTTTTTTCCCACTCATTCGCTTTATGTTTCGGTTTTGTTCTTTTTTGTCCTTGGAGTTTTTTTTTGTTCTTGTTCTGGCACGCTATTATGTTTTTAATGTTCTTCTATCTCTATTTGTTTATGTTATTCATTATTATCCTTCTATGATCCATTGTTTCATTGCTTTTATTCGTGTGTATGCTTCCTTGGCTTCTTGAATGTTTTTTTTGTACTCCTGTTCCTATCTCTTTTTGTTATCGGTGTTTGCTGCATATTTATTTTTTGCTCTTTTTTGTAGGTACTTACCCTGTAGGTTTTTATCTCGTTTCGTTATTTTCCCTTTTTTCATTTTTTTTATTCTAGTCTTTCGCTTTGTTTCGTTTTCGGTTGTAATTTTGCGTCTCCAATCTTTTCTTGTTTTCTTGTATCCCCCTTTTTTCGCCTCTTATACTGTTTTTTGTTTCATTTTGTACAAATTTTCTCACCCTTTTCGTCCGTTTCCTTTTTTCTTCATTTTTTGTTCTAATCTCTATGTTTCGTTTACTCTAATTGTTCTTCTTTTGTTGTTATTTTTGGAGTTTGTCCATAAAAAATCATTGTCTTGCATAGGTACCTTTTATTTGTCCTCTTGAATGCCCGAGAACATTAAATCGTAAAATCAGGAGGTCATGAGATTGTAAGATGCCGAGAACCTCCAGGCTTCAGAGTCTTTTTGAAAAACAAAAAAGAGAGACGTCAAAAAGGCAAAGAGCAAAAAAAGGAAAGGGATATAACACGAGAGTAGGAAAGGAAGAATGTAAGAGAATAAGGGAAATGAAATTTTTAAAATGACATGGGAAAAAATAAATAAAAAAGAGAAAATAGGAGGAAACCAAGAAGAAAAAATAAAAAGTGACGCTGTGAAAGACCTTGCACCATAAAACAAGGTCACTCTTTACTTACGTAACTGTGAAATCGCACCTTGCACCACAAAACAAGGTCACTCTGTAGTTACGTCATCGAATAGTCCGAAATCGTTCTTTCTTCTGTCTTTTTTACATGTCTTTTTTATGTATAATTTTTCATCAATATACATCTTTTTCCGCTTGTTTTTCGTTGTTTTCATCCCTTATATGTGCCTCTTGGTTCTTCTTCCTTCTGTTTCTTTACTTCACACACTGTTTAACTCTTTTTTTTCCCTTTATATGGCTAAAAATCTACATGTTTTCTTTTTCTGTACATAACGTTCCACTTTTTTATGTTTATGTGTGCGCTTTTTCCCCGTTTTCCTTTCCGTTGTGTCGTTTTCTTTTGTACACTTATTTTTAATTTTAATAAAACACTTCTCCTTTTTTGGAGTTCTCGATTTGTTTATTTTTTTATTTGTTTAATCTTTCTTCTTTTGTTTTACTATATTGTTCTTGTTTTTCTTTCCTCCATCTTTTTTTCCATAAGACACGTTTTTAAAAAATGTTACATTAAAATCCTCTTACAGCTGTTCAATCTTCCTCAGAAACACATTAAAGTCTTATTTACGAGCATCCTGGGATTTGTTACCTACTATCTTCAGACACATACATATATATTCGGACTTCTTATAGGGAATTTACCGTATTTGTTAAGGTCTTGTGCTATGTTCTCCACCATAAAACGTTTATCCCTGAGAATTCTTCTAATAGTTTTTGAGAAAATTATCACATCCTCTTCTACTGAGAAGTGCGGCAGAGAACGTGCAACCGGGGGTCTGGGGAGGTATGGAATATTCCTCAGTAAACGATGATTCCAATACCTTTTCCCTAAGATTGCGAGTGGTAAGGGAAGGAATTATCGAGTATTTTTTCCCATGTCATTTTAAAAATTTCATTTCCCTTATTCTCTTACATTCTTCCTTTCCTACTCTCGTGTTATATCCCTTTCCTTTTTTTGCTCTTTGCCTTTTTGACGTCTCTCTTTTTTGTTTTTCAAAAAGACTCTGAAGCCTGGAGGTTCTCGGCATCTTACAATCTCATGACCTCCTGATTTTACGATTTAATGTTCTCGGGCATTCAAGAGGACAAATAAAAGGTACCTATGCAAGACAATGATTTTTTATGGACAAACTCCAAAAATAACAACAAAAGAAGAACAATTAGAGTAAACGAAACATAGAGATTAGAACAAAAAATGAAGAAAAAAGGAAACGGACGAAAAGGGTGAGAAAATTTGTACAAAATGAAACAAAAAACAGTATAAGAGGCGAAAAAAGGGGGATACAAGAAAACAAGAAAAGATTGGAGACGCAAAATTACAACCGAAAACGAAACAAAGCGAAAGACTAGAATAAAAAAAATGAAAAAAGGGAAAATAACGAAACGAGATAAAAACCTACAGGGTAAGTACCTACAAAAAAGAGCAAAAAATAAATATGCAGCAAACACCGATAACAAAAAGAGATAGGAACAGGAGTACAAAAAAAACATTCAAGAAGCCAAGGAAGCATACACACGAATAAAAGCAATGAAACAATGGATCATAGAAGGATAATAATGAATAACATAAACAAATAGAGATAGAAGAACATTAAAAACATAATAGCGTGCCAGAACAAGAACAAAAAAAAACTCCAAGGACAAAAAAGAACAAAACCGAAACATAAAGCGAATGAGTGGGAAAAAAGCAACAAAACAGAGATCAAGTTAAAGCAAAAAAAATACCAAAATATATTCAAAATGTATACGCGAAAAATTGGACAGAAAGAACAATAAAATATAGTGGGCACACAAGGAGAGAACATGGAAGTGCAAAATAGGAAAAATGGCAGACACTTCCTCCTCTAGGTCTTTCTTTCTTTGTTATATCCTTCACTGTCCTTTTACACCTCTCGTCTTTATCTTGGTTTTTATTTTTCCTCATAACCATAGTCTTTGTCCTCTTCTTCCACTCTTCACTTACATGTAACTCCACATTGAAATGTTACCAGAGGTATAGGCCATGCCGGTGCATACCTACTGATAGTTTCGTGCTTTTCTTCTTTGCATGTTATCTGTCCTTCACTTTTTTTCTGTTTATTGTATTCTTGCTGTTATTCCTATTCTTCTTTGCCTTATTCTCTTTCTTCTTATCTAGTAACAAGCGCTTTTCTTTCCCGTCCTCTTCTTCCTTTTTTAACCCTTAAAGTGTTTCTTAGTAGACTTTCGATCTCAGTTCTTCTAGGCAGAGATACAAGAAAAACGCTGGAAATAACAGGCTTCAATTTATTATCTTAGGGCCGGTCAACAACTTTTGGAAGAATTTGGTTTTTGTCAAGGATACATTTCTTCTTTTTCTTCACTTCATAATCTTCTTTTCCGTTTCATACTCCACTCATTATCACCATTATCATTATATTCACCCCTCTCACTATTTTTTCTCTTCTCTTCTTTTATTTAGTTTCCTTGGTTTCTTTTTTCTTCTATTTTCGCGACTGGCAGGGTGCACTATACCTTTCCACTCCATCTCCTGCTATATTTTTATCCTCGCCTTTCTTCTTCTCTTTTTTTCTCATATTTCACGTACACCTGTTTTCAGGTCACACTTACACCTGTTATTTCTCTTCTTAATTTGTGACCTATTTTTTATATTCTTCCACTTTCTCCCTACATTTTTTAAATCTTTTTTTTTCTTGATTTCCTTGGTCTTCATCTTCTTTCCTTCTTTTCCTTCTTGCTCATTATAG
The DNA here is from genome assembly GCF_008802855.1 of Photinus pyralis. Classification (NCBI taxonomy): domain Eukaryota; kingdom Metazoa; phylum Arthropoda; class Insecta; order Coleoptera; family Lampyridae; genus Photinus; species Photinus pyralis. The sequence goes on from NW_022170596.1 coordinate 2,551,011, forward strand.
TTCTCTTTCTCTTTTCGCTATCCGCCTCTCTCGCTCTATCCTTTAGTTTCTTCATTTTTTCAACAGTTCTCCTCCAGGGGCTTTTCATGAAAATAACCGAGCCTTCGCTTTTGCGCCCAAACTGTCTAGGTGGAGGTAGTAGGAAAGAACTTGGTGGAAAATTCAATTACACATTTCCATTTATCATATCAACACCTATTCACTACGTCTCGAGAAGTTTACTCTTTGGAAATATCGGGAGAAAATTATACTTTTCCGCCAATTCCCCTCCTATTTCTTCTATTCCTCTTCTTCACCCTCTTCCGTTCTGTGTCTCTTCTCCTGATCTCCATCATCGTAATTCCATTCTGTTCTATTCACAGGGGAGTCCGACCAGCCAGCACTTAGGGGCACCAAAGGCCCATTCTGCCCACCATTTTTCTTCCGCAACTAGTTTCAGAGCTCGTTCCTTCCAGTCTGGGTCTTCTTCCGTTTCTTTTTACAGTTTTCTCGGTCCCTCCTCTTCTTCGCCTTCATTACCTTCTTATTTATTATATTTTCCTTTACTCTTTTTGTTTGTTTGTTTTTGTTTTTGTTTCTTTTTCGTGATAAAAATCATTATTGTTTCTTTGTTCTTCCTTTTCTTCACCTTCTTTCGGCTTCACAGTTCACATGTTCATTCTGTTGAGTAAACCACTTATTTCATAGACCAAGCGCGCCCTTTGGAGTTCCCTTTCTTTGTTATTCCTCAACTCTCTCCTTCTTCAATTATACTCTTCTTTTTCTCCTCCTCTGTTTATCCCTAGTCTTCTTTTCGCTATCATTTATCCTTTTTATTCCACATATCTCTCTTCCACATTTTTTCTTCTCTCCGCCGTCTAGTTCCTTTTCTTTTTCCAGTTCGTACTCCGTTTACAATTCACGTTGCTTTAGGATGCACCATCACTTTGGATTCAGTAGTCCAAGATCTGGAGTCAACGTCCAAGATCTGGAGATTCAGGATTCAATATCCAAGGTTCAGAATGTAAAACACAGAATTAAAGATTCAATGCGAACCTCTAAACGTCACGGTTGCAAAACTTAAAGATCGGGGATTCAAGGATCTCAACAGTTACAAATCTCGAGGATCCCAAAATGTTCAAGTGACATAATGTACGTTCACGCTTAATGAAAAATCAAGGTTCTTGCCCAAGATTCAGTAGTGGATCAACATTCAGGATTCGGGGTCCGGGGTTCTGGATTCGAGTTTGGAGGATTGGAGGTTCGAGAGGTGGGGTTCGAGGTCCGAAGTTTGAGGTCCGAGGCATGAGATTGGGGATTTAAGATTCAAGATTCCAGGTTCAAGATGCAAAGTCCAAGGTTCAGGGTTTCAGATGCAAGATTCGAGATTCAAAGTTCAAGATTCAATGTTCAAGATCCAAAGTTCAACGGACAAGGTTCGTGATTCAAGGTTCAAGATGCAGAGTTCAAGGATCAAGGTTGAAGCTTCAAAATTCAAGGTTCGAAATCCAAAGTTCAAGGTGCAAGGTTTAAGGTCAAGGTGCAAGGTTAAATGACTGAGGCTCAAGAGTTAAACACTCAAGAAATAAGATTCGGGGCTTAAGGTTCAAGATTCAGGATTTAGGATTTGGGAATCAGGATTCCGGATTCGGGATTCAAGGCTCAAGACGCAGGGATCAAGATTAAAAGTTAAGATTCAAGGTTCAAGATTCTAGTTTCAGGATTCAATGTTAAAGGTTCATGATTCAAGGTTCAAGATGCACAGTTCAAGGTTCAAGATCTAAAGTTCAAGGTGCAAGGTTTAAGGGCAACGTCCAAGGTTCAATGACTCAGACTTGAGACTTAAGACTCAAGACTTAAGGATCAAGATTCAAGATCCAAGCTTCAGGATTCAGGATTTGGGTTCAAGTTCAAGATTCATTATGTTCCTGTTCTACTAACATCTCCCTCTCCTTTTCTCTTTCTCTTCTGTTTTTGTTCCCAGTCCTACAAAAACAAAAACACCGAGCGTGACAGCGAATTTTCAGTAAACCACTTATTTCATAGACCATGCGCGCCCTTTAAAGTTTCCTTTCTTTGTTATTTCTCAGCTCTCTCCTTCCTCAGTTACACTTTTCTTTTTCTTACACCCTCCTCCTCTGTTTATTCCTAGTCTTCTTTTCGCTATCATTTATCCTTTTTATTCTACACATCCCTCCTCCACATTTTTTCTTCTCTCCGTCCAGTTCCTTTTCTTTTTCCAGTTCGTACTCCGCTTCTCTTCATTTCCTTCCGATACACTACTCAAGCTCCTAGCTCTCTTTTCCTTCGCCGCTTATTTTTCTTCTTTCGTCCGCTGTCTCTCTTCATCTCCTACTGTCCCATCGCATCCTCCAGATATCCTCTTTTTTGCAATCTCTCTGTTTCCTCTTATGCTCCTAATTTTATTTTCAACTATTCTTCTTCATGCCTTTCCTCTTCCTCTTACATTTCTTCTGTTCATCCTCAGCCTGAGTAGGTTAAGGAGTTCAAACTCGAGATTTGAGCATTAAAAATTGAACTTCCAGGATTTTGGAATTCTGAATTCAAATTTCAGTTTCTAAGAGAAATTAGTTCCAATGAGGGTAAATTTGGGAACCCCTGATCCGGCACTAGTATTGGAATTTTGGATTTGGGATCCAGGGAACTGAGGAAGAATTAGTTGTAAATGAAGCACAAAATCTTCCTTTTTCGAACAATTAATTACGTTTATAAAAGTTTATAATTTTATCTGCTTCCCTGAAACCGGACAAAACGGCACCGTTAACCGATCCATAGCCGACCTTATTCGTAGCCTCGCCGGCAAACAGAAGTTGAGGAGTGCCGACTTTCGAAACCAAAGTTTCCGCTAAAACTTCTCCAGTTACTCCGCACCGTATGCTGTCCAAGGTTTCGTAGGAAATCATGCCGCCGAAATGGGGGTTGGTGCACCAGCTATTGCTGAAGAAAATCGGATTGGATCGTACCTTTCCAGTTGTACTACTTACCGCTCCAGCTTTACGGGTTTGGTGATATTTCGAAAGGTTCCCCCAAGAAATCTTTGCAATAACCAGTGAGCGCCATCTAAAAGCACACCGTCACTGATGGTCTCAAGCGTTGCGAGGTAGCTTCCCACAAACCATGTCGTTAGGACGTTGGAGTTATTGGGAACCAGGCAGAATCCCATACAGTTGGTCATCCAGGGGTGCTCGCCCTAAAACGCCGGTACAGAAAAGGCCTTTGACTGCCCACTTACCTCTCTCAGCGCGTCCTTCAAGTCCTTTTCGCCCCATGCGAATGCGAAGTCGTTGTCCGACCACCATTTCTTGGAAAAGCAAAAGGACACTTTGAGGATGGACCCAAATCCTAGTATCTCGATGGCTTTTTGTTTCCTCGTCGGAAGTGCGGGTGAAAAAAGTGTGTTGTGTTGCTCCTTCAACGCCCCTAAAGACACGGTTACGATTACGCAATCGCACAAATACTGCAATCCATTGGTACAGATGACCTTTGCTCCACATTCTCCTCCCCACTCAATTTTTGTAACCTCGCTCTTCAAAATGACCTTGCTGTCAAACTGAAGAGCTCGGCGATGTTTCTTCATTAGGAAATTTAGAAACACTTGGTATCCGTGCGTTTTCCATTGGAGGCTGAAATCACGTGTAAATTCCCCACTGGCCGCACCATATACTCCGTTCAGACAAATCGATCCAGTACCACGCAGCATGAGCTTCTTCACAAAGTCGAAATTGTCCTTCGCGAGTAACCGTTCGCGCTCGTCGTGAAAGAGGTTGGTGAACTCATCGTCAAAACTGAAACGAAAGATGATCGGCACTCGCGCATTTGGTAATTGACATACTGGTCCTCAAGGTACTGCTTCCACTCAACGTTCTTCACCTCGCCTCGGTGATACAATTCGGCAACCTTGTCCTGCAGCTTTTTCACAAAACTCTCCTCCAACCTGCCGTTTTGGGAGTGGTACACGTGCGTCGAGACGTTCCTCTCCTCCAACAGATCCAGATCCTTCACCAAGCGATGGACGACGCTATCCTTGATGCAGTACTGCGCTCCCAAATCGACTACCCCATCACCTAGGCGTCTCGTACAGATTCGGCCGCCGACTCGGTCCTCGGCTTCCAAAATGACGAAGTTACTGAAACCGTTCTCGATCAGGCGGGAGGCGGCCGAGATACCCGCGGCCCCTGCGCCTACTATTACGATGCGAGTGCTCGCCATTTGTTGTTTTCGCTATTGAGTACGTGCGTAGCATAAGTAAGATTAGTTATCGTCATTAATTATCTAAAAGGTCGAGGTCTCATATAGCTGGCGATAGTTTTGAAGGTTCGATTCGAAGTTGCAAGATAAGGTCGAAGGTCCAAATTGAGATACAAGATTCAAGGTTGGTGCTTTAGGATCCAACCTTCAATACTCAAGATTGAAGTCAATATCTTAAAACTCAGGTTTTCTAAACTTCAACGCCGCGGGATCTCGAGAACTGAGGCATCATGATCTCAGAACCTCATAACCCTCTGGTCTCCTTCTTCATTTTATGGTTTCAGGTCCTCAAAGATCTCAAAATGTCCATTTCTGAATGGATGTTCTTTGTATTTAAGAAATGCACGCTCTTGAGTTTTATTCGCCTTGAAGAATGAAGGATCTGCTTCCTCTTCTTCATTTCAGTTCCAGATCTGGAACCCAAAACTTTGATAGTGGAAGTTTACGTGTCCAAAATTCAAAATCCCAAATTCGAAATTTTTGTTTCAAAGTTGAAGGTTCAAAGCTTTGGATCAACATTCAGAATTCGGGGTCCGGGGTTCTGGATTCAGGATTCGGGATTGGAGGTTCGAGAGGCGGGGTTCGAGGTCCGAGGCATGAGATTGGGGATTTAAGATTCAAGATTCACGATTCAAGATTCAGTTTTCAAGATTCAAAGTTCAACATTCAATATTAAAGGGCCAAGGTTCGTGATTCAAGGTTCAAGGTGCAAGGTTCAATGACTGAGGCTCAAGAGTTAAAAACTCAAGGCATAAGAATCGGGACTTAAAGTTCAAGATTCAAGATCCAAAATTCAAGATTTAGGATTTGGGATTTGGGAATCAGGATTCCGGATTCGGGATTCATGACTCAAGATGCAAGGGTCAAGATTAAAAGTTCCAAGATTCAATATTCAACGTTCAAGATTCAATGTTCAAGATTTAACGTTAAAGATTCCAGGTTCAAGATGCAAAGTCCAAGGTTCAAGATTGAAAGTACAAGGTTTCAGACGCAAGGTTCAAGATTCAGTGTTCAAGATTCAGTGTTCAAGATTCAGTGTTCAAGATTCAGTGTTCAAGATTCAAAGTTCAACATTCAATGTTCAAGGGCCAAGGTTTGTGATTCAAGGTTCAAGATGCAGAGTTCAAGGTTTAAGAATCAAGGTTGAAGCTTCCAGATTCAAGGTTCTAAATCCAAAGTTCAAGGTGCAAGGTTTAAGTTAAGGTGCAAGGTTCAATGACTGAGGCTCAAGAGTTAAAAATTCAAGACATAAGAATCGGCACTTAAAATTCAAGATTCAAGATCCAAGATTCAAGATTTAGGATTTGGGATTTAGGAATCAGGATTCCGGATTCGGGATTCATGACTCAAGATGCAAGGGTCAAGATTAAAAGATCAAGGTTCAATGTTCAATATTCTACGTTCAAGATTCAATGTTCAAGATTCAACGTTAAAGATTCCAGGTTCAAAATGCAAAGTCCAAGGTTCAAGATTCAAGGTACAAGATTTCAGATGCAAGGTTCAAGATTCAGTGTTCAAGATTCAAAGTTCAACATTCAATGTTCAAGGGCCAAGGTTCGTGATTCAAGGTTCAAGATGCAGAGTTCAAGGTTTAAGAATCGAGGTTGAAGCTTCAAGATTCAAGGTTCGAAATCCAAAGTTCAAGGTGCAAGGTTCAATGACTGAGGCTGAAGGGTTAAAAACTCAAGACATAAGAATCGGGACTTAAGGTTCAAGATTCAAGATTTAGGATTTGGGATTTGGTAATCAGGATTCCGGATTCGGGATTCATGACTCAAGATCCAAGGGTCAAGATTAAAAGTTCAAGATTCAATGTTCAAGATTCAACGTTATAGATTCCAGGTTCAAGATGCAAAGTCCAAGGTTCAAGATTCAAGGTACAAGGTTTCAGATGCAAGGTTCAAGATTCAAGGTTCAAGATTCAGTGTTCAAGATTCAATGTGCAAGGGCCAAGGTTCGTGATTCAAGGTTCAAGATGCAGAGTTCAAGGTTTAAGAATCAAGGTTGAAGCTTCAAGATTCAAGGTTCGAAATCCAAAGTTCAAGGTGCAAAGTTTAAGGGCAAGGTGCAAGGTTCAATGACTGAGGCTCAAGAGTTAAAAACTCAAAACATAAGAATCGGGACTTAAGGTTCAAGATTCAAGATTCAAGATTTAGGATTTGGGAATCAGGATTCCGGATTCGGGATTCATGACTCAAGATGCAAGGGTCAAGACTAAAAGTTCAAGATTCAATATTCAACGTTCAAGATTCAATGTTCAAGATTCAACGTTAAAGATTCCAGGTTCAAGGTGCAAAGCCCAAGGTTAAAGATTCAAGGTACAAAGTTTCAGATGCAAGGTTCAAGATTCAAGGTTCAAGATTCAGTGTTAAAGATTCAAAGTTCAACATTCAATGTTCAAGGGCCAAGGTTCGTGCTTCAAGGTTCAAGATGCAGAGTTCAAGGTTTAAGAATCAAGGTTGAAGCTTCAAGATTCAAGGTTCGAAATCCGAAGTTCAAAGTGCAAAGTTTAAGGGCAAGGTGCAAGGTTCAATGACTGAGGCTCAAGAGTTAAAAATTCAAGACATAAGAATCGGGACTTAAAGTTCAAGATTCAAGATCCAAAATTCAAGATTTAGGATTTGGGATTTGGGAATCAGGATTCCGGATTCGGGATTCATGACTCAAGATGCAAGGGTCAAGATTAAAGGTTCAAGATTCAATATTCAACGTTCAAGATTCAATGTTCAAGATTCAACGTTATAGATTCCAGGTTCAAGGTGCAAAGCCCAAGGTTAAAAATTCAAGGTACAAAGTTTCAGATGCAAGGTTCAAGATTCAAGGTTCAAGATTCAGTGTTCAAGATTCAAAGATCAACATTCAATGTTCAAGGGTCAAGGTTCGTGATTCAAGGTTCAAGATGCAGAGTTCAAGGTTTAAGAATCAAGGTTGAAGCTTCAAGATTCAAGGTTCGAAATCCAAAGTTCAAGGTGCAAAGTTTAAGGGCAAGGTGCAAGGTTCAATGACTGAGGCTCAAGAGTTAAAAATTCAAGACATTAAGAATCGGGACTTAAAGTTCAAGATTCAAGATCCAAAATTCAAGATTTAGGATTTGGGATTTGGGAATCAGGATTCCGGATTCGGGATTCATGACTCAAGATGCAAGGGTCAAGATTAAAGGTTCAAGATTCAATATTCAACGTTCAAGATTCAATGTTCAAGATTCAACGTTATAGATTCCAGGTTCAAGGTGCAAAGCCCAAGGTTAAAAATTCAAGGTACAAAGTTTCAGATGCAAGGTTCAAGATTCAAGGTTCAAGATTCAGTGTTCAAGATTCAAAGATCAACATTCAATGTTCAAGGGTCAAGGTTCGTGATTCAAGGTTCAAGATGCAGAGTTCAAGGTTTAAGAATCAAGGTTGAAGCTTCAAGATTCAAGGTTCGAAATCCAAAGTTCAAGGTGCAAGGTTTAAGGTCAAGGTGCGAGGTTCAATGACTGAGGCTCAAAAGTTAAAAATTCAAGACATAACAATCGGGACATAAAGTTCAAGATTCAAGATTTAGGATTTGGGATTTGGGAATCAGGATTCCGGATTCGGGATTCATGATTCAAGATCCAAGGGTCAAGATGAAAAGTTCAAGATTCAATGTGCAATATTCAACGTTCAAGATTCAATGTTCAAGATTTAACGTTAAAGATTCCAGGTTCAAAATGCAAAGTCCAAGGTTCAAGATTCAAGGTACAAGATTTCAGATGCAAGGTTTAAGATTCAAGGTTCAAGATTCAGTGTTCAACATTCAATGTTTAAGGGGCAAGGTTCGTGATTCAAGGTTCAAGATGCAGAGTTCAAGGTTTAAGAATCGAGGTTGAAGCTTCAAGATTCAAGGTTCTAAATCCAAAGTTCAAGGTGCAAGGTTTAAGGTCAAGGTGCAACGTTCAATGACTGAAGCTCAAGAGTTAAAACCTCAAGACATAAGAATCAGGACTTAAGGTTCAAGATTCAAGGTTCAAGATTCAGTGCTCAACGTTTAAGAATCAAGGTTGAAGCTTCAAGATTCAAGGTTCGAAATCCAAAGTTCAAGGTGTAATGTTTAAGGTCAAGGTGCAAGGTTCAATGACTGAGGCTCAAGAGTTAAAAATTCAAGACATAAGAATCGGGACTTAAAATTCAAGATTCAAGATCCAAGATTTAGGATTTGGGATTTGGAAATCAGGATTCCGGATTCGGGATTCATGACTCAAGATGCAAGGGTCAAGATTAAAAGTTCAAGATTCAATGTTCAAGATTCAAGGTCCAGGATTTAATGTTAAAGGGTCATGATTCAAGGTTCAAGATTCAATGTTCAAGATGCGAAGTTCAAGGTGCAGGGCTTAAGGGCAATGTCCAAGGTTCAATGACTCAGGCGCAAGACTTAAGACTCAAGACCTGAGGTTCAAGATTCAAGATCCAAGATTCAGGATTCAGGATTTAGGTTTAAGGATTTGGGATCTACTAGGGTCAAGATTTAAGGTTACAGATGCAGAGTTCAAGATTCAAGGTTCAATATTAAATGTTCAAGTTTCAAGCTTTAAAATTTAAGCGTCAGGATTTAAGATTCAGGATCTAAAGTTCAAGGTGCAAGGTTAAGGTCAAGGTGCAAGGTTCAATGACTGAGGCTCAAAAGTTAAAAATTCAATAAGGTTCGGGACTTAAGGTTTAAGTTTCAAGATCCAAAATTTGGGATTCAGGATTTAAAATTTGGAATTTGGGAATCAGGATTCCGGAATCGGGATGCATGACTCAAAACGCAAGGGTCAAGATTAAAAGTTCATGATGCAAAATTCAAGATTCAAGGGTCAAGATTCGATGTTCAAGATTCAAGGTTCAGGATTCAATGTTAACGGTTCATGATTCAAGTTTCAAAATTTAAAGTTCGAAGTGCAAGGTTTAGTGACTCAAGACTTTTAAGGTTCAAGATTCAAGATCCAAGATTCAGGATTTGGGATCTACTAAGGTCAAGATTTAAGGTTCAAGAGACAAAGTTCAAGATTCAATGTTCAAGATTCAACGTTCAAGATTCGATGTTCAGGATTCAATGTTAAAGGTTCATGATTCAAGGTTCAAGATGCAAAGTTTAAGGTTCAAGATCTAGAGTTCAAGGTGTAAGGTTTAAGGGCAATGCCTAAGGTTCAATGACTCAGACTCAAAACTTAAGGTTCAAGATTCAAGATCCAAGATTCAGGATTCAGGATTTGGGTTTAAGGATTTGGGTCTAGGGTCAAAATTTAAGGTTCAAGATTCAATGTTCAACACTCAAGGTTCAATATTAAATGGTCAATGTTCAAGGTTCAAGATTAAACGTTCAAGATGCAAAGTTTATGGTTCAAGAATCAAAGTTCAAAGTTCAAGATTTAAGGGTCAGGATTTAACACTCAAAATCTAAAGTTCAAGGTGCAAGGTTAGGGTCCATGTGCAAGATTCAATGACTTAGGCTGAAGACGTAAGTTAAGGCTTAAGACTTAAGGTTCAAGATTCGAGATCCAAGATTCAGGACTTAGAATTCGGGATTCAAGGCTCGAGACACGAGACTCGAGACTCAAGACTCAAGACCCAAGACCCAAAACTCATAGTTCGGGATCTAGGATTTGGTTTTGGGTTGTGGGATGTGGAATTTGGGATGTCAAATTTGGAATGTGGGATTTGGGATGTGGGATTTGGGATGTGGGATTTGGGATGTGGGATTTGGGATGTGGGATTTGGGATGTGGGATTTGGGATGTGGGATTTGGGATGTGGGATTTGGAATGTGGCATTTGGCATGTGGGATTTGGGATGTGGGATTTGGGATGTGGGATTTGGGATTTGGGATGTGGGATTTGTGATGTGGGATGTGGCATGTGGGATTTGGGATGTGGGATTTGGGATGTGGGATTTGGAGATGTTGGGATTTTGGCATTTGGGATGTGGGATTTGGGATGTGGGATTTGGGGATGTGGGATTTTGGGATGTGGGATTTGGTGTGGGGGATTGGGGATGTGTGGGATGTGGGATTTGGGATGTGGGATTTGGGATGTGGGATTTGGGATGTGGGATTTTGGGATGTGGGATTGGATGTGGATTTGGGAATGTGGGATTGGGATGTAGGGATTTGGGATGTGGGATTTGGGATGTGGGATTTGGGATGTGGGATTTGGGATGTGGGATTTGGGATGTGGGATTTGGGATTTGGGATGTGGGATTTGGGATTTGGAATGTGGGATTTGGGATGTGGGATTTGGGATGTGGGATTTGGGATGTGGGATTTGGGATGTGGGATTTGGGATGTGGGATTTGGGATGTGGGATTTGGGATGTGGGATTTGGGATGTGGGATTTGGAATGTGGCATTTGGCATGTGGGATTTGGGATGTGGGATTTGGGATGTGGGATTTGGGATTTGGGATGTGGGATTTGTGATGTGGGATGTGGCATGTGGGATTTGGGATGTGGGATTTGGAGTGTGAGATTTGGGATGTGGCATGTGGGATGTGGGATTTGGGGTGTGGGATTTGGGATGTGGGATCTGGGATTTGAGATGTGGGTTTTGAAGAATTGGAAAATCTGGAAGAATCCGAAGACATTTAATACTCTGAGAACCTTGGGGATTTAAAGATTCGGAGGATTGTGAACATCCTCAGAAAGAACTATGTAGAATGAGTATCATATCCAACAACTATAATAACTTTTTACTAAATGTAAAATGATAATACAATAACTAAACTACGCTATCTACTAACAGCGTCCACCCAAAACGCCGGAATGTCACAAATGAAGCCCCATTTCTTATCGTCCAAATCGGGCGCCTCCCCCACCGGTCTGAAGGTGAAGTTCTGCAGGAGTCCCGCCAACATCAGAAACATGCAGTTGCGCGCGAAAGTTTCTCCCGCGCACAGTCGCTTGCCTAAAACGACAATAAGCCCGAGGTATCTCAAGGAGTTTGATCCTTACCCGCTCCGAAAGACAATACGTGGTCCTTCTTCAGCAAGTTACCGTCTTCGTCTAGAAACCTTTCCGGTCTGAACTCGTTCGGGTCCTTCCAAATGCGAGGGTCGTAATTTGCACCCCATATCGAGATCAGTATGAGAGCATTCTGTAAGAGGTATCTAGTGGGAGGTGCGTGGTGGGGTCACCTACCTTTGGTATGTAGTAGCCTCCGAGAGTTGTGTCTTGGAGGCACCGTCTCGGTGTGTTTACTGGGACTACTGGGTCTACGCGGAGTGACTCGCGTATGACTGCTTCCGTGTAGGGCATGCTGAAATTGGGCAGGTTAATCTAAGCTTGGGATGAACTGGGCATACTTTTTCCTGTCGTCCAGGTTGGGTAGGCGAGATCTACCCACAATCCGATCGATTTCCTCCTGCACCTTCGTTTGAACTTCGGGATATTTGCATAGGTGCGCCCATAGCATGTTTAACGATGGGCCGATGACGTTAGGGGCAGGGAAGAAATAGTCGACGAGTGTCCAAATCAACTGCTTCTCGGTGAAGCTGCCGAGCTCGGCGTTTTCGCGTTGCAAATCGTGCATTCTGCCTAGGAAGGTGTCGAGGAAATCGCCGTAGTAATCGTCCGACATGGTCTTCTTGCGTTCCTCGACCAGTTTCTACAAACCTGGGCTTAGCAAATGTTCGTGGTGATGGCATTCTACGTTACCATGAAGAAGTCTCGAACGCGCTCGTTTTCTTCGATCAGCGGTTTGGATCCGAAGTATTGGGGCGCCAAGTGTCTGACCCATGGCGTGATACTCAGGGCGCGTCCAGTGGTATCGATGTTTCTCACGAATCTTAAAGTCGAACGGCCCAATTCGCGCATCTCTTTGTCCTCAAATTTCTTTCCGACCAGCATGTGTAAGATCGCATTCGACAATATACCGTAAAACAGTTCGGGAATCAGTACGCGCCCTTTCTTGCAGTGGATATCCTGGAAATTATGGTTGACGTGTGGTAAACCTTTGGAGGGTGTTACATACGTGGTCTTCCGGAGATGGATTTGTGTTGATGTACTCAATCAGTGCCTTAATCTCGCTTTCGAACAACTCCTCAGTTGGCGCGAACCTTCTCCCAAATCCAAAGTCGCGTAGTTGGCGAAGAGAAAACCTTCTTTGCTCTTTCCAATGGTATCCATCCGTGAATATGATACCTGACAAAGAAAAAGCTTTATGTATTCAAACCGGGTAAAAAAAGAGGTGAGACAAGCGGGGAAGAGCACTTGTGACCTACCAAGGAAAGGTTATCAATTGAGTGCAATTGGCTAATCTTTGCATATCGCTCACTTACCTAGGAGATCGCCCAAAGATCTGTACCTTGTGGCGTAAATGTCAGGACGTCCGATGAACTCCTCGCGCGTTAACGCCTCTTTGACCAAATTGTACCCGGTGACGTTCACTACGGGAAAGGAACCCGCGTAGAGGCCGGTAATGTCCGATTTGTAGCGTTTGGAGAATATCTCGATGGCCTTATGGGTAAAATTATAATTTGCCAACAGAAAGAACCAATACCCTCCCCATACCGGTAAACTAGGCGGGCCTGCCAAAGGGGTTGATTTTTAATGAACGCTTAGTTTAATCGCCACTTACCAGGTGGGTAGTTTTCCGGTTTAATTTTGTTAAGTTTGTACAGGTAAACGCACGAGATGATCACGAACGAAAGAAAAATCACTAAAAATGCCACCATTGCGAACCGTATACAAAGAAGAGCACTCAGAGAGTACGAAAGTAGGTCCTGTATCAATGGATAACCTTTGACAGGTCCTTATCGAGACAAACATTAATCACCAGCTGATATTGAACACTGAATCAATATTGATGAAAGTTAAATACCCTCGACTGCTTGAATGAGGCCATCAGCTTCCGAAAGAGAAAGTGCGTGTTAAAATTGGTCTAAAATCTAAATAGACCTTTAGCTTGGACTACCATCGGGTAGCTGTCCCATACTTTGGAAAAAAAAATAGATTACAGTTTGGCACCAGTGACAGCAGCAGCTGCTTCAAGGGTGACGGCTAACACTGGGACACATGAGCTACACCTGTTGGAAAGGAGTGCTGCCTAAGAGGTAAAAATAGTTATTGAGTAATCAAAACTAGGACGTTCACCATCGGAACACAGTCATTTTTCAGTATTAAACCTATATTATCTCTCTCTCCCTCTTCCTCCCTCCATCCTCCCTCTCTCGCTCTCTCGCCCCGCCCCCTCCCTCTAAAAGTTCTGAAAAAAATCTTGAAAAAGGAAGAGCGCTAAGAAGGGAAAGTGGAAGGGGTGGGTGGGTGGAAGTTAGTGATGAGAAAGGCTACCAGAAAAGTTGAAACAAAAACAGAGACACAAGTAGTACATGTGACAGGGGTAGACACCAAAGATAAAGAACGACTTGAAAAAAATGGCGGGGGTGGGGAAGGAAAAGAGAAAACCGAAATCAGAAAGTAAACTGAAGTGTGGGAAGTGGCAAGGATGGGGAATGGAAAGAGAGGGGTGTAAAGAAAATGGAATACGGAACAGAATAACAGAATGTCACAAAGGGAAAAGGGTGCAAAACGCGGAAAGGAAGAGAAAGAGACCTCTAGAACATGTAACTGAAATGAAAATTGAGGAATGGAGAAAAGTGTGTAAAAAATAGAAAAGGACAGGAAATAAAAGTGATCAGGAAAGGTGAGCGAAACAAAAGAGGGGATAAAAGAATGGCAGGGTGGAAGAGAACGGAACAACCTTCTATAAGAATAAAGGCCAAAGGCAAGAGTACCGGGGGGAGGAAAACAGAGAAGCAAAAATGAAGTAACTGAAAAAGAATAAAAAGTTAAAGTTGAATCAGAAGTGAGATCAAACTGGAACGGAAAAGAAACGAATTTGGACGAGGTCAAGGAGAAAAGAGAGAGAAAAGAGAATGAGAGGATTGAAAAAAAGAAGGGGAAGTAACGGAAGACAGTGGATGACGAAGATTAAAGCATGAGAAAGAAAGCACACTGTGGGATGTAAAAGCGAGGGTAAATTGAACTAGGAGGGTAGTAATGGATTGTGGAAGGACGATGGATTAGAAAGGAAAAGTGAAAGATGAACCGCTAAACAGAGGGATAGGAAAGGAGAATTCTTGAATGAGACAACCAAGCGAACAGGTGGGGAAAACAAAGAGGACGGGAAGCAGAGGAGAAAGATCAAACGTGCACGTATGTGGTGGGAAAAAAGTTGCGAGAGGGGGAGAAGTGAAAGCGGTGCTAGTTCGTAGAAGGAATGGAAGGAAGATGGATGAAGGAGGCAATGCAAAATGAAGGGTAATAATAAAAAGATCGTGGGGAGATTAAGAGGACATGAAGAGAAGGTGAATGAAGAGTAGTAGGAAGAGGGGTGCGGAAACGCGTGCGTTATTAAAAGGGTAAACGAAAGATGAAACACAAAAAAGAGGCGAAGGGGAAGGTGGACGATTAAAGAAGATCGGAAAACTGGAAGAAAGAAACCGGGTGCAAGTGAGTGGGGGATTTGGAAATGAGAACGAGAGCCAAATGGCATAAGGGTAGATAAAGGGAAAGGTAAAGCAAATAACACAGTGAAAACGACAGAGGAACAATTGGAGAAAGGTAGAGAGGAGATGAAACACAGAGGAAAATGATAACAAAAATGAAACACGCAAGAAGTTAATGTGGTGGGAGACCGAAAAAAGAAGAGGAAAAATGAAGGTGATAGGAAGAACATGAAAATCAAGGAAAAGCTGTGAAAAAGGAAAACAGTTTGGGAGTTAGTAAGTAGGATGGACAAGAAAGGAAAAGTGAAAATGAAAAGAACCATTGAACGGCAAAAGAAGGAGGAATAGTAAAATACCACAGCATCGAGAGGGACAGGGCAAGTAAAAAGAAAGTTAGAGACACAAAGGAAGCAAAAAAGAAAGGAGAAGGTGAAAGATAAAGCACGGAGACTGACCTTTCATCAAACAATAACAACATTTTCGTGTAGTCAGGTGGTATTATGTGACTGGGGGTATTCAATACCTCCCGGCCCCCGGTTCGACATTCTCCCCCAAAATACCTAGCGCTTTTAGCACCTGGACAATAATTTCTAGAAAGAGACCATCGAATGTGAATCCTCAGAGCGGAACGTATTATGGGAGAACATAGCACAGGGGGGTTCGGGGGGTGGGGGTGGAATACCCTTCAGAAAAGCAAAGATTCAACGTTACTTTCTTAAAACTATAACAATTTCTTGTATTGGGGTGATATAATGTGACTGAGGGATATTCCATACCCCCCAGAGCCCCCGGTTCTACATTCTCCCCTAAAATACTTAGCGCTTTCAGCACTTGGACAATAACTTTTAGAAAGAGACCATCGGGTGTGAATTCTCGTAGCGGACCGTATTGTGGGAGAACATAGCACATGGGAGTTCGGGAAGGTGGGGTGGAATACCCCCTAGCAAAAAAGATGTAACGTTACTTTTCCTACCACTATAACAACAGTTTCTTGTAGTCGGGTGGTATATGTGACTGGGGGTATTCAATACCTCCCGGACCCCCCGGTTCGACATTCACCTCCAAAATACTTAGCGCTTTCAGCACTTGGACAATAATTTCTAGAAAGGGACCATCGAATGTGCATCCTTAGAGAATGAACGTATTGTGGGAGAACGTAGCACCAGGGGGGGGGGGGATGTATGAAATACCCCTCTAGCAAAGCAAAGATTTAACGTTACTTTTCCTACCACTATAACAAGACTTTCTTGTAGTGGGTGGTATATGTGGCTGGAGTGGTATTCCATACCCCCAGACCCCCCGGTTCTACATTCTCCCCTAAAAAACCTAGCGCTTTCAGCACTTGGACAATAACTTTTTTAAGAGACCATCGTATGTGAATCCTCAGAGCGGAGCGTATTGTGGGCGAACATAGCACAGGGTGGTTCTGGGGGTGGGGGTGGAATACCTCTCAGAAAAGCAAAGATTCAACGTTGCTTTTTACCACTATAACAATTTCTTGTAGTGGAGTGGTATATTGTGACTGGGGGTATTCCATACCCCCCAGACCCCCCGGTTCTACATTCTCCCCTAAAAAACCTAGTGCTTTCAGCACTTGGACAATAACTTTTTTAAGAGACCATCGTATGTGAATCCTCAGAGCGGAGCGTATTGTGGGCGAACATAGCACAGGGTGGTTCTGGGGGTGGGGGTGGAATACCTCTCAGAAAAGCAAAGATTCAACGTTGCTTTTTACCACTATAACAATTTCTTGTAGTGGAGTGGTATATTGTGACTGGGGGTATTCCATAGCCCCCGGGCCCCCCCCCCCCCAGATTCTACATTATCCTCCAAAATACTTAGCGCTTTCACCACCACTTAGACAATAATTTCTAGAAAGAGACCATCGAATGTGAATATTTAGGTAATGAACGTATTGGTGGAGAACGTAGCACCGGGGGTGGGGGGTAGGGAATACCCCCTAGCACAACAAAGTTACTTTTCCTACCACCATAACAAGACTTACTTGTAGTGGGTGGCATATATGGCTGGGGGGTATTCCATACCCCCCAGACCCCCCGGTTATATATTCCCACCTAAACAACCTAGCGCTTTCAGCACTTGGACAATAACTTTTAGAAGGAGACCATCGAATGTGAATCCTCAGAGCGGAGCGTCTTGTGGGAGAACATAGCACAGGGTGGTTCTGGGGGTGGGGGTGGTAATACCTCTCACAAAAGCAAAGATTCAACGTTACTTTCTTACCACTATAACAATTTCTTGTAGTGAGGCCGTATAATGTGAGTGGAGGTATTCCATACGATACCCCCCAGACCCCCCGGTTACACATTGTCTCCCCCATAGAATGTGAGTCATTTAGGCTGAAAGTTTTATGTTTCGTTTCTTCTACAATAAGATGTTCTTGTAGCGGGGTAGCAATACAAAATGGAAGAGAAAGAAAATGAAAACGAAAAGATAAGGGAAAGCCGAAAGAACGAAAAAATGGGATGGTATCCGAAAAGAGGAAAGAGCGCGCAAGGGAAAGAGCGAAAAATGAAGCAAAAGAGAAATAGAAAATGAAAGATACGGATGTAGAGGAATGAGGAATAGAGTGTGAAACTGCAATAGAAACGAAAGTGGCGTTAGATAGTGAAATGAAATCGAAATTAAAAAGTAAAATGGTAGAAGGGGTCGAACGGTAAGAAGAAATATGAAATGAAGGGGAAGCTAAAGCGTAAAATGGAGAAGAGGAGGAGGCAACAACAAGGTTGAAGGAGAGGAACTGGAAAAAAGAATGTACGGGAGGTAGGTACCGAATGAGAACGAGCAACTACCATGAGAAGGGAAGGGTAGAGAACGAGGTAGCTGACGCCGAAACGAGAGAATGGCAAAGGCGGTATAGTATGAAGCCGAAAGGAGTGATGAAGAAAAAGGGCATACAAACAAAAATTAATAACCAACTATTTGGCGAAACGGAAGCGGAGGAAGTGAAGGCGCGAGATCGGATGGAGGACGACAAGTCCACAGAGGAAGAATAAATGGATAATGGGCGAATGAGAGGTAGCAGAAGAAGGCGTGGATGTGAAGGAGGATAAAAGAGTAATAAGAAATAAAAAGTAAACAAAAAATATAAATGGAGAAGATAGGAGGGTAGGTGAAAGAAAGAGGGTGTTGATACAACAGGTGAAGCACGGTTAAAGAAATACAAAAATTGAAAAATGGTGAAATGCAGTAGAAGATAAAGCAGAAGAATGAGGAATAAACGAGAAAGTGGTAACCAAACATGAAAAAGGAAACGTAGCGGATAGTAGAGGATAAAAAACGGAGGCGGTGTTTGAAACCGAAATTGAAGACGAAGTACATGGAGGGGGAAGCGTGTGGATTCTTGGAAGAGGACGAGACAAGAAAGGAGGAAGTTCAACTGAACACGACGGTGAAACAGTAGATGACGTGAAAAGGGGGAAGTATGGGGACAAGGGAATTTGAAAAAGATAAGGAGGTAGTGTAAACGAGAGTAAAGATAGAAAAAAGGAGAGAAGGAAAACGAAGCAATGGAAAAGAAAGCAAGAAAAATTGAAAGTAGAAAGGAAAAGGTACGCGGAAAGGTGAAGAGAAATGATAAAATAAGAAGAATGTAGGTGAAAGAAGACATGGAATGTAAAAACGAATGAGGTGAATGGAAAAGGGAAAAGATAACGAAAGAAGTGTTAGAAAAACGGCACCGATCAAAAAAGAGAGGAGGGGGGGATTGTGAAATGGCAAAAGAAATTAAGAGAGTCTTCATTATAGCTTTCATTGAAGTTAACGTCAACACAAATTATAAACTATTAGAAACCACTTTTTGGTTTAGATCTCAGTCGTCATTAAGCCTTATCCTAAAAGAACCTTAACAGGTAAGATATAAATACTACGCATAAATTAAAAATGAAACAAAACTAATACTAAAAATTCGGTCACCTTCTAGCGGCTAACGGCGTCTACCCAAAACGGCGGAATATCGCAAATAAAACCGTACATCGTTCCATTTGGGTCAGGTGCCCCATCTACCGGTACAAACGTGAAATTTTGCAATAGCCCAGACAAGACCAAAAACATCGCGTGTCTTGAGAAGGTTTCTCCGGGGCACAGGCGTTTACCTAAAAATTGGAATTGAAACACAGTAAGCCATTTTGTTACTGACCTCCTCCAAATGACAACCCGATGTCCTTCTTGAGCAGATTTCCGTCGGCGTCCAGAAATCTCTCCGGTTTGAAGACGTCGGGGTCGGTCCAAACGCGCCGGTCGCGATTCGCACTGGACAGCGATATGAGTAAGCAGGTGCCCTGGAAGGGTTCTCCCTTAACTTTAGCCAGGAAAGTCGGCTCATACCTTTGGAAGTGAATATCCCCCCAGGGTGGTATCTTCGAGGACGCGTCTTGCGGTGTTTATCGGAAGAACTGGGTCAATTCGTAACGACTCGCGAATCACGGCCTCGGTGTACGGCATGCTGAAATTACAACAGTCAAAGTCTCAGGTGGCCGAAAAAGGGAGATCTACTTTTTCCTGTCATCCAGATTGGGGAGGCGGGCTCTCCCGACGACCTGCTCAATTTCGGTTTGTATTTTCGCTTGGACCTCGGGATGGTTGCATAGTCGGGCCCAGAGCATGTTGAGCGAGGGTCCGATGACGTTAGGTGATGGAAAGAAGAAGTCGATAGCCGTCCAGATCATCTGCATCTCTGTGAATTAGAAGAATGAGCTTCGATGGATTGGAAAACGCGAAAAGTTGACCGTTAAAACTACCGGAAGGACCGCCCCCTTTTCCCAACCTTTGCATGTTGCTGATGTAGGTGTCCAAAAAATCTCCGTGGTGGTCATCTGAGAAAGTCTTCGTGCGTTCCTCTACCAAGGTCTGCAAAAAAAAAACAATTATTGAGTCATCTCCATGCACACAAAGGCCTTCAGTAACCATGAAGGGCCTTTAAAGCCCTTTAAAAGGAGTTTGGATTTTTGATGGGGCTTTATTGGTTTTTCAGAGAAAACAACTGAGGAAAGACGAAGAAAGGGTAACTTAATTAACCTGAAGTGGGGGAGCTCAGAAGCGTGCAAAAAGGCGTAAGGGAAAAGGAATATAAAGCCAAAAAAGGAAAACAGAATGGGGAACTGAAAGGAAAAGAAAGAGAATAGCAAGAGCTAATTGAAATGGAAATTGAATGAGAGGTGGAGAAGAAGCGTCCAAGTGAAGGAGGTAGGAAACGGAAAACTATATCAGTAAAGGCGAATCAGACAAAAATGAAGAAAGTAAAGGAAGGGGGATGGAAATAAGGTGGAATGAGGAATGAGGAATAGGCAAAGGGTACGACTACACGGAAGAGGATGCTATACAGAACATTGCAATAGAGGATAATAAAAGAGAATTAGTATAGTTAGAAGAGGGATAGGAAAAGAGAGAAATGTGAAGCGGGAGAAAGAAAAAAGGAAGTAGAGATAGAAAAGGAAACTGAAACGAAACTGATGTGAACTGTTAGAGAAGGATAATGAGGACAAGAAAGGAGGAGGAAGAAGGATGTAAGTGCAAAAACGAAGAGGAGGAGGCTGGTAATTAAAACTGAGTGTAGAAGAAAAATGAAAGATGGAAGAAGAACTGAACAGAAGGGAAGGTTCAACATGAGAGGAACCGGAAAAAACAAACGGGAAAGTATGGAAATCTGCAGTGCTAGCGAGAATGGTGAGTAAAGAGCAGAGGATAATAGAGAGGGTAAAGGAAAGTGTGTGTGAAGTCGAATGAAAAGAGGAAAGAAAGCATAATCAATTCAGAGAAAAGGCAAAGAGTGGAGGTGAGCGCGAAGAGAGGAAACGAAAACACAGAGAGAAAGACAATAAAATAAAAATAAAGTGCAAGTGAAAGTGAAAGTGCAAGTGAAAGTGCAAGTGAAAGTGCAAATGCAAGTGAAAGTGCAAATGCAAGTGAAAGTGCAAGTGAAAGTGAAAGTGCAAGTGGAAGTGGAAGTGCAAGTGAAAGTGAAAGTGAAAGTGCAAGTGCTAGTAAAAGTGCAAGTGAGAGTGGAAGTGAGAGTGCAAGTGAAAGTGTAAGTAAAAGTGCAAGTGAGAGTAAAAGTGCGAGTGAAAGTGCGACTGAGAGTGCCCGTGCAGATGCAGGTGAAGGTGCAAGTGAAAGCAGTGCAAGGCAGAAAAGAAGGTGCAATGAAAGTGAAGCGATCGGTAATCGACAGGAAAAGTGGAAGAAGGAATATAAAACCTAAGAAGAAGAGTATAGGATAGAAGACTAATGAAAAGGATGAGCTGAATTGTGCAGGGAAATAGTAAGTCAGAGAGTAAAGTATGGAGAGAAAAAAGTAATAGGATGAGTACACGAGAGGGTGTATGAAACCGATGCAAGAAAAGAAGAAAGGGAAAGAGAGCAAAAACAATTAAAAAGGCAGACACAGGGCACAAAAAAAACAACTACGGAATGTAGGTAAAGGATGGGAAAAAGGACGAGGTAAATGTGGTTGGAAAAGGTGACTAAAATGCAGAAAATCAAGTATTAAACCGGAATGTAGTGGAGAAGAGAAAAAGAGAAGGTGAGAACAAACGACCGAGGAAGAAAATGAGGAGAGGGAACAAAAAATTAAAGAAGAACAGCGTTAGATCTAAAGCTAAAGGCAAAATGGGGAAGTGGAAGGAAATAGCAGAAGATAAATAATTTAAACTGAAAAAGGGAGCAAAATGAGGAAACGATAGAGAAGAGGAAAAGCGGACATTGAAAGGAGCCCGTTCAAGAGAGAAGGCCCAAAAAGTCTCCACATATATCCCCATTTCATCTCCTTCCGTTTCCTTCTTCTTTTTCTGCCCCTGCACTTTTCAGTTTACCTTCCTCATCCTGTCTCTTTGACCCTGCCGTTTTTTTTCACATCATCTTTGCCTCTACACTTTTTGTCTCATTTCCATCTCATCTTTTCTTCATATTTCTTCTTTTTCGCCTACCTCTTTTCTACTTCATTCCACAAGCTTCCAATTCTTGCTGAATTTTTGTATATTCCCTCCCTCCATCCTTCCTTTTCTTTTCTCTGTTTCGAACCTTTTTTTTCTTTCGTGTTTTTGTCCCCTGCTTTTGCCTTTCCTTCTTTCAATTGATTTTGTTACCTTTTCCATTGTGTGTTCGCGCTTCTTCTTCCTGATCCCTTTCCCGTTCCAGAGTCTTTCTCTTTCCATTGCACTTTTTTATCTCTTATTGCATTCGTGCTTCTTTGAGTATTATTTCAATTTTTTCCTCTACCTCTCTTAACTTCTATTTTGTCTTCTTTAACCCTCGCTTTCTAATCTTTTTCAGTTTCTTTTTTTATTTACTCTTGCCCTGTATATTCTGTTTTTTTTTCCTCTTTTGCTGCTTTTCTCTGGCCATTTCATGTTTCTGTGTCCGTTCACTTCCTTTCAATTTTTCGTATCATCACTCCATTTTCTATTTTTTGCTATGAACTACTTTCTTTACTCTTTTTTTTTTCTTTTCATTCGTCATTCCTCTCAAGTCTCCCAATTCAGCGTAAGTTTCCGGTACTGGTTCATCAGGTGTTTGTTTTCCTATTTTTTCCCTTCACTACCACCAACCCCCTTTGTCTTTTTCTCACATTGCCCTAAACATACTTCATATTTTACTTTCTCCATTCCTATTTCTGTTAATTTCTCTGGACCTTCCACTTTCTGCTGCAGTCCCATTCATTTCCACACTTCTTGTTTCCTACCATCTCAATTTTTTTAATTTTTCCTTTCTTCATAACTTTGATCTTCCGATTCTATTTTCGCAACTTTTTTCTTTTCCCCGTTTGTCTTTTCATTCTTACAGATCCTGGTTCTCTTTAATGCGAGTTTCTAATTCAGCCTTCCGTTTTTCTTCAGTTTTTTCTATCGTTTTCTGCAACTCGCCGACCTTCCCCTTCTTTATTTCTTTTTTCTCCATTCGGTACGGTTACCATCGATCTTCACATTTTTTCTATTTCACTTTTGTCTTCAATTTACCTTTTCTCCTTTTTCGTTCATTAAACTGAGTGTTTGCAAATCACAGTCTCAGAAAGTATTTCCACACGTCCACAAGTCAGAAAAAAATTCCAAATGTATTTTTCTGGATAGAAAATCTCTGTAACATCTGTAACATCTGTAACATCTGTAACATCTGCAACATCTGCAACATCTGTAACATCTGTAACATCTGTAACATCTGTCACATCTGTAACATCTGTGTTCAAGAATTTAAATTTTGTTCCGTAATATCAATGGTTCAATCAGACAAATTCAAGGGTCTATTGATTCCAGAATTTCAAAACTTGGAAGGGAAAAATCAACCCTTTAGACCTTTGCATAATCCCACAGTGAAGATTTCAGAGCGTTTGCGAATATTTGAGTTGAGGAATACTGAAGGTTCGAACCCCCCGCAAAGGTACAGTCAACACCCGTGTACGTTTGGCCTTCAGGAATCTCTGTGAGGCTTAAGAGCCTTGGGAGTTTTTAAAATAATTAAGTAGCCTTGAAAATCTGAGTCTTTAAATGGATTCATGCGCTTTTAAGTGTTTTTAAATCTTTCAGGGGTTGAATTTTCAAAGTGAAACTCAAGAGATGATCAGGCCGCAACTTTAACCTTAGGATTGGGACCTCTCAAGATTGGTCTAATTTCAAGACTTGGGTCTTCAACCCTGAAATTTGAAGTTTGTCTCCTCCCATGTGATATTTTGGGTTTCGTTCTAGACTAAAATTAGAAAGTCCCTTATCGCAGCAAAACAAGCACCGATGTTACGATTTTAATGCGTAGATAAAAATATCAAATAACGTTCTTATCTATAGCGTGCGCACTTTCAGGGTTACGCTTGGGACGCTTGGACTAGTGCGAGTAATTGCGTATTTACCATGAAGAAGTCCTGGATTTTTTTGTTTTCCTCTAGCGTTGGTGTGGCGCCAAAGTACTCTGGAGCGACATGGCGAATCCATGGCGTGATACTCAAGGCCCGTCCCGTCGTATCCATGTTTCGAAAAAATCGCAAGGTGGACCGGGCGATAGTTCGCAACTGCTTGTCTTCGAACCGTTTACCAACGAGCATCTGAAGCATTGAGTTCGATAGCATACCGTAGAATAGATCCGGGAGCAGTATACGACCTGGCTTTTGCTGGACGTCCTATTAAGGGATCGGTAAGGGTGGCTTGCACGGGACGTCACATTTACCTACGTGATTGTCCGGATGAGGGTTGGAGCTGATCTGCCCGATTAGGTTCCTCACTTCGCTCTCGAGCATCTGCTCGGTCGTGGGGAATCTTCTTCCAAAACCAAAATCGCGGAGCTGGCGTAGCGCAAACCTCCTCTGCTGCCTCCAGTAGTCTCCACTGGTAAAAATAACGCCTACGGGCGTCCTCAGTTAGCGCGGCGAAACTCCCAACGTTTCGACTCACCCAAAAGATCACCCATGGACCTGAACCGGTTCGGGTAACAGTCAATTCGCCCAATAAACTCCTGGCGAGTCAACGTCTCCTTGACCAAATCATGGCCGGTGACCAGCACCGTCGGAGTCCTCCCCAACATAATACCAACGAGATCGGATTTGTAACGTCTGCTGAGCACCTCCACCGCCTTGTGGGTGAAATTGTAGTTCGCCAGCAGCAGAAACCAGTAGCCGCCCCATATCGGTAAACTTGGAGGGCCTAAGGCGATGGTGCAAAGAACGAAAAGTCAGAAGTGCGTACTTACCAGGAGGGAAGTTCTCCAGCTTTGGCTTTGATAACCGATATACGAAAATGTAGACCAGGGTAGATAGTATTACCAAAATTATCGAGGTTATCATTCTTGTATGTTTAGTGGAACACTGAGCTATCGTTACATGGATCCGCGGCGCCTCATATTGTCGAAAAATGTACGCAATAGCATTTAGATTAGATGCGTAATGAGTTTATTATCGAAGGGTAATCAAAAGTGTGTATGCTCAACGGATAACTGCATCCCCAACTCAGACGTCTATCTAGAATTTTAAACCTTGCAGTTTAAGTTAAAGTTCATATTTAGGGTAAATATTGGCTCTCCTAAGATAAGGGATATCTTTTTCAAATAACTTCCATCAGTAGTTCTCGTAGTTGAAAGCCAAAGATCACGGAAACGCTCTACTGCGGTCGTCTGAAGATAGTAACTTTCTGCATCAGCCTCCAAGTGTCCCAGTGTTTCGCGTGTCAAAGATTCGGCCACTCCAGCGTGAACTGCAGCTTTCTCCGTTCGATGTAATAAAAACCACCTAGCGTCGGATTGTAGGAGGAAGCAAGAGGAAAAACTGCAAATTGCTCCGGAAGCCATCCGGCCAACTACCTTCCTCCGGTGACTAAACGTCATAGACGCCCCGAAGAACCATTTTTGGCCACCGAGGAAGCAGCACCCGAGCAGGCAGCCCCCACTGTCGTCTCTCGTGTGGAGAAATCATCCAACCCCTCCACTTCCGGCTGGCAGACGGTCAAGAAGCGAATAAAAAAGGCAAAAAAAAAAAGAAAACCGCTCCCACGACCTTTCGACAACAGCCACCGACCATCACGTCGCACCAACCCCTTCGGACCGGCAAAGAGTTAGCGAGCTCTGTGCTTACTTTGTTTATTTTAGTAAAGAACTCAACTTTTAAACGCGAGACTTAATTCAAACTTACATTCGAAGCCCGAGCGAAATTTGTCTTTATCAAGACACGAATAACGCGCGAGGATTTAATTAAATTGTGAGGAGGTCAAGACAGTGTAGAAACCAAATCAACACGACTACGAGGGCGAAAAGAATTAACTAGAATTAAGCTAAAGGAGTAAAGATAGAATAGAGGGACGCAGGCCACGAATACAGTCTGAGCATGGTATCCGGGGGGAGAGCCACGCCAAGAAGGAGTGGAAATAACCAGGATAGTAGCCAGGATGCAAAAGGAGTCAACTGCATGAGGGTAGCCACGTGGAATCTACAAGGGACAAACGACCCAAATAAAAGGGAGCTAAAAAGACGAATTAAGAAAACTGGATGTAGAGGTAGCCAGCCTACACGAAACCAAACTAAACGATGGTAGATAGGAGGCACAGCAATCGTAGAAGAAGCTGAAGAAGAACTAATTGATGAGATGTAAGGAAAGAAAAGGAAGGGGTGTAAAAAGGAGCAGGATGAGATCAAGAACAAAAAGGGGACAGGGAGACCATCTTGAACCAGAATCGCCAAGACGCTCAAGGAAGCAGCAGGGAAAACACTAAGGAGGCATAAACAACCCATTTGAATTGGCAGCGTACGATATGGAAGCAGATTTTCTTGCTCTCCCAATACAAGATAATTTTGTCTTTGGCATCAAGAGAATATGAGATGAGAGCGGATGGTGGAAAATCACTTTCTGTGCTCCTAATCGAAAATGTTTTGATATCCGGTACGGGATAAAAGCAGATTTTTGGGAATCATTTTCTGCTCCTCTAATACAAATTATTTTTGGCGCATTTTTTAAGAATTAAAAACAAGTATAAATTGTGCACAACTCTTGTCCAGATAAAGCGCATTTTTTAACCCAAATAGATTTTGTTTTGACATAACCAATGGATATATTTCTTGCAGACGTCTCAATCGCCCATTGTGAGTACCCTCTTCCCACAATCCGTTCTTGAGGTATAAGGGAATATATCCGATCACGATAAGAGGTCAAGGACGAGGGCTATGGTTGGTAAAAATTATTTCCTTTCGTCGAGACCTTTCATTAGAGTACCATGACGGATATAACTAGTTCTACCCCCCCCCCCCCGCTTCCCCTCCACCCCTTACTTTGATAAGAGGACAAAAAGAAGGGCAGTAGTTGGTAGAAAACGGTTCCTTTCGTTGGGACCTTTAATTAGAATACAATGAGAGACAAAATTAATTTTTCACTCCCCCCCCCTCCCCGGCCCCGTCTCTTACTGAGTCGCACGGGAAAGTTATAGTTTGTACAAACTAATTTATTTCGATGATACCTTTCATTGGAATACCATGAAGTGTGTCCCCCCCCCCCATTTTCTAAAGTTTAACTTGGCCCCACTAAAGGCGTATGTAATATCTGAGACCAATTGGTTGTCGTATGTAAAAGTTATGCACGTTTTACTTTCAAAAACAGCATCTCAAGAAATTCGGGGGGGGGCACCTTTTAGACAGCGAAATTTGATGGCCGTCTGGCACACCTTCAAGGTATAAGCTGCCTACTGCAAAAAATTCCGGGACTCCAGGAAGAACTGGGTCCGGACAAAATGCAAACAATGGCACCTTTTCTTTCATTCTTCGAAAATGCGCTAAAAATGTGCTATTGTTTGCGTGTTGCCCGTCCGTCCGTCCGTCCGGACCCACTTCTGTCGTTTCGAACTACTTCTAGGGGAATGGTCCTAGAGTCCTGGCATTTTTTGCAGTGGGTAGCCTATGTCTTGAAGGTGTGCCAGACGACCATCAAATTTCGCTGTGTAAAAGGGGGGCCCCCCCACGAATTATTTCCTGAGATGCTATTTTTGAAAATAAAACATGCGTAACTTTTACATACGACAACAGATTTTGCATACGCATGTCTTTAGTGGTACCAAGTTAAACTTTAGAAAATTGGGAGGGGGGGGGGTCTACCCTTCATGGTAGTTTAATGAAAGGTCTCATCGAAATAAATTGGTTTGCACATACTATAACTTTCCCCTGCAACCCTTTTTCGAGATCAGTGAGCGACGGGGCCTGAGGGGCAGGGGGGGTTAAAAATTAATTTTATCTCTCATTGTATTCTAATTAAAGGTCTCAACGAAAGGAATCGTTTTCTAACAACTACTGCCCTTCTTTCTGTCTTCTTATCAAAGTACGGTGAAGAGGAGTGGGGGGGGGGGGGTGGAACTAGTTTCATCCTTCATGGTACTCTAATGAAAGGTTTCAACGAAAGGAATTAATTTCTACCAATCATAGTCCTCCTCCTCGACCTCTTATCGTGATCGGGTATATACCCTTATACCTCAAGAACGGATTGTCGGAACGGTACTCACAAAGGGCAATTGAGACGTCTGCTAGAAATAAATCCATTGGTGATTTCAAAATAAAAGCTATTTCGGTTTTTAAAAAAATGCGCTTTATCTGCACAAGAATTATGCACAATTTATACTTGTTTAACAATGTCTTGGTATCAGGAGAATAGGAGAAGAACTTAAAAGCCGTGGAAACACTTGAAAACCCAAGAAAGACCCAAGAGCTATAAAACCTTCTTAAAAAAGCTCAAATGTTATTAAAAAAACCCTAAGGTCTCACGAAACCTCCTCAAGGATCATCTGCTAGAGACTTAAAGGGTTACGAAACCCCTTAAAGAATCAAATTAGTAAGCCTCCTCAGGGGGATTTTGACGACCCTTTGAAACTGAACGATTTGAAGCCATCTGAAAGAGTTTTTAAAGCCGTTTAAGACTCTTAAGGGGTTTGAAAGTCTAAATAGACTCTTTAAAACTGTTCTGAACCCTTAAAAACAAACATCAATCAATATCCCTATGCGCCCGCCCTTTGAACCTTTAATACTTTCAACGCACTTTGACGCTAATAAAAGCTCTCAAGGGCTTTAAAAACTAGCCTCTTAAAAATTGCAATAAATACAATTAAAGGTAATTAAAGATTTCCAAGAACTAGAAAGTGTAACGGTAGCTCTAAATTTGGATCTAGTTTTTTTCGACGTTTTTGTGATAAAGTTCGGAGATTTGGTAGTGGAAAAGAATAAATCGGCGCGCATTCGGTGGACTGGAAGATTGTCCTTTTTGCATCTTTTAATCCCTATAGGGCACTGTGTTCTTAATGAATTTCGAGATGTAGGTGATTTAGACCATATTCAGTTATCTTAATTAGGGCTAATTTTGCAAACCTCATTGAGAAATACGCGTTCGGTCAAGGACAAATTTATTAAACGCGCTGGCCGTGAAAGTGTGTCCGCTTTCCCAGAGTTACACCGGATGTGGAATATCGTATGGTTGGAGTTGAAGAGCTCACCCTTCCAGACGTCCTGTGGGTGTCTTCATGGACGTCAATCACATGAGGGGCTGGTGGTTTGTGTTGGCCCGCCTTCGATATAGCCTCGGAACTGCTTGATGCTCCCAAGGCTTGTAGCTTCGTAGTTCCTTTCTGCCGACGTGAGCGTATTCGACGATGCGTTCCTGGCCACCCTCACCGTGAACCAGAACTACCCCAATAGCGTAAGCGCTATCGTCGGCGAAGGGTTTGCTGTCGTCCGCCTGACATAGAAGTGGGGCGGAGATGAGCTGTTTTTTTAAGTCTCCCTTTGTTCGGATGTCCACTCCCAGGTTTTTCTTAGTTAGCATGCCGAGGGGCCTATCTACAGCAAAGCCATTTATGGATCGGTTTTACCGTATTTTGCATGACCGCTACGTTTTCTGAGCCTTTTTTCTCCGAGATAGCATGGCTCAGGTGCCAATCAGCAAAAGCGGCATTTAGTTCGATTGGCGATCCAAACTCCTTGAGAGTATTGAGGACGATCTCTACGGCTCTGATGGGTTCTCCAGCAGGATTAGATCATCAAAATGAATCAGTCGGCGACTATTGTGCGGAACCAGGTGTCTCCATAAGTCCCTGGAAGGTCACAGTCGCGTTCCTTAGCGCGAAAGGCATCCGTCGGAACCGGTTGCTTCCAGAGGGGGTGATCTTTTTCCTGGACTTTGATCTGCCAATATCCGCACTGCAGGTTATCATTTGAAGCTCTTTTTCTAGTTGTGATTTTCGAGAATGTGGCACTCGGTTTGCTGGCATGGAAATGGGCAGACTGTCATCACTGTCAATCCGGAGTGTCATAATGGTTTTGTGGGAGCCGCAAACAGTTCTTCATTCTGGCGTCCATCTTCCATCTTGAGTAAGATGTGTCTTCCTTCTTCCGGTCTTAATGTCAGAGGTCCTCCAAATTCGTTACTGGTTCCTCGTCAACGTCAATATTTTCCCAGAGCCGGTGGAATCCGGTCCATCCGTCTGTTCGTTCGTCCGGACCCACTTCTGCGGTTTTGATTCCTGGATTTTTTGCAATATGTAACCTTCTGCCAGACGGCCATCATATTTGGGTGTTTCAAAGCACCCCCCCCCCCCCCCCAACCCATGAATTATTTCCTGAGATGCTGTTTTTGAATGCATAACTTTTGCATGTGACAACCAACTGGTCTCAGAATTTGCATACACATGCCTTTAATGGTGCCAAGTAGAATTTTTGATAAAGGGTGGCGGGGGGGGGTGAACACACCCTTCATGGTATTCTTGTGAGAGGTCTCATCGAAATGAATTGGTTTGCACAAACTATAACTTTCCTGCGCGATTTCTTTCCTAGGCCAGTAGGTGACCGGGGGAGGAGGGAGGGGGAGGTTGAACTGGTTTAGCCTTCATGGTGCTCTAATGAAAGGTCTCAACGAAAGGAATTAATTTCTACCAACCATAGCCTCCTCCTGGACTCCTTATCATGGTCGGATATAAATAATTCCTTACATCTCAAGAACAGATTGTTGGAGGATGGTACTCACAAAGGGCGATTGGGACGTCTGGAAGAGATATGTCTATTGGCGATGTCAAAACTTTACGAGCGAATATGTTGGAGGAAAGTTTGTTAGTATTTAAGGTGTTAGGTGCGAAAATTTCCACTCGGTTTTATTCCCAGTTTGACGTGAGCTTAAGAAAGAACGAGATAAATTTAAATTATTTGCATACCGAAAAGAAATCCTGAATTTTCCTGTTCTCGTCTATCAATGCTTTGGAACCGAAGAACTCTGGAGCCAAATGGCGAATCCATGGTGTGATGTTCAAGGCGCGTCCCGTCGCATCCGTGTTTCTAAGAAATCGCGAGGTGGATCGAGCTCTGGTAGTTGAGTTACGACAACACACTAGCAAAAATTTCGTTAAAGACGAGAGGTGATGGCGAGGACGAAATTTCACGGGCGGGGTTCGAGATCTGAGGCATGCGATTCAAGGTTCAAAATTCACGATTCAAGATTAAAGATTCCAGTTCAAGGTTCAAGATGCAAAGTTCAAGGCTTATGGTTCAAGATTCAAAGTTGAAGATTCAAGGTTCAGGATTCATGGTTCAAGATTCAAGGTTCAAGATTAAAGATTCAAGTTCAAGGTTCAAGATTCAAAGTTCAAAGTTCAAGACTTACGGTTCAAGATTCAAGGTTGCAGATACAAAGTTCAAGATTCAAGGTTCAAGTTTTAGAATTGTTCAAGATTCAAGTTTGAAGATTCAAGGTTCAAGATTCAAAGTTCAAGATTCAAGGTTCTAGGTTCAAGATTCAAGGTTCAAGATTCAAGATTCATGATTCAGGGTTCAAGATTCAAGATTAAAGGTTCAAGATTCAAGATTAAAGGTTCAAGATTCAAGGTTCAAGATTCAAGGTTCAAGATTCAAGGTTCAAGATTCAAGGTTCAAGATTCAAGGTAGTTCAAATGTCAAGGTTTATGATTAAAGGTTCCAGCTTCAAGGCTCCAGATTCAAGATACAGAGGTCAAAGTTCAAAGATCAAGGTTCAAGCTTCAAGATTCAAGATTCGAAATCCAAAGTTCAAGGTGCAAAGTTTAAGGTCATATGCAAGGTTCAATGAGTGAGGCTCAAGACTTAGAAAACAAGACCCAACATTCAAGACCTAAGGTTCAAGATTCTAGATTCTTCAGGATGTGGGATTCAGGATTCCAGATTCAGGATTCAAGACGCAAGCGTCAACATTCAAAGTTCAAGATTCAAGGTTCGAGATTCAATGTTCAAGTGTTAAGTTTCAAAGTTCAAGATACATGGTTCAAGATGCATGGTTTAGGGTTAAGGTTAAGGATCAAGGGTCAAGTTTTAAGGGTCAGGATTCAAGGTTCAACATCTAAAGTTCACGGTGCAAGGTCAATGTCCAAGGTTCAATCATTCAGGCTCAAGGCTTAAGCTTCAAGACTCAAGACTCTCTCGAACTCAAACCAGGCCTGTTTTCTGCTACCCTGTAGCTAGAAGCTGTATTCTCCTGGTAGCCCCGGATTCTGGATAAACGTGCCTTTGTTGGGCTCCGTGGGTGGTGAGCTGAGAGGACGAAATTTCACGGACGGGTTTTGAGATCTGAGGCATGAGATTCAAGGTTCAAAATTCACGATTCAAGATTAAAGATTCAAGTTCAAGGTTCAAGATTCAAGGTTCAAATTTCCAGTTTAAAAGTTCAAGGTTCAAGATTCAAAGTTGAAGATACAAGGTTCAAGATTTAAGGTTCACGATTCAAGGTTCAAGATTAGACGTAGAAGATTCATTTTTCAAGTGTCAAGGTTCATGATTCAAAGTTCCAGCTTCAAGGTTCAAGATTCAAGATACAGAGATCTAGGTTCAAAGATCAAGGTTCAAGATTCAAGATTCAAGATTCGAAATCCAAAGTTCAAGGTGCAAAGATTAACGTCAATGTGCAAGGTTCAATGACTGAGTCTCAAGACTTAAGAAACGAGACCCAAGATTTAAGACTGAAAGTTCAAAATTCTAGATCGTTCAGGATGTGGGATTTAGGATTCCAGATTCAGGATTCAAGACGCAAGCGTCAAGATTCAAGGTTTGAGATTCAATGTTCAAGATTCAATGTTAAACCTTCAAGTTTCAAAGTTCAAGATGCAAAATTTAGGGTTAAGGTTAAGGATCAGGGGTCAAGATTTAAGGGTCAGGACTCAAGGTTCAACATCTAAAGTTCAAGGTGCAAAGTCAATGTCCAAGGATCAGTGATTCAGGCTCAAGACTTAAGCCTCAAGACTCAAGACTCACTCGAACTAAAACCAGGCCTGTCTTCTGCTACCCTGTAGCTAGAAGTTATATTCTCCTGGTAGCCCCGGATTCTGGATAAACGTGCCCTTGGGCTCCGTGGGTGGTGAGCTGAGAGGACGAAATTTCACGGACGGGTTTGGAGATCTGAGGCATGTGATTCAAGGTTCAAAATTCACGATTTAAAATTAAAGATTCAAGTTCAAGATACAAAGTTCAAGACTTAAGGTTCAAGATTGAAGGTTCAAGATCCAAGATTCAAGATTTAAGGTTCATGATTCGAGGTTCAAGATTCAAGATTCAAGTTCAAGGTTCTAGGTTCAAGATTCAACGTTCAAGATTCAAGGTTCAAGATTCAAGTTCAAGGTTCAAGGTTCAAGATTTAAGGTTCAAGATTTAAGGTTGTAGATACAAGGTTCCAGATTCAAGATTCAAGGTTCAAGATTTAAGATTCATGATTTAAGGTTCAAGATTCAAGATTCAAGGTTCAATGTTCAAGATTCAACGTTCAAGATTCAAGGTTCAAGATTTCAGGTGCAAAATTCAAGGTTCAATATTCAAGGTTCAAGATCCAATGTTCAAGATCCAATGTTCAAGATTCAAAGTTCAAGGTTCAAGGTTCAAAGTTCAAGATTCAAGGTTCGAGGTTCAAGGCCAAGGGGGAAGCTCAGTTATTGGTTCTTCTCTGAGAAGGTGGGTGTTAGTAACCCGCGTGCTCACTCTCTCCCTTTCTCTTGCCCTTTTCGTTCATTTCTCGCTCTCATGATTTATTGTCATGCTTTACCCCCCTCGGCCCACTCTTTTCAGCAGTAACCTGTTCTGCCCTGTTTGCCTTCTTATGCTATTTCCAGCACTCTTCCTTGCCCTATCCTCTCTGGTACTCGCCTGCTGTCTGCTTATCCCCTCTCCTGCTTTCCCGTATTCTTTCCCACCTTTTTTGTGCTATCGTCTCCACTATAGTTCTACTCTATCCAGCTCTCTTGTACCCCTCCAGTTCTCTCGTACCCTGTCTTACTTATTTCTGTTTTTTGGTACCCTACTCCTTTTTCAACCCTCTCCGTGTTTTTCCCCGCTCACTCTTGCCGTCTCGTACCTTCTGCTGCCACTTTTTTCTGCCATCTCTATTTCTCTCCTAGACTTTTTTAGATTCTTATGTTCTGTCTTGCTCTTTCGTGTCCCGATCCCTTGCGTTTTCTTCTGTCTTTTTCCTTCTTTACCCTTCCCCAACCTCCTCTAGGTTCTCCCATCCTTTTTTTCAGCCTCTATCTCCTTTCGTTGCCGTCCATATTTTGCTATCTCGTACCCTTTTCCCACTTTTTCCACCTTTCTCTTTTTCCGCCACTCTTTCTTAGTTTCTCGTGTAATTTCGTACCCTTTTACGCATTCTTGCGGTTTTGTCTACTTACCCCGCCTCCATCTAGCGTACTCCTTCCCTTTTGCGCCAACTGAATGATTTGGGGACCCCTGTACACCCTCCATTCGTAATCCAGAATACAGTAGCCTTTAAGAGCATTTAAAATCACGAAATGTTTTCCCTTTAAGAATCCTCGACGGTTTTCACAGCGGCAAAGTAGATAGTTGGCTCTTAAGGAATTTTAAGACCATAATTGGGCCGTCGGGTACGATTCTTTGAAAGCCCTTAAGAGTCAAAAAAGACGGAAGTGCAATGGAACGAACAGGAGGAAAGGAAGAGAGAGATAGAGATCAAGAAGAAAAAAGTGAGACGAGAAGAGCACGTAATAGCGAAAGTGAAATAGAAGCTAAGTTAAGAAGGCGCTTCCTTCTGGGGTAAGAAGAAGAAGGAAAATGGGTGACAAAGCCAGTATGAAGGTTGAAAAGAACGGAAAGACAAATGTGTAGAAAATGAGACTGTGTGGAAGGGGAAGGAAAAACGGTTGAAGGAGATAAGAGAACCGGAAGGAAAAGATTAGCCCATGGGAATTGGAAAGAGGAACGAAAGCGAAATAGCATAAGAGTAGATAAAGCAAAATACAAAAAGAGAGAATCAAAGTTGGAAAGCGAGAGACAAAGATAAGAAAACAGAAGTGAATGTGATGGGTGACTAAAAAGAGAAGAATGGCAAGAAAAGTGGGAAGGAAAGGGGAAGAGTATGTAGGAAAATGAAAGTGAAACGAGAAAAAAACTCTCCTGTTATTATTTCTTGCTTTTTCATTCTCATTTCTTCGCAATACCTCATTTCATTATTCCTCTTATTTCCCTGTTCTTTCAGCTTTGTCTTGTCTTTCACTTTTGCTTCTGTTTCCGTTCTAACCTTATTTTCATTGTATTTTCCTTCCCTCCCGATTCATCTCCAAATCGCTTTTCTCTTTGCCATCCTTCTTCTTAGTATGCGTTCTCTCGTTTATTATGGTTTAAAAGCTCCAACAGTTCAGGGGGCAAATGACTGGTGATGAGGAGGGACAATGCCAGAAATGGGAAATGGGTAAAGAGAAGATGAAGAATGGAAATGAATGATGAACGAGACAGAAACAGAAACTCGGAAGTGGGGGAAGTGAAACGGTTTAGGAATGGAAAGATAGCAGACTATCATTAAAGAGGGAAAGATACGCAAAACGAAAGTGAAGAGGGAGAGAAGAAGGGAATTAAACAGACAGGAATGCTGAGGAGGCCGGCGAAAGGAAAAACAAGAATAGCGACCGCGAAATGAGCTGAGGATATAGAAAGGGAATGGCGAAGGTAAAGCGAGGGAGACGGGGAAACGTGGAAAAAATGGAGAGGACAAGAACAGAAGAAAAAAATAAGGCTGGTGTGGTAGAAAGACAAAAGGCAAAAAAAGGAAGGCTAAGAGCAAGAGAAATGAAGATTGATGGCGAGGGCAGCAAGAAGGTTGAAAAGAACTACTACACAAAAGAAGGTGGTGAACAGGAAAATAAGGAATGAGGGATAATCAAAAGGAAACGTAGAGGGAAAGGAAAGGGGAAATGAAAATTGGTTATGAATCGCGGGTTGAAGCAAAAATGAGATAACATTGAAGAGATGGAAATGAAGTGGAGCAGCAAAGGGAAGGCGAAGGAGCAATGAGAAGCGCAAAAGAGACGGTGAAGTGTGGGGAAATAAAAGACAAGAAACATAAAATAGGAAAGTGAAAGACCAGCAGAGGGAAATGCGAAGCGCAAGAGAAAGAGCAAGGGGAAATGAAGAGAATTCAAAGTAGAAAAGAATAATGAACAGGAAGGGGAACTGAAAAGGATACAAATAAAAGTAAGTGGGAAAATGGAAGCTATAGAGAAGGGGGATTGGAGATAGCTTCGAGTAGGCTTCACTACCAAGACTTTTATTAGATTATCCGAGATGCCCACCCGCCACCTTATAATAAACAACATTACTTATATAACTCAATAATGCGGTTCGCTTCCCTAAATCCCGTCTCAATAGCTCCATGCACTGTTGAGTAATGATTCGTGCTGGTAGCCTCTCCAGCGAACATAATAACCGGTTTTCCATCCGCCGCTCTGATTGGTTCGGCCAATACCGCCGCCTGAGATCGGCCTAGCTTTCGGGAGTGGACGGTTTCGAACGAGTAAGTACCGCGAAAATTGGGATCCGAGTACCAATTTTTCCTACAAAATGAATTATATTGGACCATTTCGAAGGTTGGTTACCTAGTAATCTGGTCTGGGTGTGAGATGCTCGGGTAATCCTTCGATAGAAATTTTCGCATGACGTGCATCGCGCCGTTTGCGATGGTCTCGTCGGATAGCTGCTCGATTTCCGGTACCAGCGGGCCGATGAACCAGACCAAAAGCACGTTGGGGTTTTCTTGGAGTGGGATTGTACAGTAAATTGTGGTGATCCACGATCTGTTACCCTTAAAAGTTAACGTGCAGACTTTTGAGACATTCGTTGGTGGTTTACAATTTTGGGCCCCTCCGGATATTCCAGGCTCGAATTCTTCAAGTCGGCTTGTCTCCATACGAATGCAACGCCCTCAAAGTTGTCATCCCACCATCTAGCGGGGAAATGGAGGAATACTTTCATAATACCGTCAATTCCCAAAGTGTCAATGGCTCGAACCTTCTCCTTGGGGAGGTTTGGTTTGAAAACATTCGCGTGCAGATGCTTGAGCACACCGAGGGAGGGGGTCCAAATGACGTGGTCGGCGGTGTAGCTA
Organism: Photinus pyralis; assembly: GCF_008802855.1. NCBI lineage: Eukaryota > Metazoa > Arthropoda > Insecta > Coleoptera > Lampyridae > Photinus > Photinus pyralis. The sequence goes on from NW_022170596.1 coordinate 2,587,548, forward strand.
CTCAGATCTGAGCAGCTCACGCGGACCTTGCCCGATTCCAGTGAAATTCCACTAACCGATTTATTTAAGGCGATATTGCGCTCAATCGGCCCGGAAGCCTGTCGCATTAAAACGCCCAAAATCGTCTTGAAACCCAAGCCATTCCAACCAAGCACCTGGCTCCCTTCGCAAGGCTCAAAGTCTACGCTGGTGGCTACCGTCGACCATGAGAACGAACCAAGCTCAGACTCTACGTACCGCTCGAACAGGTCCAGGCACTCCTCTGCCAAAGTCAGTTCATCCTTGTTCTTCCAGATTTTGCGTATCTCGGCTTCGTACCTGCAACAACTAGATGAAAACCGGGTCCTCGGGTTAACAATCACCTTTCAGTCAAAACCTCCCCCAGGGAGCCCTCCGCCCCATAGTTATCGGCGAAGTAGACATCTTCAAACAAGCGGTTAAGTCGGGCGTTGAATTTTGAGTCGACGCGTTTTAAGGTCGAGTGGTACAGTTCCGGTGACGTATCGTCGACCTTGAGCACCTGCAGATCGCGCACCATTTCGTACACGACGTTATTTTTCTCGCCGTGGCACCACTGCGCCCCCAGGTCGATCAGCGACTTTCCAAAACGCAGGCTGTAGATACGACCTCCGACGCGACCGTCGGCTTCCAAAATTGTGACGTTCGTAAATCCATTGCGGCTCAGAGTACTTGCCGCGGCAATTCCGGCGGCCCCAGCACCAATAATTACAATTCTGGGTTCTTTACGGCACTCAACGGATAAGGTGAGAGCAATTAGTACCGCTAAAATCGACCTCATGTTGTGTCTTTGGGTAGGACACTGCAAAATGGATGATAGGCGTTGTGCCCGTTATTCAATCCACCGACGTAACCTAAAAATAATAAATAATCATAAATGTCCAGTTTGGTTACTGGACAGTAAAAGAAAAATCAATTGCCTTTTTTCTTATTCTTAATTTTTTATCTGAACTAGCCTGGGAAGTAAGTACGGCCATTGAAATAAAAGACAGTGCGACTTTTGTGTGTCCCGACGTACCACCCACGAAAGAAGAAGAAAATTGTATGAACAACCATTGAACAACGAAGCTGAAATTCTTTTGTATTCTCGTTACAATATGGCACCTAAACGTGAAGGCTGAATTAGCACCCCGAAAAAAACAAAATCTGCAAATTTTAAATAATGATTCTATGGATTTAAGGTCAGACTGTTTGAACAACTTTTGTGCAGAGAAGGCGCATTTTTTTAACCGAAATAGCTTTTGTTTTGACATCGCCTTTGTGAGTACCCTCTTCTGACAATCCGTTCTTGAGGTGGAAATAAACCCGATCACGATAAGAGGTCGAGGAGGAGGGCTATGGTTGGTAGAAATTGATTCCTTTCCTTGAGAACTTTCATTAGAGTACCATCAAGGATAACACTAGTTCCCCTCCCCCCCCCCTCCCACCACCCCGTACTTTGATAAGAGGACAGACAGAAGGGCAGTAGTTGGTAGAAAACGGTTTCTTTCGTTGAGACCTTTAATTATGAGAGATAAAATTAATTTTTACCCCCCCTCCCTCAGGCCCCGTCGCTCACTGATCTCGAAAAAGAGTCGCATGGGAAAGTTATAGTTTGTACAAACCAATTTATTCCGATGAGACCTTTCATTAGAACACCATGAAGGGTAGAACATGTGTTTACCCCCCTCCCCTCCCTACATTTTCTAAAGTTTAACTTGGCACCATTAAAGGCATGCGTATGCAAAATCTGAGACCAATAAATTGGTTGTCGTATGTAAAAGTTATTCACGTTTTACTTTCAAAAACAGCATCTAAGGAAATAATTCGTGGGGGTGGGGAGGGGGGGCTTTTAGACACCGAAATTTGATGGCCGCATGCAGAACAAGAAGAAATAAAAATAGAGCAAGGAGAAATGAAACCACGACAAGAAAAGAATATGACACAATTCGAAATAAGATAAGAAAACAATATCAAAGGATAAAGAGTACAACAAAGAGGGAATGATTGGAGAATATTAAACGGAAATTTGGTGGGAGATGGGGATTCACATGCGTGAGAGGGAGAAGGAGGTCGGTAATTAAATACACAATACTCAATGCAGAAATACTGGATGAAACAGATGAATTTAAGATCGGAAGAAGGTTAGAATCGGATCACCAACCCATGGAATTGGGTCTAAAAGAGAAGACCAAGAAATGAAGAGGAGCAAAGACGAAGGGTGATACCGTTATGGACAAGAGACGCGGTGGAACTGTATAGAGGAACAAGGAGAAGAAATAGGAGGGGCGGAATAATATAAAGGAGAGCACAAGTAACTGAAGGGGGGAGGGGAGAAAAAAGGGAGTGATCGGGCAAAGAGTGTACAGGGTGGCCAAATAAGAATGCGAGGTACTGTATCTGGGAACCTGTCCATCGTAGAGGCTTGCGGTAAAAAAAGTTATCACTAAAACGGCCACGAGAAAAGCCTGGAAAATATTTTTAAGTTTCTGAAATGGTCGCTAGGGGGTGTAACTGCAATCTGGAATATAAAAAAGTGATTTTTCTGTAAATTCCGCTATATTAACCTAACAAAAAAATGTCCGGTCTTTGAAGACGACGATTTTTTGTTTGACAATTTTTCCTGTACCTATCTCTAAAAATGAAGTGGTGGGGGGTATTCAAAGGTTTGCGTAAAGAACACCCTGTATCTTCGAAACGGCTGAGCCGATTTTAACAAACTCGGGTTAATTGAAAAGAGTTATTCTTCGGCTACAAATATTATAATATTTGAAGTTTTGTTAGTTTCACATATTGCCACTTGAGGGCTTTTTTCGATATACCGACAGAAATCGTTAATTTTCTCAAAAAAATTAAATGCGTTGGTTTGATTTTTTTGTCATGAAAAAGTAGCTAAATGATCCCTAAACAAGCTCGCGAAAACCGCATCTCGATATCTTGTTCCTAACCTAAAATTTAGGCCAAAGAAAATTGTATACTCTCAAAATTTTATTTTTTAAGCTAATTTTTCCGGAATTATTTTTATTATATAATTTGTGGCCCCAAGGTGGATCGATTTAAAAAAGGAAGCTCTCAAGATATAAAGATGTTGCTTTCGCATGCTTGTTTAGGCATCATTTAGCTACCTTTTATGAAAAAAAATCAAACCAACCAATGCATTTAATTTTTTTAGAAAATTAACCATTTCTGTCCGAATGTCGAAAACAGCCCTCAAGCGGCGATATGTGAAACTAACAAAACTTCAAATATTATAATATTTGTTGCTGAAGAATAGCTCTTTTGAACTAACCCGAGTTTGTTTAAATCGGCTCAGCCGTTTCGAAGATACAGGGTGTTCTTTACGGAAACCTATGAATACCTCCCACCACTTCATTTTTAGAGATACAAGAAAAATTGTCAAATAAAAATTGTTCAGATTATCGTCAACTTAAAAGAACGGACATTTTTTTGTTAGGTTAATATAGCGGAATTCACAGAAACATAACTTTTTTAGATTGCAGTAAAGTCACTAAATATAGAAAGTACCGCAATCCATTGGGCTCGTGTGTTAGAGAGAGAACGCATGATTTTTGCCCAAAAATGGCGGAAGTTACCAGATTCTAGTAACTTTAATGTTAGGGATTGTTCCACCTGTTTGGAGATATCTGTATATATTTTTATAAAGTCACTAGATATAGAAAGTACCGCAATCATCCGCCATTTTTGGCCAAATTTGCTGCCAACTTAAAAAAATTAACAAATAAAATATGAATAACTGTAATTTTTATAAACTAACTTCATAGTACCTACTGTCATGTTTTATAGAAATATATCCCTTTGATTATATACTACTATAATCAAAGATATATACAGATATCTCCAAACAGGTGGAACAATCCCTAACATTAAAGTTACTAGAATCTGGTAACTTCCGCCATTTTTGGGCAAAAATCATGCGTTCTCTCTCTAACACACCAGCCCAATGGGTTGCGGTACTTTCTATATTTACTTAGTGACTTTAATATTTTTATAAAACTTGACAGTACTATGAAGTTAGATTATAAAAAGTTACAGCTATTCAGATTTTATTTGTCAATTTTTTTAAGTTGGCAGCAAATTTGCCCAAAAATGGCGGATGATTGCGGTACTTTCTATATCTAGTGACTTTAGATCCAGATTGCAGTTACGCCCCCTAGCGGTCATTTCAGAAACTTAAAAATATTTTCCAGGTTTTGCTCATGGCCGTGTTACTAATAACTTTTTTACCGCCAGCCTCTATGATGGATAGATTCTCAGATACAGTACCTCGCATTCTTAGTTGGCCACCCTGTACAGTTTCAGAAAAATTATTAGGAAACGTAAGGAAAGGGGGAAACAGAGGAGAAACAGGTAAGAACAGGAAAAAAGTACAATGGAAACTGTACATAAAAAAAGAGAAAGATTTTTGGAAGGTGATAAGCAGGGGAAAAAACAAAAATAGAACCTTATTTAACTGTATTAAGGTACTATAAGGAAAGCAGGAGAAAGGGAGAGCTGGAAGAAGTACAATGAAGATGAAAAGTTAAACGGAAGAGCACCAAATTGTATATTAGAGGAAGGAACGAGAATGGAAAAGACAAGGATAGCGTCCGGGTGCAGGGCGGTAAAATTATAGGAAAAAGGCGATAGAAAAAGCGAATTGGTGAAAGAATGCTTGACAACGAGGATGAACGCAACGGGAATGTGGGAAAAACAAGGAGGAAAATATTACGACGAAGATGGATACGGATTGACTGGGGTTGACGAAAAAAATTGAAAACAGTAAAGATAGAGGGCGCACGTAGAAGTCATAAAGTAAAGTCACTAGATATAGAAAGTACCGCAATCATCCGCCATTTTTGGGCAAATTTGCTGCCAACTTAAAAAAATTGACAAATAAAATCTGAATAGCTGTCATTTTTTTATAACCTAACTTCATAGTACTGTCATGTTTTATAAAAATATATACAGATATCTCCAAACGGGTGGAACAATCCCTAACATTAAAGTTACTAGAATCTGGTAACTTCCGCCATTTTTGGGCAAAAATCATGCGTTCTCTCTCTAACACACGAGCCCAATGGATTGCGGTACTTTCTATATTTAGTGACTTTATCATAAAGATCTTATAAGGAAGTGGTTACTGACCCACAATCGTGCCATATCAAAGGCGGAAGAAATTTGATACAACCAATTTCGTGAATGCAATGGAAATGATTTGAAGAATTTCGAAATCGCTGAACAAGAGCAAGTCAACAGCGTAATGGAGCTATTGGAGGGCAATGCCAATTGACGACCACAACTGTGAAGTAAGGAGAGGAAGATCATCAAAGAATTTGAAGAAGATTTCATGGCAGAAAAGGTCAAATAAGACTGAGGTTAGCAACGCCAAAACCTAGGACATTACGATATTGGGTAGGAGAGGCGCTTTAACGACACATTTCCCTCAAAAAGTGGAAAATCTTGTGTCAAGAGAAAAAACTGTCCAGAATTTAATCGACACGCTGGAAAGATTCCAAGAAACCAATAGCCGAAACCGAGGAAACCAAGAGAGAAAATGGACAATGGAAATTATGAAAGTCTACTCAGTGCAGTATGGAAGAGGTCGGAGACGAGCAGAGACTAAGGAAACTCGGATATTGCGGACCTAAGACCACCTAGGATAACAGAACGCTAACACGCTAGGAGATCAGAACCTGGAGGCAATCCAACCAGAACATTACGAGACGAAGGAGGAGAATAAAAAAGGACCAGGAGACAAGCACAAAGTGAGACTACAGCTAGAAAGCTAAGAAACACTAAGAAACTGGTACCAGATGCGTGAAGACTTAGGTACTCAAAACGAGAAATTTAGGAACCAGACAATATCCTAATCTGTTGCTAATTGTTTCAATTATTATGACTTATTAGTGACTACAAACTATCCAGTCCTTAAAAAATTACTCAAAAAAATAATAAGTTTACTCACAGTAAAAATGCAAACTCACAGCTGTAGCTTCACAAAGGTGACTATTACATTTCATTGTCAATCTAATCATTTGGATACTCTTATCAAATACTCAATTCTATCGCAGATCTTCCGACAATCACTGTCGCTACGCAATCAACTTTTTGGGAAGCCACTCGACACATTCTTTGAGAAGGTTTCTGTATACCGTCTGGAATCTCTTAACGTTTCTTTTATTGGCAATTCCCTAAGCGCATTTCAAGGCTCCTTGAGCTGGGGTATACCCTCTCCGTGTTGGGCCTTGTCGTGGTTGTGGAGGTTGTGTGGATCGGTGATCAAGAGGGGCGAATCCAGAGTAAAGACAACACAAAAGAATGGAAGAATGTATACTCTTCTGACGTGGGGACTGATCAAAAGACTAAACCGGAGGAAGCGTCCCAGGATACTCCTTAACCTGGTTGCAAGTCATCGAGCCGCAACAACAGTCCAAACGACGCAAGTGCATCTCCGGCGCTGAGCAGAAGAGAAGATAGAAAGTCAGGTTGGGCCAAATGAGTCAACTGCTCCAAGAGTCACCTCCCAACCCAACCCTAACCCAGGGCTTCAGGGACAAAATGACCCAGCAATTAAATTTCAGCACTTACATTCAGAGCTTAGAATACAAGATGATGGATTCAGATTTCAGGATTGGTATCATGGTTCGGGACCTAGGATACGGGTATTGAGGCACAACATTTGAAAGGAATTGAGGGATTCAGAATTGGGGATTAAAGATTTAGCGTCACGATTTAGGATCCGTTATTCAGAATACAGGATTCAGGAGTTCTATGAATTTAAACTTAAAAGTTAAAAAACCCAAAACGCAAGAGGATTCAGGATGACTTAGGATTTAATGCTTCGCCGATTCCGGATCCAGGATTCAGGATTCAACGTTCAAGATTCAAATTTTAAGGTACGCAGTTTGCGAAATGCAGTTCAAATAAAAAACAGAATTATCGGGGTTACAGGGTTAAGGATTCAAAGTGCAGTAATCAAATTTCAGGGAGGAGGGGGTTACTTTTTGAAATTATGGATTCTACAGAGCAAAATCTATAAGGAAATGTTTTTTCCCGGTCGTTCTGAGACAATTTTTTTTCGGGGCTCAAAAACAGGCAGTGTGTAAACCTTTTTTTTACCAAAAATCGACTACACCAAAATTCCTCGGGAAAACACTTTTTCTTATTAATTTTGGTGCGTAGAATCCAAAACAATTCGTACTTTTTCGATCAGACTTCTCAAAAAAAAGTTATTAACCAGAAACCAATTTCGAAAGAAAATTCAAAGGGCTGTAACTTTTGAACTAGTAGCCCAATCTTGGAACTGTTTGAAATTATGGATTCTACAGGCCACATTCTATAAGAAAAATTTTTCCGGGTCGATCTGAGACAATTTTTTCTTCGGGGCTCAAAAAAAGGCAGTGTATTACCTTCCTTTTTTTACCAAAAATCGACTACACCAAAATTTCTCGGGAAAACACTTTTTCTTATTAATTTTGGTGCGTAGAATCCAAAACAATTCGTACTTTTTCGATTAGACTTCTCAATCATAAGTTATAGACTAGAAACCAATTTCGAAAAAAAATTCAAAGGGCTGTAACTTTTGAACTAGTAGCCCAATCTGGGAACTGTTTGAAATTATGGATTCTACAGGCCACATTCTATAAGAAAAATTTTTTTCCGGGTCGATCTGAGACAATTTTTTTTTTCGGGGCTCAAAAAAAGGCAGTGTATAACCTTCCTTTTTTACCAAAAATTGACTGCACCAAAATTTCTCGGGAAAAAACTTTTTCTTATTAATTTTGGTGCGTAGAATCAAAACAATTCGTACTTTTTCGATTATACTTCTCAATCAAAAGTTATAGACTAGAAACCAATTTCGAAAGAAAATTCAAAGGGCTGTAACTTTTGAACTAGTAGCACAATCTTGGAACTGTTTGAAATTATGGATTCTACGGGCCACATTCTATAAGAAAATTGTTTTTTCCGGGTCGATCTGAGACAATTTTTTTTTCGGGGCTCAAAAAAAGGCAGTGTATTACCTTCCTTTTTTACACAAAACGACTGCACCAAAATTTCTCGGGAAAACACTTTTTCTTATTAATTTTGGTGCGTAGAATCCAAAACAATTCGTGCTTTTTCGATCGGACTTCTCAATCAAAAGTTATGGATTAGAAACCAATTTCGAAAGAACATTCAAAGGGCTGTAACTTTTGAACTAGTAGCCCAATCTTGGAACTGTTCGAAATTATGGATTCTACGGGCCACATTCTATAAGAAAATTTTTTCCGGGTCGATCTGAGACAATTTTTTTTTCGGGGCTCAAAAAAAGGCAGTGTATTACCTTCCTTTCTTACAAACAACAGACAACAGGGACAGAGAAATGTCAAAACAGGTGCGGAGTGTGCGAAGAGGAGGGGCATGTCCCGTGGACAATGGCTTGCGCAAAATTTAAGGAAACAATTAGGAAGCGGACGGAACCAAAAAATAAGTCCGACCAATAAAGTAATAAACTCACCTACCACCTTTCCGCATACGATGTGCATCACCATGGGGGAAGACAGCGCATGGAAGATAAACGCAACATATTTCGATTTAGTAGACGAAAAAGTTAACCACTTAAGGTGTCACTTCTCAAAATTACCAAGTTACGAATTTGTAGGTAGTATGAAGTAACATAACCTCACATTTTGATGAAAGTAAGTGAATTTTTTTATTAAAATTGTGGAAAATTTAGGGCATCTTCCGCAAATTTTTGTTGTTGTAAACGCTTAAGGTACCCTCTAACCTTTTTATTATATAATTTCATGATCGTAGCTCGGGGTCCGTATATCGCTATATACTCGAAAAAAGAATTAAAGAGAACGTAGAATGAAAAAAAGAATCACTTTTTGAAATAAAAGAAAAGAGAAATAACAAGAGATAATAAAAATAAAGAAACGATTGTATTTGATGTAAAAATCCTTAACACAAGAAGAAATGATACATATAAAAAAAACGAAAAAAATAAATTGTGTATATCAAACAAAATTATTATGTCGTGCCATCTGTCTGTCACATTTCGCACTATTGTAATAGACGTTTTCATTTGAATTCGAAGATTAATTTTTTAATTGTTCTAGTTTTGAACGGGGGTTATCCAACGTCATTAGACTATACAAAAGCGTTAATTTAACGTTTAAAAGCAAACAAATCATTTTCCCCCACAAAACGGCAAATTCCTTAAACACAATTCAATAATACATTTCAGAAACGCTATCAAACTAAAACAATACACAATCGCAACCTTGTTAACTAATGACAATCGTTCCGAAAACCGACAATCGTTTCGTTAGATTTTAATTAAAATGGCGACGAATATTTTGAGAAATATGCAATCTTTACAGGTATAATACACGTTCGCCGTCTCGTTCGCGCCTGTCGCCGAAAGACGGAGACGCGTTTGTGTTCATTACCGAAAATTATTTCTGATTATTATTTATATTAATAATTCGGTCGGTATAAGATTAGAAATCCCTTTTCGCGTCTTTGTGGGGCGTTTTGTTGCGGTAGCGCGCGCGAGAAATCCTTGCGGGGGTTCTAATGTACGTGCATTTGTCAAAAAACGGGCGCCCCCCCACCTTTACTTCTGACAACTAGAGAGTCTTAATGTCTGGAATTTGATAAACTTGTAACGCGCATTGTGTCAGAACTTGGGCGCTTTAAAAATGGGCGCGCATTTATTTAAATATTCCCGTTACGCTAGGCCGTATTAAATTGACTACGTTGCCTAATTAATTTCTTTTTATTATTTCCGTGTTACCTTCAGTTCGCCAGATTTCGCCTTTTATTCGCATTAGTGAATTACAACGATACATTTATTTACTTGTGTTTAATACAAAACAACAAAATCACACTTTTATTGGTACTAGATTTACTTTGTTGTTCTCAAGGGTTTCAATACATTTACGGATTTATGGTACAGTACTCAGACTAGGGATCCAATGGGTACAGAGGCAAATTTTTGTTTGATAGATCATGAGAAAGCATTTGATGAGAAGAGATCAAAGCCGTTTGAAATTGGAAGAGGAGTGAGACAAGGCTGTTGTTTGTCACTTACCCTTTTTTACTTGGACCGAGACTTGGATTAATTAATGATTTAGGTCCTAAAATGAGATAAAGTTCGTACCTCTTCAAGTTCCGACGTGACGCCACGCTTAATTTCCCCTGGAACCTACGCAAACGTTGATTGCTAATTACCATTTTAGTGGACCATTTTTTGCGACCGTACTAAGCTCCATGGTTGTGAAAACACGTTTCAGAATATTTGAGGTCGACCACTGGGGCACAGGTAAGCCAATATGAGTAGGGGTTGACTACCAGGCGCTAACTAGTGTTAAATTTTTTGTAGCGTTTTAACTCCAAACTTGCATAATAAAGTAAGTCACCTAAAGTGGTGTAGTTTATGGTACTCAGAGGTATAATCTGAGCCCTTTCAGTGCGGGTTGCCTATTCCTTCTCAACTGGGAAAAAGGGCAAACTAAGAAACCCTTGTTCTGGTCATGGTCTTGGCTTCCGCAGAAAACAACAGAGCTATATTTTGTTAAATGACCATCAAACAAATGTAGTAATTACAATTCGATGTATCGAAAACCAAACGTTATATAAAGGAGCGGTCGAAAATCAAAATTACCTTTGAACTCTGGTTGTAACGGTCTTTTGAGCTCAGAAGGGCGCTTTTCTGCCTTATCTGTAACATATAAAAACACAAACAAGCAAATAAGAGAAATAGTGAACAGCGCGGTGCATAAATATTGCGGTAGCAATGTCTAACGTTTGACACTAGGGTAAATCGTATACTAAAACCGTATACTTAATAAGAATCAATAATTCGAATGATTTTACAACTATCAAAAGCAAAATTTTGATCGACAACGAATTGTCCGTACAAATCGGTGTGTGAGAGAATGAAAACTACTTTACGATGCACAATTATCTAAATTTCTATACAACAGCAATATAATCTAATTAATTCAAAATGTAAATAAACTAACACGAACAACACACAAAAGTAACGTCACTAACATCGTAGACATCTGTTCCGGAACTCAATTACAATACGTAGGTAACTAAATATCTCGTATAACAAACAAATCTAAATTATACAACGTAATCAAACTAACAGGAATGAATTTTCTGAATGACAAAAGTAATCGTAGACAAAATCGGGCCTCGGAAGGTATATTTTATGTAGAATTAGAAATATCGAAGTGATCATCTCCAAAAGGTTTCGTAATACTTACAGTTAAACAGGAACAACACGTGTAAATTTATGTAACGTAATATCCGTTCATACCTCACACCAATTTTACTTGTAAATATAAATCCGCTAAGCGTATTCAATGGAGCAGCCACAACACATCAGCAATAGAGAGAAATATGGAGATATCCAATACCAAAAGCCATTATTCAAGTAGACAATAAGCCAAGTAACAGTAATGGCGTATCGACAAAAATTTGCATGATACCAACATGAAGGCACGATCTTCTCTGGGAGGGAAAAGTACAAATTAAAGGGAACGAGTTATGCAGCAAGGTACATACCGTGAACTCTAGCGACAAGAGAATGAAGTAAGGTCAATGAACCCTATAGCACTCGGATGGCCCCTAGCGGCGAACTAAAGAACTAAGGTAGTAAAAAAATCTATCATAGAAATAACTTACATCTGAACTAAACGGGTTTACAAAGGAAACACCTAGATGGCGTATGAATACCAACTATAAATTTCGAATTTAAATAAAACGTTACAAGGTTTAGAGCAGGTGAATAAATACAAGTATCTTGGAAGAACAGTAGCGGAGGAATGGAAAAGCACGACCGAAATGAAAGCAGGAATACGATTGGAGCTCAATAAGGGGAAGAAACAAATTTTGGGCTAAAAAAACGACCGAGTCGAGACATTCATTCCTGGTATTGGAGGCTGAAGAAGTGGGGAAAGGGGACTTTAAAGGGCAAACACAATGTTTTGGGCCAAAAAAGGAAAAAAATGATTGGAGACATGCCCATTCTTGGTATTGGAGGCTGAAACAGGGGGTAAAGGAAAAGGGCAAACAACATTTTTTGGGGCAAGAAAGGAAAAAAATGACTAGAGGGCATCCTGACATGCTCCTTCTTTGTTTGGAGGCTGAAACAGCGGTAAAAAGGAGACTTTAAAGGACAAACAAAATTTTTTGGGCCACGAAAAGGAAAAAACTGACTGGAGGGCATCGAGACATGTCCATTCTTGGTATTGGAGGCGGAAGAAGCGGGGAACGGGGACTGTACAGGGCAAAAACATTTTTTGAAACACGAAAGGGGAAAAAATGACTGAATGGCATCGAAACATGCTCATTCTTGGTATTTAGAAGTTGAAGAAGCGGGGAAAGAGAACTTTAAAGGGCACACAATATTTTTTGAGCGACGAAAGGCAAAAAAAATGACTGGAGGCCATCGTGACATGCTCATTCTTTGGTATTGGAGGCTGAAGAAACGGGGAAAGAGAACTTTAAAGGGAAAACAACACTTTTTGGACAAAAAAAGGGAAAAACATGACTGGAGGGCATCGTGATATGCTCTTTCTTTGGTATTGGAGGCTGAAGAAGCGGGATAAGGGAACTTTAAAGAGAAAACAACATTTTTTAGGTTACGAAAGGGAAAAAATGACCGAATGGCATCGAAACATGCTCATTTTTGGTATTGGAGGCTAAAGAAGCGGGAAAAGGGGACTTTAAAAGGAAAACAAAATTTTTATGGTGAAAAAAGGCAAAAAATGGCTGGAGGGTATCGAGACATACTCACTCTTCGTATTGGAGATTGAAGAAGAGGGCACGTTCAAGGGTAAAAAAATGTTTTCCGCCGAGAAAAGCTAAAAAAGTTACTAGAGGGCGTCGAGATATACTTACTCTAGATGGAAAGTCAAAGAAATTGATAAAGGCAGTTAATTTGACCTCTCGTATGGAAATCCAACAATCCCCGTCAGAAATAAGCTAAACTCCCAGTGGCTTCTGTACAAACTGATGTATTTAATTAAGACACAAAGGCATGTGATATATCAAAGCGGATCGCGAGATTAAGAAAGAAAATAAATAAATGTAGGGTTTATAGATGTGGGCAATTCCGTCCTCGGTTTATTGGATAGCGATAGTTAATGATGTCAGTTGGCTCTCGTGGCATCAGTCTTAACCGCAAGATAAATACGAGTGGAAAAAATAAGGATATTAAAGGGGAAAACAATCTCCTTCGAAACTGATAGGGTAAAGGGCACCTGTTGAACACGCACGGACACTGGTCATTTACACCCCCTTGACCGGTCTTGAACTACAACCCTTGTCCTCGGTTATGATGATAAGTTTGCGTGTTTACTACCGAAATTGGCTCGATTCTCGCCAATACCTCCAATATGAGGAATTAGCGACGTGAGACGAGCCAGAAAACGGCGGCACGGAACAAAAGTGAAGAAAGTAAATGAGGCGGAGGTAGAAAAATTGTGTCGGTGGCGAGTACGACGTCTTTCCCAGACCATCTCCATCACGGTGTCCCTAAGGATACACGGTCATTACGTGTGCTCCTAGAAAATGACCGGCGAGTATTCTAGCGCTCATACGTGCTCTTATATGCCTTTTGGATTTTTAAAAACAACAATTGCGTCTCCTATGTTTCGTTGGCGTATTATAGATGAAGGGATAGAGGAGATGATTAATTTTCATAAAGTCATTACGTTGTTGGTGTCATTTATTCAAGACACACCCCGATCGCGTGCCTCGAATCAATGGAAACTAATATTGTCTTTCCAATTATTTTCCCTTGCCTTGTTATTATTCAAATTTGAGATTTGGTTCAATATTTGATTCTAATTTCGGTAATGGATGATTAAATCAAAGTTTCGAACCTAAAAATTTAAACGGAACGAGCGAAAGGAGTGGGAAACCCGTCCTCCCCCCGGACGAAATTAATGTAATAATAGATAAGAAGTGTGGTTTTGAATCGATGATCTATTGCGAAATTTCTCAAATGTTTTTTTGCAAATTGCCGTTTAGTTCTGACAAACGATTAATAACCAGAGTAAATGGCACATAAAAAGCTGATTTATGGATGGAAGCAATCTGCGTTTAGGAAAATCTTGCCAATATCCTACATTAAAATTAACTTAGGGGGAAAATATTAAAATTACTCACTTTTAAGTGATTTGGAAATTTTACAGCTTTGTTTTCGATTTACCGTCGTTCGTACAATAATCGACCATTAGGTAATTTAAGTCGCAATTATTTATTTCCTCACGTAGGTACACGTAAGGAGGAAGATATCACCAATCTGTACGGAGCAATTCTGTTACTACGATTCACATCTTCACGGCAGCTGTGGTTATGTACGAGGGGTTATTCGCTGTGGCTTTCGGTTACATACAGTACTCGTTTCTTAAAATTTTTCTATGGGCACAATGAGGGCCATTTAATAGGTAATGAGACAAATTGCCGGAATACTTTTCTACGTAGTCCCTACGGTTCTCTTAATTGGCTTACTACCCCTACCATACAATGCTTTAGGTCGATCTTCAAAATAAATTTTGTTAGAAATCGAGCACTGTGGAAACAGCTGATCGGAGAGTATGTAGATATCATCAATCTGTACGGATCTGTGATGCTTCTCGTGCATGGCAGATAGAAAAATGTGGATTTGCGTGAACGGAAAGGAATCTTATTATCCAACTCGGGTTTTCACCATCATTTATATAAAACTAATAGCAAAAGGTGTTCTTGCCCGACAATAAAACGATGTGCTTTAACGGTGGCGTAAAGGCGCGCGGATACAGAAACGATTAAAACAGGCCAATCAACGTCTCTGATAACGAGTGCCGGAAGGGTTGTCGTTATCTCAGATGCGATTCCTATGCAAATCATTCTAAGGCACTTTTGATTATTCCCTTTCTGATGGGGCAGTATTTTAAAGGTTGAAGAGTTACGCGAGCCCGTATAAAATTGGTCGAGAATTAGTCACGCACGGTCTGGCGACAAATTAAAGAAATGGCGATAAATATCGGTCTAGTTTACACAGTTAACAGCTCGAGGTAGTTATTTTTTAATATCGCTAATAACTCAAAAGTGCACGCAGAGAAAATCGCCTTGATTGGCGACCTTTTTCCCGTAATTTATAATATTATTACTTGGCACGCATCTGAAAGTGATAAATTTCGAACGCCGTCATATTTTCAATTAATTTACGAAAAACTACATTTCGCCTGATAAATACATTAAACCCGCGGGTGCCGATCCTGTCCCAAAATCCCCGGCTACAATAAATTTACAAGATTAACCGTGCGCGCACAACTTCTAATTAAATTAAAAACGACCTTGAGGTAATCGAGAGGATGTAATTGTAGAAATAAAAAAATAAAACGAAGACGGAACTCGACCAAAATCAAGAAAAACGAGTCCGTCCTCCGGCCTCCCCCATTAATTTTACTCCATTCTTTATTAAAGCAATCCGTCTTGGTAGGTAAAAATCCGAAGGATAAATCAAAAGTCAAACTTTGTTATTTCATCAATCATTGTCGGGAAAATCTCGACTGTAATAATACAGCTATACGGAATTTTGTCAATAACGAAATTCGCACTTGCCACGCAATTTCGTTAAGAGAATGATTGGAAAGGACTTACAAAGTAATGTCTTCACCACAAAAATATATTCCTCCTGATAAAACAGGCTCCATTAGGATCATAGATGATATACTTAACTTTTGTAAATTAGTGTACCAGAATCACAGAAACAAAGTGTAAAAATCATTAATAAAAACTTCCGCACCTATTATGTTTTCTTATGTCATGTTTTTTAAGTTAAACAATTCCAGTGAAGGGGATAAGAGAGACGCCATATTGCAAACCAACGTTACTCCTAAAAAATGACAAATTAGGCATTTCAAAATTTCCAAAAAAAGAATGAAAAATCACCTTAGGAATCTCCTACTTTTTCGGCGAGTGCTTGTTTACGAAACCATGTCTTACTCGATCTGCGCCACTGAAAAGTGTTTCGGAATTGTTTCCCCGATTCTCGTCGAAATCGTTCCGCTGCAAGTGCGAGGGCATATTCCCGTTGGTTATGAACAATCGATCCTGCCTCGCGAGCCATTGGCTATCGAAAGAGCCTCTGAATTTTCTTCGCCGGATTTTTACGGAATCAGTAAGTAGCCGAAATCGCCCGATCCTTTTCGCAGGTTCCGACATGGTATTTTTGACCATGTACCTCATGGACGTACCGCAAAAACAGGCACGCTGTAACGTCATGTAACTTCGCGCGCTCGGTACGGTACGGTGCTAGGGGAGGGGGGAATTCAACATGAAAGTAACGAATCCAAAGTTAGTGGTTGCGCAGGCGTAGGTCTAATGTATACACTAAAATGTTCAATTTACAAAAAGCGCATTCACCACGTGCGGTTTCAGTTTAGTTTTGTAAGAAAAAAATTCCTTCCTTGCTGCAAGCCACCCCACAACGTGTAATAATTACAAAATAAAATTTATTATTTTAATTTGACAAATTAATGTTAGGTATATAATATTAACTAAATTTTTCATTAGAAGTAGTCGCTAATTAGTCAATGCTGAAACTAATCGAACTACTTTTGATTTTGCTGAAGATAAACTCGAGGATAAATATGTAACATTTTTTTAACCATAATATATTATATATATAAAGTTCAAAGGGCTGTAACTTTTGATCTAGTAGTCCAATCTCGTAACTGTTTGAAATTATGGATTCTACGGGCCAAACTCTATAAGAAAATGTTTTTCCCCGGTCGATCTCAGACAATTTTTTTTCCGGCCTCAAAAAAAGGCAGTGTATTACCTTCCTTTTTTACCAAAAATCGACTGCTCCAAAATTTCTCGGGAAAACACTTTTTCTCCACATTCTATAAGAAAATTTTTTTCCGGGTCGATCTGAGACATTTTTTTTTAGGGGCTCAAAAAAAGGCAGTGTATAACCTTCCTTTTTTACCAAAAATCGACTACACCAAAATTTCTCGGGAAAACACTTTTCTTATTAATTTTGGTGCGTAGAATCCAAAACAATTCGTACTTTTTCGATTAGACTTCTCAATCAAAAGTTATAGACTAGAAACCAATTTCGAAAAAAAATTCAAAAGGCTGTAACTTTTGAACTAGTAGCCCAATCTTGGAACTGTTTGAAATTATGGATTCTACAGGCCACATTCTATAAGAAAATTTTTTTTCAGGGTCGATCTGAGACAATTTTTTTTTCGGGCCTCAAAAAAAGGCAGTGTATTACCTTCCTTTTTACCAAA